>NC_056726.1:1958013643-1958278643 GCF_019279795.1 Protopterus annectens
GCCATAGTCCTCCTGTGTTTGCCTGTACTTCTGAGAAGTATATGCCGAACAGCAGGGGTCCCAGGACCGAGCCTTGTGGGACACCATTTGTGACTGGTTTAGAGTCAGACCTGAAGCCCGTTATTCTTGCTTTGTGAGTTTTCTGTAAGGCAGATGGTAACCCATCTCGTGACGTAGGGGTTTATGTTCAGGCTGGTGAGTTTTTCTATAATTCCCAAGTGGGGAATGGTGTCAAACTCTTGGCAAGGTCAAGGTAGGCTGTGTGAACTACCTTTCCCTCATCTATGGCCTTGGTGACTGTCTCAAAGAAGTCAACAAGGTTTAGTAGGCATGATCTGCCCTTAACAAAGCCGAACTGGGTCGGGTCAAGTGTTTGGAGGTTACCAATGTCTTTGTTAATGAGTTCCATGATGATGCACTCCATAGCCTTGCAGACCAGGCTAGTCAGGCTTATGGGGCAATAGTTACCAGGGTCAGTTGTGGCCCCTCCTTTATGGAACAGAATAACTGTTGCTGTGCGCCATTCTATGGGCACATAGCCTGTGGAGAGGCTGAGGTTGAACAGTGTGTTTAGGTGAGGGGTTAGTTTGTTCTGTAGTTCATGCAAGATGCAGCCTGGGACACCATCTGGCCCCATTGATGCTGTGCTTTTGGCTTTTGAAAGGGCTGTTTTCACCTGTGCGTCTGTGAATTCCAGAACAGTACACGTTTCCGTTATTGTTGGGGGCCCTTTTGGGGGTGAGAGGGGGGGCGAAGTTTGCACTGAATCTATCTGCCAGGATGTTGGCAATATCAGTGGGTTCAGTATATTTTGTGCTATTTTGCACTAGCTCAGAGCATATCTGCGAGTTGCCACTTAGATTCTTGACATAGCTAAAGAAGGCTTTGTGGTTATCTTTCAAATTCTTGGCTATTTTTCTTTCGAAGTTAGCCTTGGAGGATTTTATGAAGGACTTTAGTTTCTTACTGATACTGATCAGGGATGTCTTTCCTTCTTGGGATTTGCTTTTTTTCTGAACTAGTTTCTTTCTTCTATTGTATAGCCTGTTTATGGCAAGGGTCCACCAGGCTGGTTTCCTTCTCTTAGGGGAGTGAGTCTTGGCTTTGCTAGGGATGGCACAATCCATGCATCCTTATAGGTGCCCATAGAGTGCATTTGTAAAGGTTTCTGCATCTTGGGCAGCGTTATCCTTTAGCGTGGGGGCTGTGAAACTTACCACCTCTGTCTTAAGTAAGGTGAAGTTTGCTTTAGAAAAGGTTTTTACTGTGGTTTCCTTAGTTGGGGGTGGTGGTGGGGTGTGGAAATCCAGAGTGATTAGTTTATGGTCTGATCTAACCAGTGATGGGTTGACCTCTGGTGTGGAACACCTGTCACCCATGTTGGTGATGACTAGGTCCAACATGTTTTCACCTCTGGTAGGGGAGTTTACCAGCTGATCCAGGGCATTTGAGTTGATAAATTCCAGGAAGCGCTGGACCTGGGAGTTTGGACTTGAGTGGTTTTTCCAGTTAACGGTAGGGTAATTGAAATTGCCCAATATCAGGGTGTTCAGTAGGACCTTCATGTTTTCCAGAGTCTAGAGAAAGGCGAAGTAGTGGTCCTGGGTCTTGGAGAGTGATCTGTAGCAGGCCACAATTTGCATTGCAGATTTTCCTGATGTTAGTTACACATGGATGATCTCGAAGGTATCATGCTGCGCCACTAACCTGGAGGTGTAGGTATCCTTGATGAATATGGATACACCCCCTCCTTTTGTGTTTCAGTCCATGTTCTGTGGCTGAAATGTGTGGTATGTGTTGTATCCCAGTAGTGCTGAGGTGCTCTGTGGAGCCTTCAACCAGGTTTCAGTTACTGCACAGATGTCGACGTTCTCCATACTGAGGAGTGCTTTGAGTGCATGCATTTTGAGATTTAAACTCCTGGCATTGAGTAGCATAACCCTCATTTTTTTTTTTTGTGCTGTTTATGGAGGTGGGTTTGACTTTTGAGTCTTACCTAAAAAAGGCACTATGGGGGGGCAGCAAGAACCTTGGCTAGTATTCAAAAGCCTAGGGGTGACAGGTGCAAGCCATCTCTTGCAAAGCAATGAGGCATGTCGAGCATGTCATTCCAGGCTGACAGACACTGGATCCCCTTTGAATAATACCAGAAGCTTAGCCAATTGTTGAAATTGATCATTTTTTCTTTATACTGAGGTATCATTCTTGGTGAGGGCAGGATGCTACTCAGAGTCAGGGTCATACCCACCTGGGCTACATGATCAGAGAGCTCTTCCATGTCTCTTTTCATGTAGTCCAGGGAGGTATGTCTTAGGTCATTCACACCAACATGAACAATGACAGAGTCATATTTGTACTTGTCCTGGAGTGACCTGAGTGCTTGTGTTATGTGGCAGATTCTGGCTCCCGACAGGCAGCTAACAGTAACCTTCTCCTTGTCCAGCCTAGTAAGTGGGACATCAGTGTGCCTGTCTATAGAGTCACCTTTTACTAGTTTGTTAGGTATGTTATTTCACCTTAAGGGCTGTGTTTGTACGGCACACTGATTTTGTGTTTTATGTGCTGTCTGGTTTGTGACGGGAGGTGCAGGTTTTTTGGGTGTCTGCTTTGGAGGTCTGTGATGCTTTTGCAGGTTTTTATTTAGAGCCTTTCCGTATGATGTTGTGTATTTTTTGCCAGTGCTGGTTTAGTATATCTATGTGAGGCTGGATGTGTGGTGCAAGTGTTAACCTTTGCCTCATGATTGCTTGCTCCAGTCTTGAGTGGAGAGAGCTTAGCCTCCAATTTAGCTATATAATTGCATTTCTCGCATATGTTAATGCTTTCTGGCAGAAGGAGAGGGTTGTCTGTGTACATGAGGCAGTTGTAACATTGCCTCAGGATACCCAGGTTCACCAGCTGGACTGGAGAGTATACCTGAAATTGCCCTTTGGTCATGTCTGAATAGTAGGGTGAGCTGCTTAGTCGCTTGGTTGGTGAGGGGTGAATAATGAGCCTTGCCCCGCTGGGCAATCAAGTGTCAGGGTATATTAGTGCTTGCTATTGGTCTGAGCAAGTGCTGGATTGTAGGATGCTTTTTAAGTGCATAGGTTGAGAGTTAAGACTACTTTCAAGGGAAAAACTGAAGAGGAGACTTGGTGGAGCCGGGATAAATTTAGCCCTAGCTAACCAATGCTGTCCGGACGTGCAAAACCGTGCAAACATGGTTTTTACAGCAGGGAAATGAAAGAGATAGAAATTAGCCCAAAATGGCCCACAAACTACTATCTTCTGGGCTGGAACCACTCCTCCAGGGACAGATGGCTGTTCAAAGCTCCTTCTCTCACAGGTGAACAGAGAAACCTCCCTCTATCCAAGTAAGGTATGGGCAACTCAGAAAATTGTAACAGCCCTGGATTCAGCACTAGCCTGAAAACTGGACTATACTAGCTTAGAAAGATATGGCAAAAACGGTAAAAATACACTTAAAACAGCTTTAAACGACTACAAACTGTAAAAAAATATACTTAAAACAGCTTTAAATGACTACAAACAATCAGAAAAGGCTTTTAAACAAATTACCCAATTAACTAGTAAAAAAATCTCAAAACTGAGCCCTGTTCCTGTAGTCTTCAATCAGACAAGTTCTAACTGCACACTCCTGCCACTGGGGTGCAGAGGAACCTTCTCCAAAAAAGAAGGCCTGGATTAGTGCTCAAGTTATACAAAGTTAGATTCAGCAGGCTTGGATCTAGTCTATGCTACAGCAAACAAGGTGCACCAATTTCAGTAAGAAACAGTTCAAATATGCAGGCACTATAAGACTTTAAACAGAAATTCCCAGCTCAGAAGGGCAGAGTCCAGCCTCTCCTCCCTCAAGAGTGCAGACCACAAACCTTCTTAATGTAAAATAACTGGCCTGAAGCCCAAGTGCTTAAACCAGAACTAATACACTTTTAGAATACCAGACACTGAGCCCTCAATCAGCAGTTCCCAACTTAGAAGGATGTAAGCTACCTGTCCTTTCTATAACTATATATATATATATATATATATATATATATATATATATATATATATATAAAACACACACATGTATGTATATATATATATATATATATATATATATATATATATATATATATATATATATATATATATATATATATATATATATATATATATATATATATATATACATTTCATTGTTCTTAAAATTATTAGGTTACTCCTTAACCCATCACCCACTCAACACACCAGTTAAATAATAAGCCTATGTTCATTTTATGTTGTTCACTGATGAAGTTGTACTGAAAATGTTACAACAAATGAAAGTGCTAAAAAATGTGATTTAAATGAATACAAAACTGACCAAAACACCGAGAATAGCCTAGCATCTATATTCCTTCCAAAATAGCAAGTCTATAAAGTTTTTTAAACAGTTGTGTTACTAACTATAAATAGATATAGATATAAAGATATGTATAGATGTATATGTACGTGAATCTCTCTTTCTCTCTCTCTCCTTATATATATATATATATATATATATATATATATATATATATATATACATACATATATATATATATATATATATATATATATATATATGTATATACACACATATATGTGCATAGAGAGAGAAAGAGAGAGAGATCTGTATGGACATATGCTAACGCCCCAACTGAGGAGAAAAGAGATACTATGAAAATTTGAAAACTGATTCTAGGGAAAAAAAAATGTATATATATATATATATATATATATATATATATATATATATATATATATATATATGTGTGTGTGTGTGTGTGTGTGTGTGTGTGTAGATACATATATATAAAATAAAGCATTTAGACAAACAGTGCCTCTATAGGCTCCCTGAACTACACTGAAGATGAATTGCTATATTATTTGGAAACTTCAGGAGCCAAAGGTCCAAGATAATACCCTATTGTATATCATTAAACATATATGTGGTTCAAATTGGAATCAAATGTGTAGCAGCAAACTAGTGAAGTGGCTGACATCCACTTGCTGTATGTTGGTGTATTATCTCTCACTCATACAAGCATGATAGAAACATAAAAAAATATAACATGTGACTACACATTCTATTGATTTATTTTATCTGTATTTATACTGTTTTCTAAAAAAAAATAAGTAGTTTTTTTCTTAGAACCCCTTTTTATCCATGACAAACTCCAGAAATATATACAACTCAGTCAAGAGTTAGTGCAGAATGGCACAAAATACACTGAACTGACCGATATCGCCAACATCCCGGCAGACAGGTTCAGTGCAAACTTCACCCCCCTCTCACCCCCAAAATGGCCCATAACCATACCAGAAGAATGTAGATCCCCTGAAATCACAGACACTCAGGTTAAAGCAGCCCTCTCCAAAGCCAAAAACACAGCATCAATGGGACTGGACGGTGTCCCAGGCTGCGTCCTACACAAGCTCTAAGACGAACTAACCCCTCACCTAAACACACTGTTCAAACTCAGCCTCTTCACAGGCTACATACCCATAGAGTGGCACACAGCAATGGTTATTCCACTCTACAAAGGTGGAGCCTCAACTGACTATGGGAACTATCGCCCTATAAGCCTGACTAGCTTGGACTGCAAGGCTATAGAGCGCATCATCATGGAACTCATTAACAGAGACATTGGGAACCTCCAAACACTGGACCCTACCCAGTTCAGCTTTGTTAAGGGCAGATCATGCCTCCTAAACCTGGTGTACTTCTTTGAGACAATTACCAAGGCTATAGACGAGGGAAAGGTGGTACACACAGCCTACCTAGACCTCACAAAGGCCTTCAACACCTTTCCCCATTCTGGTATTATAGACAAATTCACCAGCCTGAACATAAACCCCGACATCACAAGCTGGGTTGCCAACTGGCTCACAGACAGAACCCACATGGTGAGAGTTGTGGGAGCTAGGTCTGACTCTAAATTGGTTACAAGTGGCATTCCCCATGGCTCAGTCCTACGACCCCTCCTGTCCGGCATATACTTCTCAGAGGTACAGGCAAGCACAGGAGGACTATGGCTGACCAGGTTCACAGACGACTGCAAACTAGGGGCTATAATTGACTTTCCAACTGACACAGACATCCTCCAAAAGGGTCTCACTGAGATGGATAGCTGGTGTCAAAATCATGGCCTCAAGCTAAATGCCAAGAAGTGCATAGTCATCCCCTTTGGAAAAAACAAAGTACCCACAAACTACCACATAGGTGGTAGTCCCCTAAATACAGAAGATGTAATAAGGGATCTGGGGACCCAAGTAGATAGAAACCTCTCCTTTGATAATCACATCACCAATGTGGTTAGAAAATCCTTCCATGTGGCCCACCTAATCACAAAAGGGTTCACATCCAGATCAAAAGAGGTCATTGTGCCCCTCTACTCATCGCTCATCAGACCCATCATAGAGTACAACGCCCCATTTTGGATGTACCTTACAAGACACCTGCAACAGCTGGAAAGACCACAGAAGTACCTCACCAAGAGGATCACTGGCCTCAAATAGATGCCCAGTGCAGCTCGACTGAAGAAACTCCAGCTGTACTTGGTTGCATACCGCCTACTCAGAGGTGATCTATGCCTGACATACAAGGCCATGTCCAACCCAGAATTGATGGACATGCTGCACCTAAAGAAAACCATATCCCCTCAAGCCACACGCTCTAGGGATCTAAACCTCACCACAACAATAAATAGGACACGATGGAGGGATAGATTCATATCCCAGAGATTTCCCATGCTTTGGAACAAGATTCCAATCTACATTAGGCAGAGCTTCTCGCTAACACTCTTCTAGAGAAATCTTGATGAGTGGATGGAAAACAGAAAGTTTACCCCGGGGATCACTTCAGTGACTCTGCTGGACAGAGGCACAGGGAACTAATCTAAGGGGGTGGCGAAAGCCAACACATTCTGGCTAGGCTTATAAATGTCTTTGGGCAGAGAGCCTAGTACCTACCTATGAACATATGAACCTAAGAGTGATGTATGTTTGTTAACTTATAAGGCACCAGTGTACATCTCGTAGGCAAAAGACATGAGAGGACATTTTCATCACAGCTGAAACCTTAGTTGACCATTGCATTCTTCATAACAGTCTATGTATATCTCATAGTGTGCCTCCTAGTGCCAGAGACAGGATCACTACAGAGAAGGATGTGCTTATCACTGCACAAGATATCCTAATTCAGTTTTCTTCAGTATGAATCATGGTGCATGTGCATTGTCTTAGTCAAGGTGTCCCTGTGCATGTGGGCAAAATCAGCAAAACCATAAATGCTCCCACTTCTATTGTGGTTGTTCTAACTCCCTTAGAAGTGTTTGTGACATTCATAGATCGTGACATGTCTAGTATGCAGTGTCACAAGTGTATGTTTTTGGCACAGATGGACCTTCAGTGTGCTCTTTGTGCTCAGTCATTCTGTCTGTGCATCCAGGCATTTCTGAGCCTGTGTCATAATTGTTGCACAACTGTGAAACCTATGCCTTGTGAGATATTGTCCTGTCTGTTTTACAGTTTCTATTACTATGGCTCCCAGATGTTATGAGGGGTTCCTAGTAATTTTACAGTTTATTCTGTTAAAGGTTCCGTGGTCACAGCTGATCGACACTGTATCCCTAAATACGTACATGTATCAGCCATTCCCTATACTCAGTAGTTAAAGCAGGCATTGCTGACATGCCACTGTTCATCCATACAGTGTCTGCAGTGTAATATGTGCCAGTGGTGTTGAGAGGACATTGTCTACATGGTGTCTGCAGAGTGGTATGTGCCAGTTGTAATTAGACCTAATTTCATCATGTATCTTTCCCTGACTAGCACCATGCTTAATTTAGGCACAACATACTGGATAATTCAAATGAACTGATAACAAATGACTTTAGGTAGCTATATCACTCTTCTGTACACAGTGTGGAGCATTTTGCTGACCTTGTCTAAGATGTGCTCTTAGTCTCCCAGAGAAAGCTAAGTACATGGATATCTCTTTTCCAAGGCAAAACAAATCGCCTACTATATCTTATATTTGCTTATTATATATACTGCAGTAACACTGCACATTACCACCTTCACCACTCAATTGCCATATGCCCTCATTTACACAGAGTGCTATTGCATTCACAACAGTAATACTGTACTTCATTATTATATGTAGTTACAAACATTTTGTTTGCATGTTTAATTTGTTAATTATGTAAACCCAGCAGGCACAAGTGTTTATTTTCAAAATTTGCTCAGAATCAAACCATAAGCAAATGAAGACAAAGACAATCAAACCAAGGACTGCAGGGTGAAGCTTGTTAGCATTTCATAGCTTTAATCAAATCACTAACCTTGCAAGTTAGATGTGCGAACATTACTATTGTATCCTATTGTTACTGACATACAACTGCTGTGAGCTTATGGTTAAAGCCCTTCAATATGCATTTTATTTTTCTGCAGCATCCAGATGCATCATGTCAGGTTTCTAGAGTTTTCCATGTATATAGAGTTTCACTGGCACTATGTAGCTCCTGTCTACCTATTATTTCCACGTGTTACAGTTACAGCAGTCCTACTGTTAGTGCCTCTGGAACATTCCTTCTTTATTAATGTATTTATAATATATATTTTCCTCTCCTAGAGTAGCTGAGTCTAAATTATTACTATTTATAGGTAAATGCTAGGTTATCAGTGTGCAGACTATTACAAGCATAGCAAACAGAAAGAGGTGAGAATCAAATGCTGCATTTTGCATACGTGAGGTAAAGACCTTAACTATTATGCCACCCTCTATACTGTGTTTGTCTTTCGGCTTTTCCCAGTTAGGGATTGCCACAGCAGATCACTGATCCGCAGATTGATTGGTAGTGGTGATTTTACAGTGTTGAGTTGCCAGCCTGGTGCTCAACCTTCACAGACGGCACACACATATGCACCTACCTGCATGTCTTTAAAACTCACTCAACTGCAGCGAGGATATGCAGACTCCACTCAGAAGGAGCTCCAGCTGAAGATCAAACCGGAGAATTTCTTGCTGTGAGGTGACAATATTAACCTCTGCACCACCACAGCCACTGTTGCCCTATTCTAAACCATATAGCAGTATACACATTAAATGTATTCTTGGTCTGGGATTATAGATCCATAACTATATCCCCACCAAAGATAACTGTAACAATGACTGTCATCATAAAAAATCTACATGTTGTATGCCTGCACATTCTGATGTTGTTTATTTATCTTTATATTTATTTGTTATAGTCTTGCATTCACAACCAGGATGAATGAATGACTTAGATGGAAATTATACTTTCAGGAATGTTCCCCTTCTATAATTAATGATTCAGAAAGGCATGTGAAAGCTGAATGTATAAATGACTATGTTGTGATATACAAAAGCAAACGATCTTCTAAACTGTTCAGAGTATATTACAGCATTATCTCTTGCAACATGCATCTCTGCAAAGAAACTTATATGGTCAACAGAAGCATAAGAGAAAATAAACTATCTTCATAAACATTCCCAAGGTAACATAATTATGAAAGATACTTTGAGAATATTTGCATTATGATCACTGCAATATTCTACCACACTATTGTGACTCCTTACTCATCCATGAAAATGAGTAACCATCTCCATAGTGAGACAACTTTGTTAAGCAAAAGGCAAATTAAATGTGTCTCTGTATGTAACATTTGTGGGGGGGTCAGCTCAGGCAAGCTGAGACTCTATAATTCAAAGCCAATTAGACTGCTTAGTAATACAAAATATTATGCATCTGTTGTGAAATATGTTGTAATGTAATTTTATAAAGTATCATTCTACTAAAGTAACATTTAATAATGGTTTACTTGGGCCAGAGCTAACCAGATAAAAGACAGAACCTCTTATTTGAGAGCTTCCTTGTCTGCATCCAGCCACGCCTCAGAGATTAATTGACCCCAGTGAGACGAACTATTGTCTGAGTCACAACCTCTGAACACTGTATTAAATATAACTTACTTCTAGTTATTGTCAGCCTTGATTCAGGATTCTGCAGACCTGCTTCCCTGACTCAAAAGGTGTACTTTCAGTCTCATTGAATTAAGACTACTCTGATGCATAGTTTTATTCTCGTGCATTATTCATTAGGGTGGAGATGAGTTCATAAAATAATGTCTTTGGGGATATAAGAGACATCCAACTCAGCTTGGCTGTCATTTCTTTAGCTTTATATGGCTGATTATGAGAAGCAAATAACCTTTCAAATAACCTTCAATTATAGTGATTAGACATATGCACAGGTATCTGGACTACATGTAAGTGTTAGGGTGTAATGATGTTCATATATAAAACATATCTGTAAGTTATTTAAAGACAGACAGAGGAGGGATTAATCTGGTATGATATTTCTCTATTACAGTGGCAATTCTTAAGAGTTAGGTTTAAATGTAAAACTTGCTGGCACTTTGAGAACATGTCCTGTTCATGTAATTGCTTAGTGATGGCATTATACTGACATCTTTCATAAGTCATTCATAATGCAATTGTGTCTGATAAGTGTCATCACACAGTAAAATATGAAAATTAAGATGACAGAAATATCATGCCATTCAAGATTTAAAGAATATCCATTAGGCAAACCCATAGATTATTATAGGGAGCTTACTTTCTTAAAGAGTTTGATTCACCCCAGAAATGTTTTCCTGAAGACATACTGAAACTTACTACAAGTCATGAAACTCACTCTAGACAAACTGCACACCTGATTCTGAGACATTGGGATGGTGTTAGGCCAGAATTACTTATTTATGTTGCCAGCACTTAACAAATGGAAAAAAATAACATTAAACAAAAAATAAGGTAAACATTACTTCACAGTGACGCTATAACTATAGACATACCCTCAGACATTTTCTGGCATCAATCCACATATGCGCCCATACTGGTATAAATATGCCACTTTTTAGAATATCAGTCCAAATGAATAGACTAGTTTAATAACTACTGAGAAAACATTTAAAATATTATAGCTTAGTATAAATAAAAATGAAGGTTGAATGTATGGCATATGACAACCTTTTATCATGTCAAATAAACATCATGACAATCTGAAGATGACTATTATTCTATATACTAATTTACTGAAGCATAGAGATACAAGACCCACATTTTCAGGCATGGTAAAGGTATATTTAGAAGATGTAGATTATTTTGAATGCCATTTCTCCCCATTGCCTGCCTGGGAGCATATCAATCTGGCTAATCATTTTACTCAATTTTAGCAAAAATGATTTGCTGAAAGTGTTTTCATTGATAGTGAAGAATTCCCTTTTCTCAACTGTTGTGCAAACTTGGAGTAGGCATATTTAAGTTCAGAGGGTACACGGGCTGTTCCCTTACATGGGGAGGTGCAGGGGCAGCTTGCCCCCTATAAAAACTGACTCACACCAAGTTACACCAAAAATGATTTTGGAACTTTTGCTTGGAGGTAAACCTGCCTGCCAATACCAGGCCCATCTTCCTTAAGAGACATCATACATATATCCATCATGGAGCTTGTAGTCAAGTTCCTTGCTCTCATACTTTTATGGCTGACATAAACACTTGAATCCACAGGGTGAAGAATTCTGCCCTCTGCCATCAGTGTCTTGGAGCATCATGCCTACACCTCCCAGTCCAGTGACCATCTTGTGTAAGTCCTGCTTACGTGGACACAGATTGTCAGACCAGGGATACCATTACTTGCCATGATAGGCAGACCAGCTACAGTTGTTGACTCCTGCCATTCCCTGCACAGTTATTCTAGCACCCAAGCTGCTAATCAAAGTCAAGTCATGTGGGTTGTAGTCACAGTTTATTCCATCTACACCACAGACCCAGGTAGATTTTCACACATTCTAGAGACATTAATATTCCACCCTTACATGAGAGACTCACGGATAAATAAAGTCATTAAAGAATCCAGTATTATGAAGCATTATTGTGAACCACACTGATGAAATCTGATAATGTACATTCTGTGCAGCCTGGAAAGAACATGCTATAAAATTGTCTTTTTGGTGAGGCAGAAACCTTTTCTATGTCTATGACCATTTGTAGTAGCTCACATTATAGCCAAGGCGGGTTATTGCAATACATGCACAAGTACAGAAACACTTACATTATTGCTCATTGCCCTCCTGAGAGAAGCACATACACAACCCTAATGCTATAATTAGGGCTGAAAACAAATCCTCATAACACACCAGTGCATACACAGTAGCATTAAATGATTTCTTCCAAATGGCTTAGTAGTCCCTATCCTAATCAATATAAACATGTATATATCCTTTCTACAGCATAACAATTCCCATTCCCAACAATGAATCCTATGAAATGTGTCTCCCTTCCTTCCACATAACTGCCTAAAACACATTAAATGCCTTAGCAGAAGATTTTCTTCAACATACACCAACGTGTAAAAGGATCTATTATCTAATACAGGACCCACTGCCAAAACACATACATTTCCCGGGCAGTAATATTGTGTACTTGAGATATCATCTGTCCACAGCACACCAACCATCACTCTAGTTACATCCAGACAGGTGGACAGAAAATATCCTAGTCGTGGTTTAATCATACTATAAACTCCAAGAAGTCACAGGAGTTAGGATATATGTAAAAACACATTTATTCAATTTTATGAACTAAATTATTAGCCTACTTGGCTTTGCACTACGAAAACATAAAACAAACGGTACCTTAATAGCACTGTCCAGCTCACACAGTGCTTCCAGGATGTAGGCTGCCTTGTAACTGAATAGAAATTCTAGGCTGCAAACATTTTCCCACCCTGAGGATAGCTCAGTGCTGCAGGTTTCTATCACAGGCCCTACCTTTGGTTCTAAAACAAGTATTTCCACCTGATATAATCCAAAGGTACTCTACACAATTTAACCCAGACTGGACTTTCACAATTAAACCCTGGCTGGACTTTCTCTCTATACTGCCAGGGTCATCATTCAGATGGTCTTTCAGTGATGAAATAACTTCTTGTGTTTAGCCCTTCAGACTATTCTCTTTCATGCTATAATAATTGGAAATGAAAACATTGTTACAACTACTCATCTTTCAGAACAGACGTAAGGGTTTTGGAATCATAATGATAGGCTGTAGGCCCTGGACAATTATTAGTATTCCTGTTGGCTAGGTCTGGTCTGTGTTACAATATATACTGAAAAGGTTGGAAAACAACACTCACCAGCACAAATTGGTATTAAAGTTCCACAGGGAAGTACACGGCTAGCTGCTCTTGTGGGCCATTTTAAGCTTAGCAAAATTCCCTTAATGAGAATCCAACCAGGTAGATCATTATGCCAGCCCCTCCTAGCTACTGAAAATTGGCATGCTCTGTTACTAAATTGGCATACCCTATTACTACGCTGAAGTACCTGTCTAACAATTAGAATTTGAAGGCATAGAAAACCCACTTTAGTGCCACTTTCAGTAGCAGTGTTTCCTCTGTGCATTGCACAACTTCCTGCTGATGTAGCACAGTGGTGCAGCAGTTGCATTGTCACCTCACAGCAAGAGGATCTGTGGTTCAATTCTCAGCTGGGGTGCCTTCTGTGTGGAGTCTTCATGTTCTCCCTGCGTTCATGTGGGTTTTGTCTGGGTGCTCTAGTTTCCTCCCACGTTACAAAGACATGCATCTAAAGTGTTTCTCTGTGGACGAACACTGAAAATTGGCTTTGTTCTAAGTCAGACTTTCCTGGTCAACAAATGTTAAATAAATAAAATAAATACTCAGCTACTACAGCAAAAGCATTCACTTGCCTCTTAGTAGAGGCTTCAGGCCAGTTTTTATAGCCTCTATTTTTTCTACTTTTATAATTTATGCCTGTCTGTGTTATATATCCTATTATATCCTGCACTTTAGTTAAATGAGACTTCCAGCCCTCTGAAAAAACAACTTCTTCATCCAGAAATACCACAATATATTGGGAGTCAGGCCTCAGTATTTTATTCTTTAGCCTCTGAAAGGCAGCTTGAGTTGCATTTAAACCAGATTGTAACTCTGTGGACTTTAACTGCCAAAGGACAGAAGAGCTTTATATTCTTTGCTATAGCTGTAAACAATATTTGTCAGTATCCTTTTATCAAGTGTGATGTTGTCAAGTTTATAGCCTTGCCTAAGTTCTCTATCAGCACCACAATTTGTGGCATGAGATAACTATGAAACTTTGACCAGCTGTTTAATTCCCTAAAGTTACAGATTCTGATACTTACATCAGATTTAGAGGCTAGCACTATTGGACTTTTCTAGTCTCTCTTTGGCTCTTCAGTCATGCCCATTTTAAGTATTTTTGTTAACTTCTCTTACTAGCTGTTTTTGCGTCTGGTACTTTAGAATAACTCAGTCTAACTTTCATTCCAGGTATTGGCTCTGTGTTATATTCTATCACTTAAGTTATCAAGGCATTTCTGAAAACTCTATTTTATTTTTATTAACTCTCTTTTATTTTTCAGAAAATTGTCTTTCTTCCTACTGTTGTATTTTTGACAAGGATTCCTCTATCTAAGCTTCAGGTAGAGACTTACTGTTTCTCCTGAAGGGACAAAAGTTTGCAGACTCTGTATAGAATTGTTTCTTTCCATGGCTTTAGTACATTAATGTGGTGTGGTAAATTTTGCTCTGTGTTTCACTTTCCTGAGTATCTAAAATGATTATTTACTGCATTTATCCTTTGTCTTTTTCTTATCCTTAGACAAAAGGTGGGAATTCTATTGTCCTTGGTATTGGAGAACTTCCTCTCCTCTTTTTGATTGGTGTAGTGGGATCTTTTACATCCAACTGAGCTACTATCAACTCATATAGATGGGACCTTGGTTTACATCTTAAACAAAGAATGAGTCACTTCAAATGGCACCTGCTGTTTGGCCAAAAATGTGCTTTTCATAGAGGGCACTGTTTATTTTTTTATTTACTTATTTTACTTTTTGGCCAGAGGGGAGGGGAGGACTGGTCTGTGAACCTTTTCACCCATGACCCAGGGTGCAAATGTGCAGTTAGATATTCAACCCAAATAAGAATCATTTAGTTACAGAAATGAGAGTAATTCAGATACAGAATATCTCAAGTAGAAAACAATGGTCAGTCCACTTATTCTTTCATGTTATATAGGAAAATATGGACTCAAAACATTGTACAGTGTATGTGTTGTTAAGATTTTGTAATGAACAGTCACACAGCTAATTATTTATTAGCACAAACAGAATTTCCCCTTTGCAGATGAGTTGAAAGAGCTGTATCTTTGGGTCTACAAAGAGGTTAAAAAAGAACACTTGGCAGACAGATCAGGAAGAGATTAGCCCTTGTCAAAACATGTCCAACTGCAAATTATTTAAAGATGTTCTACTGGCTTTTTCCTGAAAAAAAGAATATTCTGTAACCTGTCTGACTTCTGTGGTAAGATGACTCCAGTTTGCAGGAATTATTTGGCTGAAGCTCTCTTCGGCTGCAAGAGTGAAAAAGAGTCTTGATTACTCTTCATGCACCATTGTAATGATTTCTAAAATATCTGAAGAGGATGTGCTATGAAATTATTCAGGATTTAAATGTAAGTGAGGAAAGAAGAAGAGCTGACTGTGCTGCAACTGGAGGCCAGGTGGCCTTCTGTAGCATACCAAAGTGGTCTTCTAGATGGGGAGAGATTAATAAATATACAGATGAAATGTATGTCTGTTTGAATTTTCTTGGTATGGTGGGCACTAGGATCTGTCTCTTGGGCTACATTTCCTGAGTTGGGTATTCTTATTTTACATTTCCTGGGGTCTCTGGATTTGTTCCCCTTGCTATGGGCATTGGTAGCATATATATATATATATATATATATATATATATATATATATATACATACATACATATTTTGACATACATACGTATCCATATGATAGATAGGTATATCAACATGTTTGTTTACCATACTGTATACACACACTAAACGTACATAACTGTGAAACCTACTTTGTACATTGCACCACAACCTACATTCAACCTACATTGATATGTGCACATAGATGCTGTCACATACAAATGTATCTACAGCCTTCACTGATAGTTGCTGTATGTCCCCTGCCCTTTGCACATCTTCATATACATATGGATACAGACCAATGACACATATGGAGGGTTCACAGTATGTAGACCTTTATAGTATTACTTTACATTACCTGTGTTTGTCACAGCTGCTTGTGTTGCCATCTGGTTTTGTGTCCTGCTGCTCCACTTGCCAGTTGTCAGCTTTCAGGTGGCTGTTGCTGACCAGTTTTGTTTGTGTATGTTTAATTTTGTTTTTCTCTGTCTCTGTCTCTGTCTCTCTCTCTCTCTGTCTCTCACTTCCTCCTCACGGTGCAATGAAAGTATTGCATGTGTGGACTGGGAGTACAGCATGCTTTTGTAGGTATCTGCATATGTCCATGTGATGGCCTCTGCACCAATTGTTAGCCAGCATTTGCTAATTGCATGCAGCCAGTTGTGTACTGATTGCAGTTCTCACTGTGATTTCAGAACAGTGCTATAAAAAGGTATGTGAGATAGGCGTAGCCCTTTCAGATTTTAAGAGCAGGGACCATGCTGGTATGCTGTGGACAATGTTCTGTGAGTGTAAAATCTTTTTCACTATTTCTAGCATATCGAAGGGTCAGTTGCTGGCATCCTCTCCTGTTCAGCTGGTGAATCTGGGAATCTTGAGGCAATGTTACAATTGCCTCATGTACACAGACAACCCTCTCCTCCTCCCAACAAATACAAATATATGCGAGAGATGCAACTATATAGCCAAACTGGAGGCTGAGCTCTCTCAATTCAGTACTGGCAATACCAGTCAGGAGGAGAAGGTAACCACGCACACCACAAACCCAGTCTCACATAAAACTATCACAACAGCAAACCAAACACATAAACACACAAAAACATACTCGGAGGTGCTGATTAAAAATCTACCAAAACAACAGAGGCCTCCAAAGCAGACACCCAAGCAACCACCACCTCAAGACATAGCACATGCAATACATAGTTCACAAAGTCAGTGTGCTAAACAGTCACAGCCCTTAAGGCCAAACAACATGCCAGACACACTTGTAATAGGTGACTCCATAGTCAGACACACTGACGTCCCGCTCACCAGACTGAACAAGGAAAAGGTCACAGTAAGCTGCCTGTCAGGAGCTAGAATCTGCCACATAACACAAGCACTCAGGTCACTCCACAGCAAGTACAAATATGACACAGTCATTGTACATGCCGGTGTGAACGACGTGAGACGTACCTCCCTGGACTACATGAAAAGAGACATAGAAGAGCTCTCTGATTATGTAGCCCAGGCCGGTATGACCCTGACCCTGAGCAGCATCTTACCCTCACCAAGAATGATGCCACAGTACAAAGACAAAATGATCAGTTTTGACAATTGGCTTAATTACTGGTGTCATTCTAAGGGGATCCAATGTCTGTCTGCTTGGGATGACATGCTTGACAAGCCACGCTGCTTTGCAAGGGATGGCTTGCACCTGTCACCCCTGGGCTTTCGGATATTGGCCAAGGCTCTTGCCACCCCCATAGTGCCTTTTTTAGGCAAGGCTCAAATGACAAACCTACCTCCCTAGAAAACACAACTGGAAAAAAACTAAGGGTAATGCTGCTCAATGCCAGAAGTCTAAACCTCAAGATGCACACCCGGCCCTCCTCAGTATGGAGAACATCGATGTCTGTGCGGTGACTGAAACCTGGTTCAAGGCTCCTGAGAGCACCCCAGCACTAACAGGTTTTACCTCATATCTTGCTTTCCGGCCCCAAAACTTGGACTGAACCACAAAAGGTGGGGGAGTATCCATTTTCATCAAAGATACCCACACCTCCAGGTTAGTGGCAATGCGAAGCATCGGAGACTATCCAGGTGCAACTAACCATAGGCAAAACTGCCTTACAGTTTGTAGCATGCTACAGACCACCCTCTCAAACTCTGGAACCCCACGCAGCCTTCCTGAAGACACTGGAGAGTATGAATGTCTCTCCAAATACCATCATTTTGGGAGACTTCAACTACCCAAACATAGACTGGGAACATTACTCAAGCCCCAACACCCTAGCCCAAAGATTCCTAGAATTCATAAACTCAAATGCAATGGAACAACTAGTCACCATTCCCACAAGAGGAGACAATATACTAGACCTGATCATCACAAACATGGGGACAAAATGCTCCACACCGGAAGTATATCCCCCCTTGGTAAGATCAGACCATAAATTAATCTCACTGGAAATCCACATCCCGCCCCCAACCCCTGCACAAAAGACCACAGTGAAGAACTTCTCAAAAGCAAACTTCACACTTCTTAAGACTGAAGTGGTATCCTTCAAGGCCCCTGGGCCAGTGGAAACCACAACCCACACTGCTGAATCCTTTGCAAATGCCTTTTATGGGCACCTTCAAGAATGCATGGATCATGCAATCCCAAAAAAAACCAAGACCCACTCCCCCAAAGGCAGGCACCCGGTCTGGTGGACCCCAGCCATAAACAAACTTTACAACAGGAGGAGGAAGCTACTACATGACAGAGCAAAATCCCTAAAAGGGAAGGCGTCTCTGATTAGTACTATCAAAAAACTACGATCACTCATAAAATCATCCAAGGCCAACTTTGAGAGAAAAATCGCAAAAGACACAAAAGACAATCACAAGGCCTTCTTTAGCTATGTTAGAAACCTGGGTGGAAACTCCCAGATATGCTCAGAGTTAGTCCAAAATGACACAAAATACACTGAACCCACTGACATTGCCAACATTCTGGCAGACAGGTTCAGTGCAAATTTCTCCTCCCCTCCCCAAAGGAGAAATAACTATCCCAGCAGAGTGTAGCCTCCCTAACATCTCAGATGCCCAGGTGAGAGCCTCTCTAAAGCTAAAAACACAGCATCAATGGGACGGATGGTGTCCCGGGCTGTGTGCTACATGAACTCCAAGAGGAACTAAACCCACACATAAGGCTGCTGTTTAATCTTAGCCTTACTACAGGATCACGTACCCAAAGAGTGGCGACGGCAACAGTGGTCCCACTTCACAAAGGCGGTGCTTCTACGGACCCTGGAAATTACCCCATAAGCAGCGAGCCTGGTCTGAAAAGCTATGGAGAGGATCATTATGGAACTCATAAACAAAGGCATTGGGGACATGCAGACATTGGATCCTACACAATTTGGCTTTGTCAAGGGCAGATCCTGCCTTTTGAACTTGGTCGACTTTTTTGAAACAGTCACTAAGGCCATTGATGAGGGTAAGGCAGTTCACACAGCCTACCTTGACCTTGCAAAAGCCTTTGACACAATATCCCACTCGGGCATCATAGACAAACTCACCAGCTTAAATGTAAACCCATATCTCACAAGATGGGTTGCAAACTGGCTCAAGGACAGAACCCACAGGGTCAGAGTTGCTGGAGCTATATCAGACTCTAAGCCAGTCTGGCGGTGTCCCACAGGGTTCAGTCCTGGGACCCCTCTTGTTCGGCATTTATTTTTCCGAGGTACAGGCAAACATAGGAGGATTGTGGCTGACAAAGTTCGCAGATGACTGCAAACTGGGTGCCATAATTGATACTCCAGCAGACACAAACATCCTTCAGAGAGGCCTCATAGAAATGGATAATTGGTGCCAGAGCCATGGCCTTAAGCTGAATGCCAAAAATGTATAGTCATACCCTTTGGGAAAAACAAGGTCGACAAATTACCACATAGGCGGTAATCCATTAAGTACGGAAGAGGTAATCAGGGACCTAGGGACCCAGGTTGACAGTAACCTCTCATTTGACACTCACATTGCCAAAGTGGTTAGGAAGACCTTCTATATTGCCCACCTTATCATGAAGGGTTTCACATCTAGATCAAGAGAGGTCATTGTGTCCCTGTACTCTTCTCTTATCAGGCCAATGATTGAGTACAATGCCCCATTTGGGATGTATCTCACTCGACACCTGCAGCAGTTGGAAAGACCCCAAAATTCCCCACCAAGAGGATAAAGGGGCTTAAACATATGTCATTTGCTGCCCGACTAAAAAAACTCCAGCTCTATTCAGTGCATACCACCTATTCAGAGGTGATCTGTGCCTGGCGTACAAGGCCATGTCCAATCCTGAATTAATGGACATGCTCCACCTCAGAAAATCCAAATCCATCAGAGCCACGAGAACAAGTGACTTAAACCTCAACACAGAAATAAATAGGACGTGCTGGAGGGACAGATTCATAACCCAGAGGCTCCCTACACTCTGGAACAGAATCCCAGTCCATGTTAGGCAGAGCCCCTCACTGACTCTATTCAAGAGAAATCTCGACGAGTGGATGGGAGATCATAGGTTTACCCCAGGGTCATCTCTGTGTCACTACTAGACAGAGGCATAGTAAACTAAACCCTAAAAGGGCGTAGTATTCTCATCCTAAGGGGTGGTATAAGCCACATACACTCTGGCTAGGCTTATAAATGCCTTAGGGCAGATAGCCTAGTACGAACCTATGAACCTATGAACCTATAAAGGTTGGTATCTCTCTCATATTTCCAGCTGTGTTGTAGATTAACATTTCTCCATTCATTTCTCCAGTTTCTTGTACTAACTGTGTATGTACACTGCACCTACGACTACTACTACTGTTAATGTGTGTGTGTGTGTGTGTGTGTGTGTGTGTGTGTGTGTGTGTGTGTGTGTGTGTGTGTGTGTGTGTGTGTGCTTTCCTGTGGGACATGTGGTGTAACTGGTGTATAGCAGTGGCTCTTGCACTTTGTTGCTATGGATTCAATATTTGCTCTTTACAGTCACTACTTATATGCCTGCTAGGTGTCCTGACTGTAGTGTGCTGCTGTGGCTTTCCTATTTTCCATGTACATTCACACCTTGGAATGCTTGCTATATCTGCTAGGGTGTTACAGCATGCAGTGTGGTCTGGCCATGGTGTGGGCCTTGACATCTATTAGGGTATTTGAGTATGCTGCTGAGCAGGCCCCAGAGACTTTCAGGTGCATCTGTTATCTGCCTCATGGAATGGTACATATCAGTGGGGTACACCCATTAAATTATCTGGTATGCTGCAGTTGTGACTGTGGGATAGCATGAGCATATGTATTACTACACTTTTTCTGCCATGCAAGTGGTGCATACTGTCAGGACTTCATAGTTACCATTGCATGTGTTGTAACACCTTTCTGCCTACTGTTTGTACATTTCACATGGAGTCTGTGGGGCATCCCTGTAACTCAGTCACTGTTGCTATGTCTAGGCTCTTAACTATTCAAATATGGTAGTATCAGACCTCTCATGTGTACAAATATTTGTAGGTTGTCCACATTTCTGCCTCATATTTTGGTCAATATCTCATGCACAGCTTTTTCTGGCAAATCACTCTGGACTCAAGTCAGAATATAGTGACAAACATTTAAGTTTCAGACTTCATACCCTTCCAAACATCCCACAAAATGCAGAACCTGTTACTCTCTGAACTGTCTAAGTTTGTTGTAACACTATTTGTAATGTGTCCCTGGTTTTGGCCCTTTGCTCCACATATTTTATTACTTGGTCCGGATGTGTTCCTGTAACAGGTTGTGGGGTATGGGCAGTGATTATCCTGCTGTGAGTATGTGTGTGGCTTGCAAGGTGCTACAGTGACATTATTACCTACTAGCTACCAACTAGCATGGCTGTTTCTGTTCACACACTACTATCATAGATATCCACTAGATTTGACAGTAAATATACATGACCTGCTTTGTGTACTACACATCCTATATTCCTTTACATTCATTCCTACTATTACATGATATATTTATTTTAGCACAATGTTCTTGTATAACAGTCATGGCTTAGTGGTAAGTCATGCAGACTACTGTTTCCTAGGTCCTGGGTTCGGGACTGACAGTGGGATTTTATTTTGCTTTTGAACTGACTACAGGACCTGTCAATCAGAGTGACTAAGGCACTTTTAAGCAGTTGTAACCAGGTTACCGCTGGTTTGCGCGGAGCTCACGCATGCGCACTGGCATTCAGCTCCGCGCACACCCACTTACAACCGCTTAAACGTGCTTACTCTTGCGCACATCTGCGCTATTTTCTTTGAAAGAAATGAAAATGGGGAGACAGGAAAGTGGTGAAAAAGGGGTCACAAAGAGGGTAAGACAGTAGGGAAACAAGCTCGGGTTTTGCAGGAGGGATGTAGGTAAGGCCCATAGCTGCCCATTTCTTCATCAGCAACAGCTGTGCATATGTATGTAATTTGGTGTGACATTTGAAACCTTCCACCCCTGAGAGAGTTGTCAGGACAACAATAATACTTGCACAGCCAATTGTAATTGATAGTTTCCATGTCCAGCAGACATATGTGCGGAATGGGCAGCTATGTATGGGGCGTAATTTTTTTGTGGGTACAGAGTGCCCTTTTTTTTTTTTTTTTTTTTTTTCCAGGTGAGAGTGGTATGTCAGGTGAAGGAAGTCAGTATAGCTGGGGAGGTAGGTTGGGTAGGTGAACAGACAAGACAAACAAGACGCATACAGGGGCGGTATATGACACGTGTGGGGGGGGTTACATAATTGACAGGGATGGATGTTTGGATATCCAGAGCCCATGAGCCCACAGATGGCAACAGTGGACCTGATATCCCCACCCATGGGCAGTTGCCATTGTTCCTTCACTGCCCAGGACGGGGCTGTGCTGGGGGCTTTGTAGGCCGGGCAACAGGCATGCCCGTAAGTTGTGCCACCTGAGCCTCAAGCTGGCGTAGGGGCCCAAGAACAGAGTCCCGGATCTCCCTACGCACCACAGTCCAGACGCTATGGAGGGTGAGTGGTGGTTCTCCTCCGGCCACGCTTGCAGAGGGGGGACGGCCCCATCCCCTGCAGCGCTTCCACCCGCAGGTGGCACAGGGCCACTGGAGGAGGGTCCAGACTGGGCACTAGTGCCAGGTGCACTCGCCAGCTGAGGTGGGAGAGGTGGGTCCGCTGGAACCCACCTTCCCTGTCGTCCTATGTTTTGCATTATGTCATGACAGTTTGGGTTAGTAACATACAATACCATTCGCAATTAGTTGTAACAGCATGCATTAGTATTCCATTAACCAAACACCCAGATATTCACACCATTGAACAGCGAGCATAACACATGCATAATTTGAACAGCAATACACAGTCCAACAACATGCGGGTTGATTGATGGCAACAGGCCATCAGGTTTGGATGTATGAACAGGGCAGATGCATCAACGTACATGCAAATATTTATGACCCAACAGGACAAATGTCCAGGGTGTTAATTGTGATTGCACATACCAATTTCACGTGGAATGGATTATATGTGGTTATAGGGTGGGGTGAAGAAAATATTATTAACACCTTAGAATACCAATACATATGCTGTACATTTCTAATAGCTACAGATATATACACACTACTGTTCTAACTACAGTTTCCTATATGATAACTACTTCAATTTGGTGATAGGACTGTTACTGCTACATCAATATACATTTTATTGTTATTCATACACGTTCATATCTGGCTTTGTTCAGCTACATCATCCTGCTACATTTGCTTTATATAGCTATAGACAACTGTGGATGTTTGATATTTCAGACAATCATGCTATCTGCATATTGCAGACTGAGAGCAACATATCCAGATTTTGGGATACACATTCCAGCTGCAGCAACACTTTGAACACATTTCGCAGTTTGTTTCTACTTGTCACATTCATTTCATTCTGTACTGACTGCAGTATACTTTATTCAGGGGTTATTACTACTTTATTGGTGGATTCATAACTCTTTCTCACACTCTCTCACTTGTTTTCATTTTACTATTCAGGATGGTACTTACTTCTAGGCTTTATTGACATGTTTTACCTGTAGTTATTACAATCCTTTCCAGCAGTCTCACTTCTGTCATGTTTCAGTATTTCAACAGGAATATATTTCACACGTGATTTGCTCATCTTCTGCAGCTGTACTTTTCAGCCTGCTGCAGGTTGTGTACTATTATATTACAGGTGGGGCATCTTTATTTCAGACTTTATTTCAGACATTTTAATTTTTCTGTTTGGATTGCAGACTGCAACACACTTTTGTAATCAAGCAATACTTGCAAACACTTTTACACTGTTACTTGCACATTTTATTACTTAGTGACTACACTGCACTCTTTTGCTAACTGTCATACTTTTATATTTCTTTACAGTTACTGGGAGTGGATTACTGACCTGCCTGGTGGCACAACTGCACCAGCCTATCGCCATAGGCTCTGCGGTTCGCAGAACGGACACCTGCAGCTGTAATATAAATGAAGTGATATTGGAATACACATCTCCATAATATCAGCTAATTTAATTTCTTACATACATAATTAAATGTAACTTACTCAGTAGTGGGGCATTGGGCATTTGCCGGGCCTCCTGGATCCAAAGGTTCAACTGGTCCTGCTTGCATCTCTTCAGGTCCGCATGGTGGTGACGGACCTGCTCACCAGTCCTTGGAATCTCTGTGGCACTGGTGAGATCATGAGCCAACCGGTCCCACGCCTCAGCCCTATATGCTCCCCACAGGACCTGGCCCTGCATGAGTTGGGCCTCATGATTGTGGACTAGGAGCCAGACCATGTATCTGGACTCCTCAATGCCCCACCTCTGTGCTTGAAAGCAACTACCCTCACCTACTCCTGACATTCTGGCTGCAAGTCAGTTCTACAATCATTTATGCTGTGTATTCCCACCTATGGGGCTTATATATGCCGTTTTTCCAGCATTTATCTGTGATTGGCCATTTTGGAATTGTATCAACTTCACAAAACCTGCTTTGTCATGCTCCACTTTCTATTCATTCCTATATATTTGCTATTACTGCATTTCTAAGTACAGCTGTCGTGGCTTAGTGGTTCAGTACCTTGACTATGGTACATGGTATCCTGGGTTCGAACCTGGCCACTGCTTTTTATATTTTATGACTGTCTAGACAGGCTAGGGGGTGTGTCTGTGTAAAGGTAGTTTTGTTACAGCTTGCTCAACGTTGCCCATCGGTTAGCTTGTTAGCGCGGTGCACAGCTCCGCGCAAACGGGTTACGCTGGTTTACGCCTCATTTGGCTGTCAGCACGCATATTACGCTCAGCTCAGCTAGGGGCACACAGTTTCAGCGTGTTAAACCACTGCTCACCTACGGGCACTCATTTTGCACCTGTTAAACCACTGCTCGCCTACAGGCAGATGCACTCACCTTGTTAAACTGTAGCTCAGCTATAGGCACATCTCGCATTTTTTATTGTTTTGTTATCTCACATTTCTTCAAAATAAATGGACTATTTCATTACATTTTACATAAAATATGATTTTATATGTGTACATATTTGTCAGGGACTTGTTTCGTGCTTATTTTACTAAAAATAAAAATTGATGTTGTGGGGGCTCGAACCATGGATGCCTGCTCTTCAGCCAACGTCTCTACCCCTACGCTATTGCTTTTTGGCTTACTTTGCATATTTAGTTCTTATATGAATTTCCACTGACTGCTAACTGTGGCTAAGCTATGGGCACGCCTGCGCAAATGAGTGCACTCACGGGCAAACATCTTTACGATTTAAAAAAAATATATAACATGTTCATTTATATATTTTATGTTCATAGTCTGTGGGGGCATGTGTTGTGTTGTGTTTATTCACATTTCCATGGCCTTTGTCATCGGTGTTTACTTTGGGCACTTTTACTCTTCTGGTGGCGTGTCCACTTGCAGGGCTCGGCCTACGGACACGCCCCCTACTGTCTTACACGGACCATGTTAGCCTTAGGTGTGATTCAGCATGCCTTCATGCATATGCATGACATGCTGACGTCACACTTAACTGCAGCCTCCGTGTAAGCCATGTATCTCTTACACGGAGGCTTCGTGAATCCTGCCCAATATTAGACTCGTGATATGACATCACTTCATTAGATGTCGTAATTTTAAAACTGGATTTAAACTTAAGCATTAAGATCTGCTAAAACAATCAGCCCTAAAATTTTATATCTATTTGTAGTCTAATTCTGTTCTTTCTTTTATCCATCTCCATTTCTTATTTATCTTTATTTTACATTTGTTGACCGGGCTAGTCCAGCTGGATATATGTCCATTTTCAGTGGAGGCCCAGGGAGAAAAGCTCCAGAAATTTCAGCATTATAAAAGGTCAAGACAAAGACATTGACATATTTTATTTTTTTATTTTTTTTTTTACAATGTTACAAGGAAAAGAAAAAAATTATCAATGAAATAGATGAGCAAGACTGAGTCAGTTGCATTAGAAATGGTGAATTACAAATCTTTATAACATATTACAAGCTTAGGATTTTATATTATGAATTCTGTTATGGAAGGAAAATAAAATCTAAAACTAAACTAGTTATAGGTAGTTTATATTAATTGGTACTAAGTTCACACAAACACAGGAAAGAAAATGCAGGAGATCAATAGACAGAGTATAGAAGAACAGCAAACCAGGATGATTTATAGTGTTCTTACTCACTTAAGCTATGATACTATATGAAGGTGATTGTTCATTCTACAGTATTCACATATTTACATGAGGAAAAAATCCTAAGGAAGGGTAAGCTCGCTAATAATTAGTGAGTAAACACAAGTTCATGATCATGAGAGACTGGGAATAATGAAAGTCTAGTTAAAAGTCAGGTGCTTAGTCTGGTTTGACACAGAGGCATAGCCAGTGTGATTTAAGGTGGGGTTTAAGCTTGCTTTTAAATATGCTGACAGAGGATATTGAGGTTAGCGGGCTTGGGAGGATGTTCCAGGCTTTACCTACTGTATTGGAGAACAAGGTATCACCAGCTGAGTTGTTGGATTTTGAGATTTGAACAAGTAGTTTATTAGATGAGCGTAAGGTCTTGAGATTGTTATAGGGGATGACTAGGGTTGCAAGTATGTGTGTATTTTGAGGTAAGTACAAGATTTTATGGGCTACTATTAGTTGATTAAAAGTATTAGATTTGGCAGCTCTAACCATCCTAGCTGCTTCAGGTTGATGCAGTAATGAGTTCTATAGGAGGACCCAGCTGCAATTCTGGCAATATTGTTGTAGCAGGATGAAAGTTTATTCAGATTACTTCTACATATTTTGGTATAGATGGGGGAGGCATAGAGCAGGGTAGAGATGAGGCAGGTGCGAGCAATAGTAACTCTGGCTGGAGGTGTTAGAAAGGGATTGATTCTGTAGTGAGCCTAGTTTCTTGTTTACTGTTTTTATGGTGTTATTAATGTGAGGTTCAAAGGACAAGTTATTATCTATTAGAACTCCGAGTAGTTTAGTGGTTGGTTCAGGAGATATATTAGTTCTGTTATTTGAAGTAATAGTAAAGTTAAGTGGGGAGGTTCTGCGAGTGGGGGTAAATAGTAGCATTTTAGTTTTTTGGGGGTTAAGAATAAGACGTCTTTGTTTCTTATATTTAGATTTACAATATCTAGAATGACAAATTCAAAATGATAAGTTGCCACAAATTCCTTGTTTTTAAGCACGTTAATGCAGAAGGGTGGACTTATCCTTTTGAATTTTTTTTTTTAAATTATATTAAAAACTTTGCTCAGTATAAAAAATGTAATGTTCATTGTTCAAGGAAACATTTAGTGCTTGGATTCTGAACCAAAATTATTCCAAACTTCATTCTTCTAATGATACCCTTTAAAGCCCTCCTGCAGAAGCCTCTTGTTGTTATTGCTATGGAGAAGGTAGAAATATTTTGGAATCCTCTTCACATCACCCCTGTATTTAAAAAGGAGGGCTTTTCCCTCCTTCTGCCATGATAACTCACCTTGAAGAATATTAGTGACAAATAGCAGAAAAACTGTACTCAGTTCAGTTCTCGTGTGCGCCATATGCCACATACAGACAGGCACTGATGGACACTTAATTTGCATGATGCATGCCAGACTCTTGTAATATATGTACTGCATTATTATGACCCACAATGGCAATTTAAGGTATGAGCTATGGCACTGTTGTGTCCATGTGCATGCTGTTAGGAAATCAGGCACTACAAAGATTTCATTTACAGATATTTAGAATTGGAATTACAGTTTGCCCTGGACGCATGGCCTGGACTGCACATGTGCAGTGCTGACCAAAGCAACCCAAGTGTTTGCACTGCCATGTAAATAAATGAGGTTGATGGGTAGCAGATGTCCTCTTCATGCACACTAATGTGTCGAGCCATGCTAAGCATAATCATCACGCACAGCCAGGTAAATCTGCTCAATGAAAGTATGAGTGTAAACAGATTTTTGTTATTTGAAGAAGGCTCTATATCTTTTAGACTGAGAAACTCCAAGTAGAATTTTATAAACGCATGTTAGTTCAGGTGTGTATCACAAAGTAATGGGGTGAGGAAGTAAATGGTTTAGCATTAACATTTTACTCAGAGAGCATCAAGGAATGGGTAAATAATGTGATGAGGCCACCACTGATCCTGGTACATTACAGGATCAGTTTAGAGATCTGAGCTTGATCTGAAGGTAACTTCAGTTGTTATTACAGTTCCCCAAGGGCTGACAGTCTTCCACTGGAAAGCAGGGTAATGGTTTTTGGTACCAGTGTTTGTTTGTGTAATAGATGCTATAAGAAGTACAGAAGCCAGGATTGTTTCACTCTTTTTCTGCCTCCTATAGATCCCTGACAAATGCTGGAACAGGGAATGAGGAAAGGGGTAGAACAGCCTTGAAAATACTTTTTATATATCTTTGCATTGCTGAAACAGATGAAGGTTAACAAGAGAAAAAATAAATAAAACATTTAGGAAGATGGGAAACAGGTCTGAAAAGACTACTGCAGATTGTGGTTGAACCATCTTGAAAACATTATTTCTTTTCAAACTGTATAAAAGTATATTAAAATGTACCTGCAATAGCAGACTGAAACAGGAAATGAGAGAATGAGTAGTGGCCAAATACTAAAACAGTTTATACTCAGGATACCTAAGCTTATTATAGCTGAAGGAATGTACATCTTCAAGGTTATATGCTACAACATTGAGTTGGGGGGTGGCATAATGGTTAAGATGTTTATCTCTCAGACACGACATACAGGGTTTGATTCTCAGCTTTGAAAGGAAAATTAGTTAGACCTAAAATGGACCACAAGCATGCCTCTCAACCTCTTGGAGGAAGAAATCTGAACAAAGCCATAAGTAATGAGAAGACAAAGACCCAAAAATAGGGATGAATTTTAAATATTGATCTTACAAACTTAGAAAGTTGATAGAACAACAGGTTTTGCATTAGCATGGATTTTATAAAGGATATGAAGCCTAAAACTTAAATTTCTGTCATTATTTTTTCTACTTCAGTTCTCATCAATTTATCAGTGATTTACCAGAAAACCATTATTTTTGGAGAAACAGAATTAAAATATGAGGCAAAAATCTGGACATTCTGTGAAAATCTGGACACTTTAGAGGTATGCCAACAAGGGCAGCTAGCCTAGTACATACCTATAAAACTATGAAACTTTGTTTTTGTCTTACTAAATATCTCTGCAATAAAGTACTGTGTCACAAAAGCAAAGCATTCCACAGGTGTAGTTCACATTACAGACACGTTTGTCCTGAGATCGAGAAGGTGAAGGGGGTGTCACTTTTCATTGGCTGCAAGTACAGCAGATCAGTGATCTTTGTTAGTGAGTTCCCCTTCATGTCTTCAGTTTAGATTTTCACAGAATATCTTAGTTGGTAATCAACATTTATATGGGTTTTTGATGGATTATAGACCGTAATCCATCATAGTTCATAGCCAGAGGAGGTAGCGCCTTTTGAGGATTACAGTGAACTAATTCCTTTTGAGGTTTCCCCTGAAAATAGCATCATGCACTCAATCATTAAGGTGAGTGTACTGGTCAAATTGTTGGATAGGTTTCTGTATGTTCAATCTGTACAAGAATGCCACTCCCCGCACATTATGTAAGAATTTACAGCCAGTTATAGGCAAGGAGGAGAGAGTGAGGAAGCTGATAAAGACATTGCCGCAGGTTGAATAGTGGGCACATGGAGAATGAGTCACAAAGTAAATGGAAGCTTAAGAAATTTCAAAGATATAAGAGGGACTATGAAGAAGGTACGAATTTTATATTACTCACAGCCAGTTTTTCAGATACAGTGGAAGGTATGCAAGCGAATATGAACAGTCCAGTTAACCATGATATTGTCAAAAGGGCATCTAAAAGAATAAGAAGAGGTTCTGAAGATTTTAGAGAAACTGGTGTTGGCGTCCCATTGCAGTCGAATGGCAGCAGTGAGAGCAGTTCAAAGCAGCAGCTGCCAAAAGGGCTTTTAAATGCAGCTCAGCAGGGTTTTCAGCAGATCAAGATTTATCAAGATGGGGGCACAGGAAAAAGAACTTGGGGACAAGTAATGATGCAAATGCCGGAAAGAAAAGGAAAAAGTTATTGGGGGAAAAGCAATGATTGTTTTGGTGGAAGGAACAACAACCATTATTCAGTAAAGAACAGAAAGTGGAAAATAAATTATGCGAACAGCAGGACTCTGAAGAGATGAGCTCGACCAATTTGATTTAGGTACTGTGACTTGTTGTTGTGTCTTTTGGATTTTCCCGGTTAGGGGTCGCCGCAGCGGAACTCCGGTCCGCTAATGATTGGCAGCAGATTTTACGTGCCAAGTTGCCAGCTCTGACGCACATTCTTCAAGAAGTGCGCCCATTCACGCATGCCTCCACACAGAAGACGCTCTAGCTGAGAATCGAACAGGACAGCATTTTACTGTGAGGTGACAACGCTACCACAGCACCACCACCGCAGTATTTAAGGTACTGTGACTAATTGCTTTAAAATAGTGAATTTGTCTCATGTTAATTTGACTTATGAACAAATGAAGGTTTTGAGCAATGGGCTGACTTTTGTGCCATCTGCTAGGACAGATTTGATTTCTCTGATTAAGTCTTTGAAAGAGTATGTCCGCAAGTTGAATTTAAGATGTCTTTTTAATGGCGTAATGGGAAAGAGGAATGATTTTGTTTTTAAGAAGCCTAGCTCTTTTAACCCACTTCTGAGACATGAATTAGAGGCTTTTTTGGTAACTTGCGAAAATGAAGTACAAGATTTGTTTAATAGCAAAAGTGAAAATGTGTTTTGCAATATGACTGAAAATGAAATAGAGGCCTTGTTTGAATTAAAAATTAATACAAATATTTACATTACCAAGGCTGATAAAGGTAATGCCATGGTAATTGTGCATTACAGTTTTTACTGCCAAAGCTTAGATAATATGTCGAATGATGAAAAGTATTATCTTGTAAAAGTTTGACTGATGTAAAAAGAGCACATGGAATTATAGATGCTGTTATAGAAGAGTGTTTAATTGAAGGTTAGGTTAGAAATGAGGCAGCTGATTATTTCAGAATTTGGAAGCTAAAATTAAGTAGCTTTTTTTTGGCCTGCCAAAAGTTAGATGAACCCAGTTTTAGACCGATTGTAGCTACTAGTGGCAGTAAAATGAAGCCATGGTCATTTATGTTCATAAAAGCTTACAGAGGTTGATTACTAAAAGTGAATACTATGTTAAAGATTCTTTTGAGTATCGCCAGTACATTAAGGGTATAACAGTGGAAGAAGCTATGTGGCTAGTTACAGCAGATGTGCTTTCTTTGTACACTGTAATATCCAATGATAAGGGTTTGGAACTGGTTAATAGAGTGCTTTGTGAGTCAAAAGGCTTTACGAATAATAAAGCAAGTTTGTCCACTAGTATTTTGGATGTTATCCTAACATATCATTTTTTTTTTAGTTTGACAATGTTATTTATAGAAAGAAGAATGGAGTAGCTATGGGGCTACTATGGACCCCAGTTATGTTAATATTTTCATGATGGGTCGGGAAAAATAATTTATTTTTAATTCAGTATTTGTTAATGATATTCTAGTTTATAAGCACTTTATGGATGATTATTTTTTTTATGGAAGGGAACTGAAACTGCACGTTTGGATTGTATGCAGTATTTAAATTCTGTATCAGAGTTTTTGAAATTCACTTTTAGTTTCAATAGAGAATACATTAATTATCTGGATTTTGATTTTATATAAAAAAGCCAACAAATTAAACACAAAGATTTATAAGAAATCAGTGCAAAGTAATAGTTACTTGCACTATAATAGTATGCATAGTGGTAGGCTTAAAAAGAATAGTGTTAATAGCCAGTTTGATAGGATCAGTAGATTAACTGATGAGGCTTGTCACTTTAAGGCAAAGTGTGAGGCTCTGAAAATGAACTTTTGTGCCAAATGGTACCCACCTGGAATGTTAGACAAGGCTATGGATAATGTTTTCTTAAAAAGGGAAGTAGCAATAATCAACTCTAATAGTACTACTGATATAGAACTTACAAATGAAAATAAGAATAAAGGTTATGGCCTGGTGTGTTTGCTCAATAACTCTGTACATGAGAATAGTATTAAAGAAATAGGAATAACTGGAAGTTTTAATGAACTTTCAGGATATTAATAAAATTATAGGACAGGTTCCTATTTTTACAACCAAGAAAGGTAAAAACCTGAAAGAGTATTTTTATTTCGATAGAAATAGTAGTCCAAATAGATATAATGTAAAGGGAAGGTATAAGTGTAATAACTGTTATTATTGCAAACATATTTTAAAAGGACAAAAAGTTAGAGTAGCAGCTATAAATTATGAAATTATTTTTTTGGAGGAATTTAGCTGCAAGTCAAAATATATAGTATATATAGTGCTATGTGGGCTTTGTCCTGCATTTTAGATAGGGAGAATTACTAGAGGATTTTATTCAAAACTTTATGAGCATTTAAGGGCAGTTGAAAAACAAGAGTCAACTAATACTTTAGCTAGGCATGTGATTTTGTGTCATTCAAATGCAAAGGTTTTTATAAGTTTTCAGTAATAGATCAAGTAAAAAATTATGATTCCAGGTGGGATGCTGAGGAAGATCTTGAGTGGAAAGAATATTGTTGGCAGATCAGATTAAATGCCTGTGTTCACCTGGGAATTAATGATAAGGAGAATTTCAAAGTTGTTCTGAAAAGGAAGGGGTTAAAGCCTTGAAGAGGTTTAGTCATGTGATTTTTAATTAAGTTATTTAACTTTTGTTCGTGTGATTATGCAACTTAGTCTGATGAAGTTTAATCTGCATGATAGCACTTACCAGCTGTTTACTAGTCGTTTTTATTTAATAAAGCGAGTGTATTTTTTTGCTATTTTTTCAGCCATTTTCTTTGTTTATTTTGTTTATTTTGTTTGGTTTGGCTTTGGGATTATTATTTTTGAGAGTCTTTATTTGGATTAGTGGGCACATTTGTTCATCCCCTGTTTGCTTCTTTCAGAATATCCCCTTTAAGTTTAGAGCTTATGAAGAGAAAGAAAGTATAGACTCATTCATCACTTAACAATTCCAAAAAGATCTTCAGTCAATAACATCATTAAGAAATAAGAGGTTAGGATTCAGTATGCATCTTCAGATGACACCATCATGGTCATCAAAAAGTTCTATGATCCGTGTATATCAAAACTAGAAATTGTAGCTGTATTCCAGTTGCTTCTGATCTGTAAGGAGGATTTGATGCAGCTGAGCATGTTCTTTGCTGGTCAATTTCACTTTGGCATGGTCATGCCAATGGGCTGTCTGTAAGCATGCAACACTTTTCAGAAATGTAGCTGTCTTGCAATGGTGGTGGCAGTAGATAGCTCTATGACAGGCAGTGGTCCTTTATTTGAATGATTTCCTAGTCACTGGAGCTGGAAATAAAGCTACTAAGGAGGGTATGGGTCAATTTCTCCAGTTTTGTCAAGAACTTGGCGATCCTCCAGTGAAAAACAAAATCAAGGTCCCAGTCAAGCTTTTAGTATTTTTGGGTTGCAACTTGACATAATGTCATCAGTTATTAATCTGGCACCAAGCAAACTAGGTCACATGAAAGAAGTCACTGAGAAGCGTTTAACTATTAAGAAGGTCAAAATAAGGAACTTATGGAACTATTGGCCCTCCTTACCTTTACCTGTAGGGTGGTGGCACAAGAAGGGTCTTTACCATGTCTATGACTATCTTGTGAAAAGTTTGCTGACACAATCAGCACGGGGAGTGGATTTCACTTAGAGTGAATGAAGACCTACATATATGGCACATTTTTCTCTCAGAGGGCACATGGTTTTATTATAGTGGGGCAATTAGAGCTTGGCACAGTCATTACACCAATTCACTGATTCATCAGTAGGCCTAGGGATGAGGGGTACTGTAAATGGTTGGTGTTTTTTGCCTCCCTGGTCACCATCCTGGTCTGTAGAATGGAAAAAAAATATTACATTTTTGGCACACATGCTCATTTGGGTGGTGACAGTAGTGTGTCAAAATAAACTGCAAGAAAGTAGTCTTCCATTTGGACAATCTGGCATAGTCCAAGTTCTCATGAGAATGACTCCAAATCTAGATAAGTTCAGTCCTTGTTCACATTACTAGTTTTGCATTGTCTTCAAATCAATCTTTCATTTACTGGCAGACATATTCCTAGGAAAGGCAACAGTTTTGCTTATAGTCTTTATCATCCACAGGTTTCCAGATTCTGCAGTCTTGCCCCAGATACACAGGAGTATCTTACCACCATGTCACATTACCTGTGGTTGACCAGCAAAAAGGGATGAAATTGTTGGTTTGCAGCTCTTGACCTGGCAGCATTGAAAAATCCTGTATGGTTGCTCTTTGACCCTTTTGGGTGTTTAGTGATAAGATTTGGTCCCCTACTTCAGTTAGCTATTGCATAGTGTTTATGTGCATGTTAAATAAAGCAGCCAAGATTATGCAGATCTAGTCAGAAGCTTTCAGATAACTAGAGAAAGTCACAGGTTTGCCTAATTTCTCAAAGTCATGGATAAATTCTAGGTTACTGAAAGGTTGGGAAAAAACAAAAGGTTTAGTTTGGGATTCCAGGTGGCCTGATGGCATGAGATTGTTAGGCACCATTGTGAAGGGATTGCTTTAGGTAATAGGTGACTTTCACACTTATGTTGTTTGAGCTATGTTGCTGCATCATAGGCTTTACTGGAAGAACTTCAGGTCAGCTAGCTTTTGCTTTCTGTCTCCTGAGAAGAAGTAGTTCAGATGTAGGATTCGCTCTTGGTTTGACTCTCTAGGACCAACACCTATCATTGGGAACAGTGCCCAATGCAGTAGGTCCTAATCCTTCCTGGGTTATGTGGCAGTGTGTCCATAGTGGAGAGAGTGATTCTGCTCCTTGTGGGGCAATCCATTACCCCAAAGGATTTGGACTGCATTTTACACAGAGTTTTGTTAGCTCAGGTGTTATCCACACTAGGTTATTCCTCATTTTGCATGGACAGGACATCCTATTCTATTTAGCCAGTAAGTATCAGTTTACTGAAGTCATTAAATGACTGAGACAGTGGTTCTCCACAAGTTTTCTGCACTATATCAGATATTGTCAACTAGCATGGGTGACCAATTAATTCTTTAAAGTTTGTGCCTTTTGTTGCAGATTGCACTTGTGTCATAATTCTGGGTCATTGTTTCATTGTCCAAGCAACAAAGAGAGCAGCAATAAGGCTGAACTGAGTAAATTTTGGCAAAGGTTTTCCAGGCATGCTTTGAGAACAGCTGACTCCATCTGTTAATGGCATTATTCATTCATAGGTCAGACAAATTGCCTGTTAATTCTTCAAGGAGTAAAACATACTGGACTGGTTTCAACGTGCCAGCTACAGTACATTTTCAGAGACCTGGTCACATTATAACAGCAGCACTGTAATATGGCAGTTGTGTGGGTAGCCATAATGTTGAGGTTTATTTGCAAAGAGTAGTGCTGCCAGCAATTTTCAGAAGTAACACAGACATTTATAAATTAAACAGTAGCCAGGGCATCCACTTTCCTGGCGTTGCTGTTCAAGCCTTGGGACTTTTCTGCCACCTAGTTTAGTTTTGTGCTGATGGTGTGCAGCTGTGGGATAATGGTTTTGATTTGTTTGACTTATATCTATTACCCTGTATTCAAGAAGAGTTCATTGTTTTAATCTTCTTTATCGAATTTCAGTCTAAGTAAAGGTCAAGTGACAGAATGTGATAAAAATAAGAAGTAAGTATAATCGAATAATAAAAGAAGTGTGGGGGGAACAGAGTCAGTTTGATGGATGATCATGAGGTGGCCTTCCCCCTTTCATTCCCCCTTTTCCTGAGTCAGTCAGTCAGTATGCTTGATGGGTGAGTAAGCAGTCTACAGTGCTGTGCTGTACTAATGGTCAGATGTGCTAAATGGGTACTGTGATTGGACAAGATGATGCACTGCCCAACTTTAAGCTGGCCAGGTTAATGAAACTGCAGTACCTGGTTACCGCTATCATGAATGAAGCTATCTGTGACCACATTGTTGTTGATCTGTTCAGCAACTGTATCAGAGTGATAACAAAAAGCCTGCACTGGCATTTTTGTCTTATTGTGTTATAGGGAGCAGACTTGAGGACACATTTATGTATGTATTTATTTATTTATTTATGTGACATTCGTCTGACTGGGCAAGATGCCCTTTTTCAGCAGAGACCTGAGGAGAAAAGCTCCAATTACATAATTAATCAATACAAACGTAGAGGAAGTTTGTTCTAGGCAGAGGTGATTCAGTGGCTATAGAGTATCTTACCAGTGGATTTGTTAGGTTTGAGATGCACAGTAGGAGTTGGTCAGAGCTATGTAGGTTGCATTTAGGGATATAGAGGGAGATAAGATTAGTCAGAGATGGACAAACAAGGGGATGGTGAAGGATAGAGTGGGTCAGATGGAGCTGTGGCAGGAGGATTTGGTGTTGGAGTTCAAGCCAGTGGAGTTTCTTTAGGGAAAGACAGTGGTATGTTTGATAAGGGAGATTACTCGTGAATCGATCTATTTTATTATATGTGTGTTCAAACTTGGTAGTCAGATTCTTTTGTAGTTTGGTGAATAATGGGGTGTCGTAGAGAAGGGTGGGAAGAAGGTATGCTTGAGCTAAGGACAGTTTAGATTCTGGAGTAAGGGATTTTTTATTCCTGTACAGTAGCTCAAGTTTTTGGTGAGTTTTTTATACAGTTATTAATGTGAATGTCAAATTTAAGTTCATCATCTACATAAACTCTGAGAAGTTTAGTATGTGATACAACAGTGATGTTTAGAGAGGAGATGGAGAAAGAAGTTTTGAGATGTTGGAGAGATTTAGGCAGGAAGAATTAAAGTTTAGTTTTGTTAGGGTTAAGTAGTAATTGATTAGCAGAGAGCAATTTTTCAAAAGAATGTAGAGATTCTTGAGTAAGGGTGAGTAAGTGAGGTAGATTGTCAAATGTGGAGATGATAGTAGAGTCATCTGCATATTGAACCAGAGTGGGGCGAGGACAGGAAAGGTAGAGGTTGTTAGTAAAAATGTTGAATGAGTGGCCCAAGGTTAGAGCCTTGCTGCACACTGGTTTGCACAGACAGAAAAGGAGAGGTAGAAGAGAGCCATTTAACAGATTGTAGCCGATCAGATAGATAACTAGAAAAATAGCTTAGCGAGGAGTTACAAAGGTTAAGATAGGCTAGATTGGAGAGAAGGAGCTTATGGGATACCGTATCAAAGGCTTCAAAAAAAAAAATTTGCAGCAACAAATGCAGCACTATAAGATATATGTCATTAAAGATGCTGTTTGTGAACTCACACTAACTGCCCTTACCTTTAACATATAATGGTGCTCTGTACCATAGGTGCTAGATTACAGTAAATTCCCCTCATCTGGTACTCAAGTAACCAGCACTCTCAAGTAACCAGCATTTGATTGGCTCATATGCCAGGATCTGAGCCAATCAAAAATTTCAAAGCAGACCCACTTCTACTCAATGCGGAGCTGTTCTGCATTGAGTAGAAGTGGCTCTGTTTTGTGATTTTTGATTGGCTCATATGCTGTCATATGCACATAAGAGGCTCCGCTTTGCCATTTTTGATTGGCTCATATGCCAGCATATGAGCCAATCAAAATAACGCGGAGCCACTTCTACTCAATGCAGAACAGTTCCGCATTGAGTAGAAGTGGGTCTGCTTTGAAATTTTTGATTGGCTCGTATGTTCAATGCAGAACAGCCAAATAGCAAAGTGGAGCCTCTTCTGTTCAATGCAGAACAGAACAGAAGAGGATCCACATTGCCATTTTTGATTCCCCAGTATGCCGGTATGCAAGCCAATCCAAAATTGGAGAGCAATTTTCAAAAAGAATGTAGAGCCTTTGATACGGTATCCCATAAGCTCCTTCTCTCCAATCAAGCAACCAGACCTTACACTTAATTGGCATCTATCAACCCCATAGGTGCCAGTTAAGTGAGACTTTACTATAAATGCATATGTATGCAGGTGTCTGTGCGGCTCTACTTTTAAACACCGAAATTCCATAAGACCAAAGACAACAATACTGAGACGAAAATAATGAAACTTAGAATTCCAAACCATGCCTTTTTTCTCAGGGCAAGAAAACACTTGCCCAAATCTACACTGCAACAAACTGTATTATCTAAAACCCACCAAGGTTGGGGGCTATGCCCCTCACACCATCCAATGTGAGGACTGCACCCCCCACACCCCATAATTAAAAATACCAACTCTAGGATCACACTACAGTGGGGAAAAGGACATTATTCCCCATACTGGGCAAGTGTTTACTTGCCCTGGGAAAAAAACATGGATCAGCTTTCTAAGTTTCATTATTTTTGTCTTGGTATTATGGTCTTTGGTTTTATGGAATTTCAGTGTTTAAAAGCAGACCCGTCTGTGCATATTCTAAATAGTACTGTCATTCTGAACAGTGCATGAGCTGCAATCCTTCTTTTTTCTGTTCTACTTATTATGAATGCATTACCATAGATGGTACTTCATTTTATACTGCGATTCTGAACTGTGCCCTAAGTTTCTTCTCTGTTAAATGTTATGGTATTGCTCCAGTGGAGCATGGGTTATGACTTAAAAGGGTCATCTGACCTATCCATCTATCTGATTATCAAATTAATACAAATACATAAATAAATAAAGTAAATAACTAAGTAAAGAAATATATTTTACAAATGATCACATCTTTGTTATGACATTCTGCATAAAGAATGAACCATATTTTCAGATGAAGATCTTTTTTTACCTTGCCCTGATCCTGTGGAATTTGCTGCCTTTTCGGACTCAGATGAGTAAATCTGCAAACTTTTAGACAATGCCTTAAATTCCAGCCCCATAAGAAAGTATCCTGAAAATTAAGAAACAGCCTGACACTAGTTAGCTGTAAGAGCTGCAGTAAAAAAGAGATTGTTTCTGCTCTTCAGTACTTTGTGATTCAGAGTCCCATTGGCTCATTATGAGCTAATGTGCATTCTTTTGAAGTGCTGCTATGTATCATGAGTGTAGAAGAAGATCAGCACTTTCCTGAGTTAACTCTGTCAGCCCATGCAGTGAGTTGGCAAAGGTATCTCTCTCGTTTGCGCTCCCACACACATATTCAAAAGTAAAAAAAAAAAGCATGCACACACACAAATAAATGTGCACACACATGCACACTCGCACACACACACGCACACACACACACACACACACACACGCACACACACGCACACACGCACACACACGCACACACACACATACGCACACACACACAGACACACACACACACGCACACACACGCAGATAAACATGCACACCACATACTTCTTACCTGTCCAAGAGATAAGATAAGGTCCCTGATGTCTCCCTTCTTATGTTTTGTCCATGCCACCATAAATCATGGCCCCTTATAGTCAGTTAATATTGCCAGACATTAGACTATATATTAGCGCTGTTGTTTTATTAACTTTGTAAGTGAGTCCCTGTAATAGTTTAAATAATTTCCCTGGTGTCATCTAGTGTACCTCATGTCTTTTTGTTGAAGCTTCCCAACACTGTCCCTGATGACTTATAGACTGTTGCATTCACTGCATGATGACAGATATTAGAGCTTCTTACTTCTTATTGTGTGAAAAATCCTAACTGATTTAGCAGTTTAGTTATATTACTGAGTTAAAGCTTCTGCTCTCTATGTAACAGTTGCAGAATTAGAAACCCTACCTTCCATTCACATTATATAATTTTTTACAGACTTATGTAATATGTTACAGTTTCCCTGGTGTCAAGCACTGCTGCATAAAGACTAATACCATCTGTGGGCTGTGAGAGGGTGCTGGGCTTAAATAGTTAAAGCACACTATTTCAAGTCTCCCTAGTATCTAATGTTCCCCAACCCAAATTTTCTTTTAACTCATTCCCTCAATGGTGCTCTTGAGGTTTGCACTGTAACTTCCAATGCATAGAACCTACGCTTTTTGACAAAATTAAATCATACCCTCACATTACAAATGAATGTTCATATCTGTGGAACCATAGGGGTTACTAAAGAACTGCAAATGTCAAAGTCTTCACCACAAACTATTTTTATAATAGTAGTATTCTGTAGGTTCTAGGTCTTAAACTGGATTTTATAAGCCACAGTAAACAGAGTAAGTATTAAGTTTGTAATATTTTGTAAAGACATTACTATATCTCATCAGCCATTCAAGTTACCCACATACTGTCCACAGCATTTTATTCATCCAGCTGAAAGCTTTCATATGGGTGTAAGCTGTCTCTGCCATGGCTGCTGAGATATTTAGAGAAATATTAAATTTATAACAATATAAATAAATATTATTTGAACATTTAATATGTTTTTAGTTTCACTAGGCAGAGGTCAAGTATTTCTATAGCTGTATTCCCCATCATGTACCCTTTGAGATGAAATCTTTCAGCAACTTGTATGCATCTTTGCTTTGGAATTATTAACGTAAATATGAATAGGAAATATTAGATGCCTATAGGTATCAGTAAGATTAACAAGAGAAACACCTGGGGTATCACTAAACTTTAATGAGTTAAGTGCCTTTAAGACATGCTATGAGAGTCTCCCTGGTGGCTATTATTTCTCCCTGCCACGTCTTTTGTAAATGCTTTTAAGAAACATTGTTTAACATAATCACTGGTAGCTAATCGTTATCCTTAGTGTCTAGTGACCCCCCCAACACATGTATTTAGCGTTATCCCTGTCCTCTGAACCACATCTTTAGAATTATTCCTAATGTCAGCCCCCGATCTTACACACACACACACACACATACACATACACACACACACACACACACACACACACACACACACACACACACACACACACACACACACACACACACACACACACACTCACACACAAAACCACACATTCATACATCCATGCATACACACAGATATACTCACACATGCAGCCCTACTTATAAACATACATGCACGCACCACCCAGCACTACTGATCCACTAAGTTGCCTGGCTCTTACCTGTACTGTGATAGATGAAGGCAAGCTTTTGGCCTTGTTCATTAACATCAGCAGCAGTGAGTGGCCATGATAATTTAAGCAGATAATTGATTCTCTTAATTGCTCCGCTATGTAAATGCCATACCGTAGGCAGTTCAGGGGAAGAACACATGGATAATTAGCATATGCCTAACCTATGGAATGCTTCATTAGCATTTAGCATGGCTGGAGAGGTAGCCCACCACTGTACTGCATATCTTCATGTTATAGCACTGTAGCAGGGCTGCCACTGAATTAGAAATTGTTACCCCACGGTAACCACTCTGAATAAGTCCTATGTTTAGATTCATGTGGAAGAAGTCCAGATGCCATTAAATGTCTACATTTGATGTCTAATTACTTTGGCTCATCTATTTATTGTAGTCTTGTTTCTTGCTACTTTTAAGACACCAGACACTTAGGAGACTGGATTTTGTGTGCACTATTCTGTTGCATTTAGTTATGAACCAGTTGTAAATATAAATATTGAAGAGAAACATTGCACATTTTCTCATTTTTACAGATAGCTCAGAGCACCAGTGCATTATGGGTAAAACCATTTAAATTTATGCAGACATGATTACAATCACATTGATCATCAGTGATCTGGTATCACCATTACTCCCATCCTTTGGGAAGGGAATGAGATTCTCATTTGATGTAAAACATTATGCATAATTTTAGATCATCATAACATCTGGATGTAAATTTTATTTTGAAAACATGCCACATCAAAAGCATTTGGCATTGAATTGTAAACATTTATATCTATTTATCTATCTATTTCTGGGCCCACTAGGGTCTCAGTACCTCACTGGAAGCCTTAACTTATGCTCTCATAAAGTAACATATATATATTATGCACGTGAGAGACTTTGGTGACAAGTCAACATTGATTAACGTGTCTCTTTCAGATTAATTAAGACAAGTCTTTTCATTAGAATCTTCAGACACTGACTTTGGGTTTCTCATTTCTTTGGTTCTCCTGATTGTGGAATCTATTTGCTCAGTTCAGACATCTCAGGAATGACCTGAACATAGCTTCTGTTTCTCCATATTACAGCTGCATAATTCTGTCAGATTACATAAAATTTGAATTTCTATAACACCAGTAACACCTGCTGTCTTCCATTTCTTCACAACATTTAGTGTATACTCTCAGTCCAGCTGGTGAATATGGGAATTTTGAGGCAATGTTACAACTGCCTTATGTACACAGACAACCCTCTCCTCCTCCCAACAAACTCAAATATATGTGAGAGATGCAACTATATAGCCAAACTGGATGCTGAGCTCTCTCAACCCATGACTGGCACAGTCAATCAGGAGGAGAAGGAAACCACACAAACCACAAATCCAGTCTCACATAGACCTATAGCAACAGTAAACCAAACACATAAACACACAAAAACATACTTGGAGGCTCTAAAAAAAAATCTGCCTAAGCAGCAGAGACCTCCAAAGCAGACACCCAACAACTGCTACCCCACAACAATACCCACATATCACATAGTTCACAGAGTCAGTGTGCCACACAGTCATAGCCCTTAAGGCTAAACAACACACCTAATACACTTGCAATAGGTGACTCTATTGTCAGACACACAGCGTCACACTCACCAGGCTGAACAAGGAGAAGGTCACTGTAAAGCTGCCTGTCGGGTGCCAGGATCCACCACATAACACAAGCTTTCGGGTCACTCCAAAGCAAGTATAAATATGGCTCCGTCATTGTCCATGCTGGTGTGAATGACCTGAGACATACCTCCCTATGGACTACATGAAAAGAGACATAGAGGAGCTCTCTGATCATGTAGCCCAGGCCGGTATAACCTGACCTTGAGTAGCATCTTACCCTCACCAAGAATGATGCCACAGTATAAAGACAAAATGATCAATTTTAACAATTGGCTAAAAGTATTGGTTGTCATTCAGGGGATCCACTGTCTTTCAGCCTGGGATGACATGCTTGACAAAGCCATGTTGCTTAGCTAGGTGACGGCTTGCGCCTGTCATCCCTGGGCTTTGAATACTGGCTGGAGCTCTTGCACCACCCCCCATAGGTGCCTTTTTAGGAAGCAGGATCAAAAGACAAACCCACACTCCATAGAGCAACACAAGGAAAAAAGAAACCTTAAGGGAACAATGCTGCTCAGTACCAGAAGTCTAAACCTCAAGATGCATGCACTTGAGGCTCTCCCTCAGTATTATGGAGAATATCGAAATATCTGTGCAATGTAACAGGGAAACCTGGTTCCAAGGCTCCCGGGAAGGCACCCCAGAACTACCAGGTTATACCTCATACCATGCTTTTGGCCCCAAAACTTGGACCCGAACCACAAAAGGAGAGGGAGTATCCATATTCATCAAAGATACCCACACCTCCAGGTTAGTGGCACTGCAGCGAAGCAGCGGGAGACCATCCATGTGCAACTAACAGTGGGCAAAACTGCACTTTCAGTTTGTAGCCTGCTACAGACTGCCCTCCCAAACTCCAGGAACCCCACTGCGGCTTTCCTGGGGAACACTGGGAAAATATGAGGTCTCAAGTACCATCATACTGGGTGACTTCAACTATCCAAACAGAGATTAGGAGCACTACTCAGAAGCTAGCTTACCCTCACCCAATGGTTTCCTAAATTTATAAACTCAAATGCAGTGGAACAACTGGTCACCATTCCACAAGGGAAAATATATTGGACCTGATCATCACCAACATGGGGACTCACTGTTCCTTGAAGACGTGCTCTCACTCATTGAGTAAGATCTGACTATACAAATTAATCTCACTGGACATCCTCATCCCGTCCCCAACCCCAGCCAAGGAAATCACAGTGAGAGAACTTCTCAAAAGCAAACTTCACACTTCTCAAAACCGAGGATGGAATCCTTCAAAGCCCCCGGGCCAATGGAAAATATGGCCCAAACGCAGGAATCCTTTACAAAGCGCATTCTATGGACACCTACAGGAATACATGGTCCTTCATGCTATCCCAAATAAAACCAAGACTCCCACTCCTCCAAGAAAGGGCAGGAGACCTGTCTGGTAGGTTAAGCCATAAACAAGCTATACCAACAGAAGGAGGAAGCGCTACTACATGATAGAGCAAAATCCCAAAAGGGAAAGCATCTCTGATCTGTATGCTAGCAAGAAACTCTGATCCCTCATAAAATCATCCAAAAGAAACCAGCTTGGAAAGAAAAAGAAAGTGCACAAAGGCTTGCTAAAGATGATCCACAAGAGCCTTCTTCCAGTTATGTCAGGAACCTGGGTGGCAACTCCCAGATATGCTCTGAGTTAGTGCAAAATGACAAAATACACTTTATGAACTTACATAGACATTGCCAACATCCTGGCCAGACAGATTCAGTACAAACTCCCCTCCTCCCCAAAAGATCCAAATGTCTATCCCAACACACTTAGCCTAATGGAGGCTGAGTTTGAGCAGTGTGTTTAGGTGTGGGGTTAGTTTATCTTTGGGCTTGTGTAGGGGCGCGGTCTGGGCATGCATCATCAGTCATTACCCGTTGGCGATGCTATGATTTTGGCTTTGGAGGGGCTGTTTTTAACCTGAGTGTCTCTGTGATTTCCAGGGGGCACTACATTTCTTCTGGTATATTTTTGCTTTCGACAATCACCTATATATAATAGTATTTGCTTAAAAAAGCTTTGTCTCCAGGCATTAGAATAGTAGCTTGAAACTGCTATGACCCAATACTATCTGTGAGGACTCACACATTGGTTTGCACTATGTGGCTTTGCACTACAAGACATCAGAGTATATGTAGGTCCTGGCTGTTTATGGATTTTTTTACCTGTTTGTACTTTTCTCTCTCAACAGTACCACTTGATTATAAGATAATGTAGATTGGACACTGTTTTGAGCAAGATATGAATATGTACTCATAGTAAGTGACAATTTTAACAGGAATTCCCCATCCTGGTAGATGTCTTAGAATTCAATGTATGACTTGTTGACTGGTTATTTTTGGCAAGTTGACTTATTTCAGTGTCTCTTAACTTAATCTGTGACTACTGCTTTCTCTATTATGTTACTAGACATCTGCTGCAATTCTTTATATACATAGTCCTTTTGGCCATGAAGTAGCGAATTAGAGATTCTCTCTCTCTTTCCTGAGTTGTTTATGTTCACTGCAAAATTAACACATAGATAGTTATTTTGGTAATATCCCAACATTAATATCTTGGCAACTTCACAGAAATGTTAGGTCTTTCTCCTCATTGCACTTGGTCGAAGCCGATTACCCTTTAATAATAGAATGTCTCAGGATTTCTACACTTTTTCTTGACCCGACACCCTGATCTGATCCTGGCACATAATGAAATCCTGATGCTTTTGACACAACTGAGGTGCCACAAAAAATGTATTTGTACAACTTAATTAATTATCTCCTGACCATTTTCTTGAGTCACCACTGTGAACAAAGCCAAGTCTAGTCTATTTTTTGCTCCAACATTGTGGCTCTTTGTAACAGATTAACCAGACAGTCCAGCTGGAGGCTAGGAGTCTGAAGAAGGTTTAATAATGGTCAATGCTCACATGGTTAACAGACACATACATACATTAAATAACTAACTAAAATCCAATAAATAAATAATCTGAAGTTCTGTGTCATTTTAGTTGTTTTTCATAGGTTGTCAATCCTATGGGGTATTCACTGGTTTTGTTAGATGTTATGGTTGGTACCTCACTACAGTGTCTCTGTCATTGAATTTCTGGATATGGTGTCTTACCAACATCAGTTGTTTTTCCTAGATCATGAGACAATTTTGAACAATAAATCATCTGAGCGTCATCAGCCCAGTCATTTTTAGTGTCTTGGAGGGACAGAGCCATTTCAGGCACCAAAGTAATGCTTGTAGCCCCAAGAAAACTGTCCATATCCATAAAGTAGAATTGAGAAGTCATAAAAAGGATTTTCATGTGTTTAACTCCTGGCAGCCATTCCATTTCAACTTGGAAGTATCTCTTCTCCTTCCTCTATAAATGTTCTTGAGCAGAAAGCAACAGGTTTGGTAATTTGCCTGCAATCCCGATTGCAATGAAGCACTTCGCACCATAACTGCCAGACATCTGCATTTAAGCACTAATAATTCCTTACTGAAAATGCGCTTTTATTAACATAGACTTAACCCTTTTGGAAGCGTCTTGGGTGTCCATCCCATTACCACATGCTTCATATTTCTTTACACTTACTTGATAGGGGATAAAAGTACCTTTTGACAGTTCTGGCAAGAATTTGCAAAGATAATTACCACAAAACCAAAAATTTTCTTGAATTTAATGATAATAAGCAGCCTTGTACCAGACAACTCAATTGCAGCTTTTTACTTAACTACGGGTGTGGTCCTAATGCCATCTTCACCAACACCATGTCTCATAAATATTAATTTTTGTCTTGGTAAACCAAAATTTATCAAGCTTGAGTCCAGACTACTTACCGTGGTCTGAAGTAGAAAAACCTTTAACCCTTTATCATGAGACTTATTTTCAGATCCAAACACTAGGAAATATATCATTCATCATAAGTACTAACTTCCTCATGGTCTTGAAGGACTAATCAGTTGGATTCATGATAAAAGGCTGGAGGTGTTAAAGTAATTTCTGAAACAGTAACCAGCAAAAACAGAATCTTCACATTGGAGTATTATTGTTCTTCTGCCATGAAAATCCACCAAAACAGCCTAAAACAATACCAAATAGCCACATAACAGGGCTAAAGTTAGTCAAAAAGCTCTAATGTTCAAACAAATTTAATAACAGAAAACATAAAAACAAGTTAAGTGCATCATCCTTACCAATAAGGAACTTATTTGGAACTGACCACACCATACAAATGTTCATTTTAAATACAAAATAGATTAATGAAGCAACCAATGAACATGCTTTCATCACTTACCAATAAGGACTTCATTGGAACTGACCACACCATACAAATGTTCATTTAAATACAAAATAAATTAATGAAACAACCAATGAACATTGTACCAAATTAAAACTGGTTAAAAAGCATTTTTCTTCTTTCTTAAGGGACATGTCATAATTAAACATATACATTGATAGGGGTACAAAATATATAGATTAAGCTAATTTTCTTAAACAACATGAATAAATATTAAATACTTAAAAGTATCAGTAATAAATTAGTGCTAAAACAATACTCAATAATCAACAGGTAACCACTCAACACTGGATTACAATTTAGCCTACTGTTAATTTTAATAAACAGGTTATAGAAGTGGCATCATTAAACCTGTTTGTTTTAAACTTGCACTCAAAAGCGCACCTGCCATAACATTCTCTGTACTCTAATGTTTGCTCACAAGGACCATCTCTAGGATTTTTGTTACCTGTTTTAAAAAATATATGTATATATTTCTTATTTTCTTTACATATGGAATTAACCATTGTCTATACAAGGCAGTTGTCTCTTTTTATTTTTAAGTCATTCCTATGTTCATAAATCCTTTTTGTGCAGTGGGCATTCAGTCATACCAACTTATGGAAATGAGAAACAGGAGGCACAAAATGCTAAGTACACAACTCCTATACTTTACAGTCAAACCTCTGTCTGAATCTGAATATGTAATTAGTACTTGCTGAAACTATATTATCCCCCTCAAAATACATTCACATTGTCTACATGTTCCACACTTGTACATACCTTTCCTTCTGTTGATTGTATTGTCTAGAGTGTTTTACACTTGCTCTTTCCAATTTTCTTTTTAGATTATTTACATCTTTTGAAGATAAATATAGGTTGTGTTCCCACCTCATCTGCAAAAAAAGCATCACTATCTAGCACTTTCCAGTTGTTCTTAATAACACTTTGGATGGCTTTACATTCTATGCCATACCTAACCACCATATTATCCTCAAAGGGCACCGTCAGAACATTGGCTCTGTCCTCGCCATCATTTTTGTCGCTGTTTTCATTGTTGGCAATTGGGAGTCCCCTGCCTAACAGCGGGTAGAATCTAGAATTTCTCACTTGCTGGACTTCCCTATGGATAGAATCCATCGGCTCCTCCGGGCAACCCCTTTCATAAAGCATGTGCCTTAGGAAACTGATTTCTTTCTCAAGGTCCATGTCATCCAATATAATCCTGGTATCCAATCTACCTTTTTACTAGGCTTTTTTGTTTAAATGGATGGCAGCTGCTAAAGTGTAAAAAATTATTAGAAAAGGCAGCTTTCCTATATATGTTGTACTTAAAAATTCCCAAATCCAAATCTTTATTTAAAGTCGCATGTAAAAAAATGTGTGTTATAGAAAAACATGTATGAAATTTATAAAAATGGTGGAACTATTAATATAGTCATTTCTGATGAATTCCTTATTTGCAGGGATGAAAGTGCTTAACTTATTTTTATGCTTTGTGTTATTAAATTATGTTTGAATATTAGAGCTCTTGACTGACTTCAGCCCTGTTATTTGGTTCTTCTGTATGGATCAAGTTGTATTTGCCAAAACACTCTGTAGTTAAAATGCAGATAATCCTACTTTTACTGTACAGAATATGCATATATAGTTAACCTGGGTCTTATGCCTTCCAAGGTACTCAGACATTTTAGATCATCACAAATTCTCACTGTGCCTTTTTTATCACCACTGATACCACTGGAGCATACCAGCCTATATGTTATGTAAGACTTGTACTTGTCCCATGTGAATGCATTTGTTGTAACTCATTCTTTACAAAAGAGAGGGTGGAGAATAGTACACTTTGTTGCATAGTGACGACATAAGGAACTGCACCTGATTTCAGGTGAGTCTTTGTTTTCTAACATTTAAAGATCAAGTAGGGGCCTCTACTTGTCAGATTTTAGGCCCCAGGGACACTTTTGGGTTTGCTATAAAAGGTATGTGAGATAGGCATGTACTTTCAGATTTTAAGAGCAGGGACCATGCTGGTATGCTGTGGACAATGTTCTGTGAGTGTAAAATCTTTTTCACTATTTCTAGCATATCGAAGGGTCAGTTGCTGGCATCCTCTCCTGTTCAGCTGGTGAATCTGGGAATCTTGAGGCAATGTTACAATTGCCTCATGTACACAGACAACCCTCTCCTCCTCCCAACAAATACAAATATATCACGAGAGATGCAACTATATAGCCAAACTGGAGGCTGAGCTCTCTCAATTCAGTACTGGCAATACCAGTCAGGAGAGAAGGTAACCACATTACCACAAACCCAGTCTCACATAAAACTATCACAACAGCAAACCAAACACATAAACACACAAAAACATACTCGGAGGCTGATTAAAATCTACCAAAACAACAGAGGCCTCCAAAGCAGACACAAGCAACCACCACCTCAAGACATAGCACATGCAACACATAGTTCACAAAGTCAGTGTGCTAAACAGTCACAGCCCTTAAGGCCAAACAACATGCCAGACACACTTGTAATAGGTGACTCCATAGTCAGACACACTGGCGTCCGCTCACCAGACTGAACAAGGAAAGGTCACAGTAAGCTGCCGCAGCCGGAGCTAGAATCTGCCACATAACACAAGCACTCAGGTCACTCCACAGCAAGTACAAATATGACACAGTCATTGTACATGCCGGTGTGAAACGGCGTGAGACGCAATGCCTCCCTGGACTACATGAAAAGAGACATAGAAGAGCTCTCTGATTATGTAGCCCAGGCGGTATGACCCTGACCCTGAGCAGCATCTTACCCTCACCAAGAATGATGCCACAGTACAAAGACAAAATGATCAGTTTTGACAATTGGCTTAATTACTGGTGTCATTCTAAGGGATCCAATGTCTGTCTGCTTGGGATGACATGCTTGACAAAGCCACGCTGCTTTGCAAGGGATGGCTTGCACCTGTCACCCTGGGCTTCCGGATATTGGCCAAGGCTCTTGCCACCCCATAGTGCCTTTTAGGCAAGGCTCAAATGACAAACCTACCTCCCTAGAAAACACAACTGGAAAAAACTAAGGGTAATGCTGCTCAATGCCAGAAGTCTAAACCTCAAGATGCACACCCTCGAAGCCCTCCTCAGTATGGAGAACATCGATGTCTGTGCGGTGACTGAAACCTGGTTCAAGGCTCCTGAGAGCACCCCAGCACTAACAGGTTTTACCTCATATCTTGCTTTCCGGCCCCAAAACTTGGACTGAACCACAAAAGGAGGGGGAGTATCCATTTTCATCAAAGATACCCACACCTCCAGGTTAGTGGCAATGCACGAAGCATCGGAGACTATCCAGGTGCAACTAACCATAGGCAAAACTGCCTTACAGTTTGTAGCATGCTACAGACCACCCTCTCAAACTCAGGAACCCCACGCAGCCTTCCTGAAGACACTGGAGAGTATGAATGTCTCTCCAAATACCATCATTTTGGGAGACTTCAACTACCCAAACATAGACTGGGAACATTACTCAAGCCCCAACACCCTAGCCCAAAGGTTCCTAGAATTCATAAACTCAAATGCAATGGAACAACTAGTCACCATTCCCACAAGAGGAGACAATATACTAGACCTGATCATCACAAACATGGGGACAAAATGCTCCACACCGGAAGTATATCCCCCCTTGGTAAGTTCAGACCATAAATTAATCTCACTGGAAATCCATCCCCCCAACCCCTGCACAAAGACCACAGTGAAGAACTTCTCAAAAGCAAACTTCACACTTCTTAAGACTGAAGTGGTATCCTTCAAGGCCCCTGGGCCAGTGGAAACCACAACCCACATTGCTGAATCCTTTGCAAATGCCTTTTATGGGCACCTTCAAGAATGCATGGATCATGCAATCCCAAAACCAAGACCCACTCCCCAAAGGCAGGCACCCGGTCTGGTGGACCCAGCCATAAAAAACTTTACAACAGGAGGAGGAAGCTACTACATGACAGAGCAAAATCCCTAAAAGGGAAGGCGTCTCTGATTAGTACTATCAAAAACCACGATCACTCATAAAATCATCCAAGGCCAACTTTGAGAGAAAAATCGCAAAAGACACAAAAGACAATCACAAGGCCTTCTTTAGCTATGTTAGAAACCTGGGTGGAAACTCCCAGATATGCTCAGAGTTAGTCCAAAATGACACAAAATACACTGAACCCACTGACATTGCCAACATTCTGGCAGACAGGTTCAGTGCAAATTTCTCCTCCCCAAAGGAGAAATAACTATCCCAGCAGAGTGTAGCCTCCCTAACATCTCAGATACCCAGGTGAGAGCCCTGTCTAAAGCTAGAAACAGAGCAGCAATGGGACCGGATGGTGTTCCGGGGTGTGTGCTAGATGAACTCCAAGAGGAACTAAACCCACACATAAGGCTGCTGTTTAATCTTAGCCTTACTACAGGATACGTACCCAAAGAGTGGACGGCAACAGTGGTCCCACTTCACAAAGGCGGTGCTTCTACGGACCCTGGAAATTACGCCCCATAAGCTTGACGAGCCTGGTCTGCAAAGCTATGGAGAGGATCATTATGTAACTCATAAACAAAGACATTGGGGACCTGCAGACATTGGATCCTACCCAATTTGGCTTTGTCAAGGGCAGATCCTGCCTTTTGAACTTGGTCGACTTTTTTTGAAACAGTCACTAAGGCCATTGATGAGGGTAAGGCAGTTCACACAGCCTACCTTGACCTTGCAAAAGCCTTTGACACAATACCCCACTCGGGCATCATAGACAAACTCACCAGCTTAAATGTAAACCCATATCTCACAAGATGGGTTGCAAACTGGCTCAAGGACAGAACCCACAGGGTCAGAGTTGCTGGAGCTATATCAGACTCTAAGCCAGTCACAAGCGGTGTCCCACAGGGCTCAGTCCTGGGACCCCTCTTGTTCGGCATTTATTTTTCCGAGGTACAGGCAAACATAGGAGGATTGTGGCTGACAAAGTTCGCAGATGACTGCAAACTGCGTGCCATAATTGATACTCCAGCAGACACAAACATCCTTCAGAGGCCTCATAGAAACGGATAATTGGTGCCAGAGCCATGGCCTTAAGCTGAATGCCAAAAAATGTATAGTCATACCCTTTGGGAAAAACAAGGTATCGACAAATTACCACATAGGCGGTAATCCATTAAGTACGGAAGAGGTAATCAGGGACCTAGGGACCCAGGTTGACAGTAACCGCTCATTTGACACTCACATTGCCAAAGTGGTTAGGAAGACCTTCTATATTGCCCACCTTATCATGAAGGGTTTCACATCTAGATCAAGAGAGGTCATTGTGTCCCTGTACTCTTCTCTTATCAGGCCAATGATTGAGTACAATGCCCCATTTGGGATGTATCTCACTCGACACTTGCAGCAGTTGGAAAGACCCCAAAAGTTCCTCACCAAGAGGATAAAGGGTCTTAAACATATGTCATATGCTGCCCGACTGAAAAAACTCCAGCTCTATTCAGTCGCATACCACCTATTCAGAGGTGATCTGTGCCTGACGTACAAGGCCATGTCCAATCCTGAATTAATGGACATGCTCCACCTCAGAAAATCCAAATCCATCAGAGCCACGAGAACAAGTGACTTAAACCTCAACACAGAAATAAATAGGACGTGCTGGAGGGACAGATTCATAACCCAGAGGCTCCCTACACTCTGGAACAGAATCCCAGTCCATGTTAGGCAGAGCCCCTCACTGACTCTATTCAAGAGAAATCTCGGCGAGTGGATGGGAGATCATAGGTTTACCCCAGGGGTCATCTCTGTGTCACTACTAGACAGAGGCATAGTAAACTAAACCCTAAAAGGGCGTAGTATTCTCATCCTAAGGGGTGGTATAAGCCACATACACTCTGGCTAGGCTTATAAATGCCTTAGGGCAGATAGCCTAGTACGAACCTATGAACCTATGAACCTATAAAGGTTGGTATCTCTCTCATATTTCCAGCTGTGTTGTAGATTAACATTTCTCCATTCATTTCTCCAGTTTCTTGTACTAACTGTGTATGTACACTGACACCTACGACTACTACTACTGTTAATGTGTGTGTTTGTGTGTGTGTGTGTGTGTGTGTGTGTGTGTGTGTGTGTGTGTGTGTGTGTGTGTGTGTGTGTGTGTGTTTTCCTGTGGGACATGTGGTGTAACTGGTGTATAGCAGTGGCTCTTGCACTTTGTTGCTATGGATTCAATATTTGCTCTTTACAGTCACTACTTATATGCCTGCTAGGTGTCCTGACTGTAGTGTGCTGCTGTGGCTTTCCTATTTTCCATGTACATTCACACCTTGGAATGCTTGCTATATCTGCTAGGGTGTTACAGCATGCAGTGTGGTCTGGGCTGCCATGGTGTGGGCCTTGACATCTATTAGGGTATTTGAGTATGCTGCTGAGCAGGCCCCAGAGACTTTCAGGTGCATCTGTTATCTGCCTCATGGAATGGTACATATCAGTGGGGTACACCCATTAAATTATCTGGTATGCTGCAGTTGTGACTGTGGGATAGCATGAGCATATGTATTACTACACTTTTTCTGCCATGCAAGTGGTGCATACTGTCAGGACTTCATAGTTACCATTGCATGTGTTGTAACACCTTTCTGCCTACTGTTTGTACATTTCACATGGAGTCTGTGGGGCATCCCTGTAACTCAGTCACTGTTGCTATGTCTAGGCTCTTAACTATTCAAATATGGTGGTGTCAGACCTCTCATGTGTACAAATATTTGTAGGTTGTCCACATTTCTGCCTCATATTTTGGTCAATATCTCATGCACAGCTTTTTCTGGCAAATCACTCTGGACTCAAGTCAGAATATAGTGACAAACATTTAAGTTTCAGACTTCATACCCTTCCAAACATCCCACAAAATGCAGAACCTGTTACTCTCTGAACTGTCTAAGTTTGTTGTAACATTATTTGTAATGTGTCCCTGGTTTTGGCCCTTTGCTCCACATATTTTATTACTTGGTCGGATGTGTTCCTGTAACAGGTTGTGGGGTATGGGCAGTGATTATCCTGCTGTGAGTATGTGTGTGGCTTGCAAGGTGCTACAGTGACATTATTACCTACTAGCTACCAACTAGCATGGCTGTTTCTGTTCACACACTACTATCATAGATATCCACTAGATTTGACAGTAAATATACATGACATGCTTTGTGTACTACACATTCTATATTCCCTTTACATTCATTCCTACTATTACATGATATATTTATTTTAGCACAATGTTCTTGTATAACAGTCATGGCTTAGTGGTAAGTCATGCAGACTACTGTTTCCTAGGTCCTGGGTTCGGGACTGACAGTGGGATTTTATTTTGCTTTTGAACTGACTACAGGACCTGTCAATCAGAGTGACTAAGGCACTTTTAAGCAGTTGCAACTGGGTTGGCGCTAGTTTGCGGAGCTCACGCATGCGCACTGGCATTCAGCTCCGACACCCGCTTACAACCGCTTAAACATGCTTACTCTGCGCACATCCGGCGCTATTTTCTTTGAAAGAAATGAAAATGGGAGACAGGAAAGTGGTGAAAAAGGGGTCACAAAGAGGGTAAGACAGTAGGGAAACAAGCTCGGGTTTTGCAGGAGGGATGTAGGTAAGGCCCATAGCTGCCCATTTCTTCATCAGCAACAGCTGTGCATATGTATGTAATTTGGTGTGACATTTGAAACTTTCCACCCCTGAGAGAGTTGTCAGGACAACAATAATACTTGTACAGCCAATTGTAATTGATAGTTTCCATGTCCAGCAGACATATGTGCGGAATGGGCAGCTATGTATGGGGCGTACTTTTTTTGTGGGTACAGAGTGCCCTTTTTTTTTTTTTTTTTTTTTTTTTTTCCAGGTGAGAGTGGTATGTCAGGTGAAGGAAGTCAGTATAGCTGGGGAGGTAGGTTGGGTAGGTGAACAGACAAGACAAACAAGACGCATACAGGGGCGGTATATGACACGTGTGGGGGGGGTTACATAATTGACAGGGATGGATGTTTGGATATCCAGAGCCCATGAGCCCACAGATGGCAACAGTGGAACTGATATCCCCACCCATGGGCAGTTGCCATTGTTCCTTCACTGCCCAGGACGGGGCTATGCTGGGGGCTTTGTAGGCCGGGCAACAGGCATGCCCGTAGGTTGTGCCACCTGAGCCTCAAGCTGGCGTAGGGGCCCAAGAACAGAGTCCCGGATCCCCTACGCACCACAGTCCAGACGCTATGGAGGGTGAGTGGTGGTTCTCCTCCGGCCACACTTGCAGAGGGGGAACGGGCCCCATCCCCTGCAGCGCATCCACCCGCAGGTGGCACAGGGCCACCGGAGGAGGGTCCAGACTGGGCACTAGTGCCAGGTGCACTCACCAGCTGAGGTGGGAGAGGTGGGTCCGCTGGAACCCACCTTCCCTGTCGTCCTATGTTTTGCATTATGTCATGACAGTTTGGGTTAGTAACATACAATACCATTCGCAATTAGTTGTAACAGCATGCATTAGTATTCCCATTAACCAAACACCCAGATATTCACACCATTGAACAGCGAGCATAACACATGCATAATTTGAACAGCAATACACAGTCCAACAACATGCCAGGTTGATTGATGGCAACAGGCCATCAGGTTTGGATGTATGAACAGGGCAGATGCATCAACGTACATGCAAATATTTATGACCCAACAGGACAAATGTCCAGGGGTGTTAATTGTGATTGCACATACCAATTTCACGTGGAATGGATTATATGTGGTTATAGGGTGGGGTGAAGAAAATATTATTAACACCTTAGAATACCAATACATATGCTGTACATTTCTAATAGCTACAGATATATACACACTACTGTTCTAACTACAGTTTCCTATATGATAACTACTTCAATTTGGTGATAGGACTGTTACTGCTACATCAATATACATTTTATTGTTATTCATACACGTTCATATCTGGCTTTGTTCAGCTACATCATCCTGCTACATTTGCTTTATATAGCTATAGACAACTGTGGATGTTTGATATTTCAGACAATCATGCTATCTGCATATTGCAGACTGAGAGCAACATATCCAGATTTTGGGATACACATTCCAGCTGCAGCAACACTTTGAACACATTTCGCAGTTTGTTTCTACTTGTCACATTCATTTCATTCTGTACTGACTGCAGTATACTTTATTCAGGGGTTGTTACTACTTTATTGGTGGATTCATAACTCTTTCTCACACTCTCTCACTTGTTTTCATTTTACTATTCAGGATGGTACTTACTTCTAGGCTTTATTGACATGTTTTACCTGTAGTTATTACAATCCTTTCCAGCAGTCTCACTTCTGTCATGTTTCAGTATTTCAACAGGGATATATTTCACACATGTGATTTGCTCATCTTCTGCAGCTGTACTTTTCAGCCTGCTGCAGGTTGTGTACTATTATATTACAGGTGGGGCATCTTTATTTCAGACTTTATTTCAGACATTTTAATTTTTCTGTTTGGATTACAGACTGCAACACACTTTTGTAATCAAGCAATACTTGCAAACACTTTTACACTGTTACTTGCACATTTTATTACTTAGTGACTACACTGCACTCTTTTGCTAACTGTCATACTTTTATATTTCTTTACAGTTACTGGGAGAGGATTACTGACCTGCCTGGTGGCGCAACCGCACCAGCCTATCGCCATAGGCTCTGCGGTTCGCAGAACGGACACCTGCAGCTGTAATATAAATGAAGTAATATTGGAAAACACATCTCCATAATATCAGCTAATTTAATTTCTTACATACATAATTAAATGTAACTTACTCAGTAGTGGGGCATTGGGCATTTGCCGGGCCTCCTGGATCCAAAGGTTCAATTGGTCCTGCTTGCATCTCTTCAGGTCCACATGGTGGTGACGGACCTGCTCACCAGCCTTGGAATCTCTGTGGCACTGGTGAGATCATGACCCAACCGGTCCCACGCCTCAGCCCTATATGCTCCCCACAGGACCTGGCCCTGCATGAGTTGGGCCTCATGATTGTGGACTAGGAGCCAGACCATGTATCTGGACTCCTCAATGCCCCACCTCTGTGCTTGAAAGCAACTACCCTCACCTACTCCTGACATTCTGGCTGCAAGTCAGTTCTACAATCGTTTATGCTGTGTATTCCCACCTATGGGGCTTATATATGCCGTTTTTCCAGCATTTATCTGTGATTGGCCATTTTGGAATTGTATCAACTTCACAAAACCTGCTTTGTCATGCTCCACTTTCTATTCATTCCTATATATTTGCTATTACTGCATTTCTAAGTACAGCTGTCGTGGCTTAGTGGTTCAGTACCTTGACTATGGTGCATGGTATCCTGGGTTCGAACCTGGCCACTGCTTTTTATATTTTATGACTGTCTAGACAGGCTAGGGGTGTGTCTGTGTAAAGGCAGTTTTGTTACAGCTTGCTCAACGTTGCCCATTGGTTAGCTTGTTAGCGCGGTGCACAGCACCGTGCAAATGGGTTACGCTGGTTTACGCCTCATTTGGCTGTCAGCACGCATATTACGCTCAGCTCAGCTAGGGGCACACAGTTTCAGTGTGTTAAACCACTGCTCACCTACGGGCACTCATTTTGCACCTGTTAAACCACTGCTCGCTTACGGGCAGATGCACTCACCTTGTTAAACTGTAGCTCAGCTATAGGCACATCTCGCATTTTTTATTGTTTTGTTATCTCACATTTCTTCAAAATAAATGGACTATTTCATTACATTTTACATAAAATATGATTTTATATGTGTACATATTTGTCAGGGACTTGTTTCGTGCTTATTTTACTAAAAATAAAAATTGATGTTGTGGGGGCTCGAACCATGGATGCCTGCTCTTCAGCCAATGTCTCTACCCCTATGCTATTGCTTTTTGGCTTACTTTGCATATTTAGTTCTTATATGCTTTTCCACTGACTGCTAACTGTGGCTAAGCTATGGGCACGCCTGCGCAAATGAGTGCACTCACGGGCAAACATCTTTACGATTTAAAAAAAATATATAACATGTTCATTTATATATTTTATGTTCATAGTCTGTGGGGGCATGTGTTGTGTTGTGTTTATTCACATTTCCATGGCCTCTGTCATCGGTGTTTACTTTGGGCACTTTTACTCTTCTGGGGGCGTGTCCACTTGCAGGGCTCGGCCTACGGACACGCCCCCTACTGTCTTACACGGACCGTGTTAGCCTTAGGTGTGATTCAGCATGCCTTCATGCATATGCATGACATGCTGACGTCACACCGCTTAACTGCAGCCTCCGTGTAAGCCATGTATCTCTTACACGGAGGCTTCGTGAATCCTGCCCAATATTAGACTCGTGATATGACATCACTTCATTAGATGTCGTAATTTTAAAACTGGATTTAAACTTAATCATTAAGATCTGCTAAAACAATCAGCCCTAAAATTTTATATCTATTTGTAGTCTAATTCTGTTCTTTCTTTTATCCATCTCCATTTCTTATTTATTTTTATTTTACATTTGTTGACCGGGCTAGTCCAGCTGGATATATGTCCATTTTCAGTGGAGGCCCAGGGAGAAAAGCTCCAGAAATTTCAGCATTATAAAAGGTCAAGACAAAGACATTGACATATTTTATTTTTTTATTTTTTTTTTTACAATGTTACAAGGAAAAGAAAAAAAATTATCAATGAAATAGATGAGCAAGACTGAGTCAGTTGCATTAGAAATGGTGAATTACAAATCTTTATAACATATTACAAGCTTAGGATTTTATATTATGAATTCTGTTATGGAAGGAAAATAAAATCTAAAACTAAACTAGTTATAGGTAGTTTATATTAATTGGTACTAAGTTCACACAAACACAGGAAAGAAAATGCAGGAGATCAATAGACAGAGTATAGAAGAACAGCAAACCAGGATGATTTATAGTGTTCTTACTCAAGCTATGATACTATATGAAGGTGATTGTTCATTCTACAGTATTCACATATTTACATGAGGAAAAAATCCTAAGGAAGGGTAAGCTCGCTAATAATTAGTGAGTAAACACAAGTTCATGATCATGAGAGACTGGGAATAATGAAAGTCTAGTTAAAAGTCAGGTGCTTAGTCTGGTTTGACACAGAGGCATAGCCAGTGTGATTTAAGGTGGGGTTTAAGCTTGCTTTTAAATATGCTGACAGAGGATATTGAGGTTAGCGGGCTTGGGAGGATGTTCCAGGCTTTACCTACTGTATTGGAGAACAAGGTATCACCAGCTGAGTTGTTGGATTTTGAGATTTGAACAAGTAGTTTATTAGATGAGCGTAAGGTCTTGAGATTGTTATAGGGGATGACTAGGGTTGCAAGTATGTGTGTATTTTGAGGTAAGTACAAGATTTTATGGGCTACTATTAGTTGATTAAAAAGTATTAGATTTGGCAGCTCTAACCATCCTAGCTGCTTCAGGTTGATGCAGTAATGAGTTCTATAGGAGGACCCAGCTGCAATTCTGGCAATATTGTTGTAGCAGGATGAAAGTTTATTCAGATTACTTCTACATATTTTGGTATAGATGGGGGAGGCATAGAGCAGGGTAGAGATGAGGCAGGTGCGAGCAATAGTAACTCTGGCTGGAGGTGTTAGAAAGGGATTGATTCTGTAGTGAGCCTAGTTTCTTGTTTACTGTTTTTATGGTGTTATTAATGTGAGGTTCAAAGAACAAGTTATTATCTATTAGAACTCCGAGTAGTTTAGTGGTTGGTTCAGGAGATATATTAGTTCCGTTATTTGAAGTAATAGTAAAGTTAAGTGGGGAGGTTCTGCGAGTGGGGGTAAATAGTAGCATTTTAGTTTTTTGGGGGTTAAGAATAAGACGTCTTTGTTTCTTATACTTAGATTTACAATATCTAGAATGACAAATTCAAAATGATAAGTTGCCACAAATTCCTTGTTTTTAAGCACATTAATGCAGAAGGGTGGACTTATCCTTTTGAATTTTTTTTTTTGAAATTATATTAAAAACTTTGCTCAGTATAAAAAATGTAATGTTCATTGTTCAAGGAAACATTTAGTGCTTGGATTCTGAACCAAAATTATTCCAAACTTCATTCTTCTAATGATACCCTTTAAAGCCCTCCTGCAGAAGCCTCTTGTTGTTATTGCTATGGAGAAGGTAGAAATATTTTGGAATCCTCTTCACATCACCCCTGTATTTAAAAAGGAGGGCTTTCCCCTCCTTCTGCCATGATAACTCACCTTGAAGAATATTAGTGACAAATAGCAGAAAAACTGTACTCGGTTCAGTTCTCGTGTGCGCCATATGCCACATACAGACAGGCACTGATGGACACTTAATTTGCATGATGCATGACAGACTCTTGTAATATATGTACTGCATTATTATGACCCACAATGGCAATTTAAGGTATGAGCTATGGCACTGTTGTGTCCATGTGCATGCTGTTAGGAAATCAGGCACTACAAAGATTTCATTTACAGATATTTAGAATTGGAATTACAGTTTGCCCTGGACGCATGGCCTGGACTGCACATGTGCAGTGCTGACCAAAGCAACCCAACTGTTTGCACTGCCATGTAAATAAATGAGGTTGATGGGTAGCAGATGTCCTCTTCATGCACACTAATGTGTCGAGCCATGCTAAGCATAATCATCATGCACAGCCAGGTAAATCTGCTCAATGAAAGTATGAGTCTAAACAGATTTTTGTTATTTGAAGAAGGCTCTATATCTTTTAGACTGAGAAACTCCAAGTAGAATTTTATAAACGCATGTTAGTTCAGGTGTGTATCACAAAGTAATGGGGTGAGGAAGTAAATGGTTTAGCATTAACATTTTACTCAGAGAGCATCAAGGAACGGGTAAATAATGTGATGAGGCCACCACTGATCCTGGTACATTACAGGATCAGTTTAGAGATCTGAGCTTGATCTGAAGGTAACTTCAGTTGTTATTACAGATCCCCAAGGGCTGACAGTCTTCCACTGGAAAGCAGGGTAATGTTTTTTGGTACCAGTGTTTGTTTGTGTAATAGATGCTATAAGAAGTACAGAAGCCAGGATTGTTTCACTCTTTTTCTGCCTCCTATAGATCCCTGACAAATGCTGGAACAGGGAATGAGGAAAGGGGTAGAACAGCCTTGAAAATACTTTTTATATATCTTTGCATTGCTGAAACAGATGAAGGTTAACAAGAGAAAAAATAAATAAAACATTTAGGAAGATGGGAAACGGGTCTGAAAAGACTACTGCAGATTGTGTTTGAACCATCTTGAAAACATTATTTCTTTTCAAACTGTATAAAAGTATATTAAAATGTACCTGCAATAGCAGACTGAAACAGGAAATGAGAGAATGAGTAGTGGCCAAATACTAAAACAGTTTATACTCAGGATACCTAAGCTTATTATAGCTGAAGGAATGTACATCTTCAAGGTTATATGCTACAACGTTGAGTTGGGGGGTGGCATAATGGTTAAGATGTTTATCTCTCAGACACGACATACAGGGTTTGATTCTCAGCTTTGAAAGGAAAATTAGTTAGACCTAAAATGGACCACAAGCATACCTCTCAACCTCTTGGAGGAAGAAATTTGAACAAAGCCATAAGTAATGAGAAGACAAAGACCCAAAAATAGGGATGAATTTTAAATATTGATCTTACAAACTTAGAAAGTTGATAGAACAACAGGTTTTGCATTAGCATTGATTTTATAAAGGATATGAAGTCTAAAACTTAAATTTCTGTCATTATTTTTTCTACTTCAGTTCTCATCAATTTATCAGTGATTTACCAGAAAACCATTATTTTTGGAGAAACAGAATTAAAATATGAGGCAAAAATCTGGACATTCTGTGAAAATCTGGACACTTTAGAGGTATGCCAACAAGGGCAGCTAGCCTAGTACATACCTATAAAACTATGAAACTTTGTTTTTGTCTTACTAGATATCTCTGCAATAAAGTACTGTGTCACAAAAGCAAAGCATTCCACAGGTGCAGTTCACCTTACAGACACGTTTGTCCTGAGATCGAGAAGGTGAAGGGGGTGTCACCTTTCATTGGCTGCAAGTACAGCAGATCAGTGATCTTTGTTAGTGAGTTCCCCTTCATGTCTTCAGTTTAGATTTTCACAGAATATCTTAGATGGTAATCAACAATTATATGGGTTTTTGATGGATTATAGACCGTAATCCATCATAGTTCATAGCCAGAGGAGGTAGCGCCTTTTGAGGATTACAGTGAACTAATTCCTTTTGAGGTTTCCCCTGAAAATAGCATCATGCACTCAATCATTAAGGTGAGTGTACTGGTCAAATTGTTGGATAGGTTTCTGTATGTTCAATCTGCACAAGAATGCCACTCCCCGCACTTTATGTAAGAATTTACAGCCAGTTATAGGCAAGGAGGAGAGAGTGAGGAAGCTGATAAAGACATTGCCGCAGGTTGAATAGTGGGCACATGGAGAATGAGTCACAAAGTAAATGGAAGCTTAAGAAATTTCAAAGATATAAGAGGGACTATGAAGAAGGTACGAATTTTATATTACTCACAGCCAGTTTTTCAGATACAGTGGAAGGTATGCAAGCGAATATGAACAGTTCAGTTAACCATGATATTGTCAAAAGGGCATCTAAAAGGATAAGAAGAGGTTCTGAAGATTTTAGAGAGACTGGTGTTGGTGTCCCATTGCAGTCGAATGGCAGCAGTGAGAGCAGTTCAAAGCAGCAGCTGCCAAAAGGCTTTTTAATGCAGCTCAGCAGGGTTTTCAGCAGATCAAGATTTATCAAGATGGGGGCACAGGAAAAATAACTTGGGGACAAGTAATGATGCAAATGCCAGAAAGAAAAGGAAAAAGTTATTGGGGAAAAAGCAATGATTGTTTTGGTGGAAGGAACAACAACCATTATTCAGTAAAGAACAGAAAGTGGAAAGTAAATTATGCGAACAGCAGGACTCTGAAGAGATGAGCTCGACCGATTTGATTTAGGTACTGTGACTTGTTGTTGTGTCTTTTGGATTTTCCCGGTTAGGGGTCGCCGCAGCGGAACTCCGGTCCGCTAATGATTGGCAGCAGATTTTACGTGCCAAGTTGCCAGCTCTGGCGCACATTCTTCAACGAAGGTACGCCCATTCACGCATGTCTCCACACAGAAGACGCTCTAGCTGAGAATCGAACAGGACAGCATTTTACTGTGAGGTGACAACGCTACCACAGCACCACCACCGCAGTATTTAAGGTACTGTGACTAATTGCTTTAAAATAGTGAATTTGTCTCATGTTAATTTGACTTATGAACAAATGAAGGTTTTGAGCAATGGGCTGACTTTTGTGCCATCTGCTAGGACAGATTTGATTTCTCTGATTAAGTCTTTGAAAGAGTATGTCCGCAAGTTGAATTTAAGATGTCTTTTTAATGGCGTAATGGGAAAGAGGAATGATTTTGTTTTTAAGAAGCCTAGCTCTTTTAACCCACTTCTGAGACATGAATTAGAGGCTTTTTTGGTAACTTGCGAAAATGAAGTACAAGATTTGTTTAATAGCAAAAGTGAAAATGTGTTTTGCAATATGACTGAAAATGAAATAGAGGCCTTGTTTGAATTAAAAATTAATACAAATATTTACATTACCAAGGCTGATAAAGGTAATGCCATGGTAATTGTGCATTACAGTTTTTACTGCCAAAGCTTAGATAATATGTCGAATGATGAAAAGTATTATCTTGTAAAAGTTTGACTGATGTAAAAATAGCATATGGAATTATAGATGTTGTTATAGAAGAGTGTTTAATTGAAGGTTAGGTTAGAAATGAGGCAGCTGATTATTTCAGAATTTGGAAGCTAAAATTAAGTAGCTTTTTTTTGGCCTGCCAAAAGTTAGATGAACCCAGTTTTAGACCGATTGTAGCTACTAGTGGCAGTAAAATGAAGCCATGGTCATTTATGTTCATAAAAGCTTACAGAGGTTGATTACTAAAAGTGAATACTATGTTAAAGATTCTTTTGAGTATCGCCAGTACATTAAGGGTATAACAGTGGAAGAAGCTATGTGGCTAGTTACAGCAGATGTCCTTTCTTTGTACACTGTAATATCCAATGATAAGGGTTTGGAACTGGTTAATAGAGTGCTTTGTGAGTCAAAAGGCTTTACGAATAATGAAGCAAGTTTGTCCACTAGTATTTTGGATGTTATCCTAACATATCATTTTTTTTTTAGTTTGACAATGTTATTTATAGAAAGAAGAATGGAGTAGCTATGGGGGCTACTATGGACCCCAGTTATGTTAATATTTTCATGATGGGTCGGGAAAAATAATTTATTTTTAATTCAGTATTTGTTAATGATATTCTAGTTTATAAGCACTTTATGGATGATTAACTTTTTTTATGGAAGGGAACTGAAACTGCACGTTTGGATTGTATGCAGTATTTAAATTCTGCATCAGAGTTTTTGAAATTCACTTTTAGTTTCAATAGAGAATACATTGATTATCTGGATTTTGATTTTATATAAAAAAGCCAACAAATTAAACACAAAGATTTATAAGAAATCAGTGCAAAGTAATAGTTACTTGCACTATAATAGTATGCATAGTGGTAGGCTTAAAAAGAATATTGTTAATTGCCAGTTTGATAGGATAAGTAGATTAACTGATGAGGCTTGTCACTTTAAGGCAAAGTGTGAGGCTCTGAAAATGAACTTTTGTGCCAAATGGTACCCACCTGGAATGTTAGACAAGGCTATGGATAATGTTTTCTTAAAAAGGGAAGTAGCAATAATCAACTCTAATAGTGCTACTGATATAGAACTTACAAATGAAAATAAGAATAAAGGTTATGGCCTGGTGTGTTTGCTCAATAACTCTGTACATGAGAATAGTATTAAAGAAATAGGAATAACTGGAAGTTTTAATGAACTTTCAGGATATTAATAAAATTATAGGACAGGTTCCTATTTTTACAACCAAGAAAGGTAAAAACCTGAAAGAGTATTTTTATTTCGATAGAAATAGTAGTCCAAATAGATATAATGTAAAGGGAAGGTATAAGTGTAATAACTGTTATTATTGCAAACATATTTTAAAAGGACAAAAAGTTAGAGTAGCAGCTATAAATTATGAAATTATTTTTTTGGAGGAATTTAGCTGCAAGTCAAAATATATAGTATATATAGTGCTATGTGGGCTTTGTCCTGCATTTTAGATAGGGAGAATTACTAGAGGATTTTATTCAAAACTTTATGAGCATTTAAGGGCAGTTGAAAAACAAGAGTCAACTAATACTTTAGCTAGGCATGTGATTTTGTGTCATTCAAATGCAAAGGTTTTTATAAGTTTTCAGTAATAGATCAAGTAAAAAATTATGATTCCAGGTGGGATGCTGAGGAAGATCTTGAGTGGAAAGAATATTGTTGGCAGATCAGATTAAATGCCTGTGTTCACCTGGGAATTAATGATAAGGAGAATTTCAAAGTTGTTCTGAAAAGGAAGGGGTTAAAGCCTTGAAGAGGTTTAGTCATGTGATTTTTAATTAAGTTATTTAACTTTTGTTCGTGTGATTATGCAACTTAGTCTGATGAAGTTTAATCTGCATGATAGCACTTACCAGCTGTTTACTAGTCGTTTTTATTTAATAAAGCGAGTGTATTTTTTTGCTATTTTTTCAGCCATTTTCTTTGTTTATTTTGTTTATTTTGTTTGGTTTGGCTTTGGGATTATTATTTTTGAGAGTCTTTATTTGGATTAGTGGGCACATTTGTTCATCCCCTGTTTGCTTCTTTCAGAATATCCCCTTTAAGTTTAGAGCTTATGAAGAGAAAGAAAGTATAGACTCATTCATCACTTAACAATTCCAAAAAGATCTTCAGTCAATAACATCATTAAGAAATAAGAGGTTAGGATTCAGTATGCATCTTCAGATGACACCATCATGGTCATCAAAAAGTTCTATGATCCGTGTATATCAAAACTAGAAATTGTAGCTGTATTCCAGTTGCTTCTGATCTGTAAGGAGGATTTGATGCAGCTGAGCATGTTCTTTGCTGGTCAATTTCACTTTGGCATGGTCATGCCAATGGGCTGTCTGTAAGCATGCAACACTTTTCAGAAATGTAGCTGTCTTGCAATGGTGGTGGCAGTAGATAGCTCTATGACAGGCAGTGGTCCTTTATTTGAATGATTTCCTAGTCACTGGAGCTGGAAATAAAGCTACTAAGGAGGGTATGGGTCAATTTCTCCAGTTTTGTCAAGAACTTGGCGATCCTCCAGTGAAAAACAAAATCAAGGTCCCAGTCAAGCTTTTAGTATTTTTTGGGTTGCAACTTGACATAATGTCATCAGTTATTAATCTGGCACCAAGCAAACTAGGTCACATGAAAGAAGTCACTGAGAAACGTTTAACTATTAAGAAGGTCAAAATAAGGGAACTTATGGAACTATTGGCCCTCCTTACCTTTACCTGTAGGGTGGTGGCACAAGAAGGGTCTTTACCATGTCTATGACTATCTTGTGAAAAGTTTGCTGACACAATCAGCACGGGGAGTGGATTTCACTTAGAGTGAATGAAGACCTACATATATGGCACATTTTTCTCTCAGAGGGCACATGGTTTTATTATAGTGGGGCAATTAGAGCTTGGCACAGTCATTACACCAATTCACTGATTCATCAGTAGGCCTAGGGATGAGGGGTACTGTAAATGGTTGGTGTTTTTTGCCTCCCTGGTCACCATCCTGGTCTGTAGAATGGAAAAAAAATATTACATTTTTGGCACACATGCTCATTTGGGTGGTGACAGTAGTGTGTCAAAATAAACTGCAAGAAAGTAGTCTTCCATTTGGACAATCTGGCATAGTCCAAGTTCTCATGAGAATGACTCCAAATCTAGATAAGTTCAGTCCTTGTTCACATTACTAGTTTTGCATTGTCTTCAAATCAATCTTTCATTTACTGGCAGACATATTCCTAGGAAAGGCAACAGTTTTGCTTATAGTCTTTATCATCCGCAGGTTTCCAGATTCTGCAGTCTTGCCCCAGATACACAGGAGTATCTTACCACCATGTCACATTACCTGTGGTTGACCAGCAAAAAGGATGAAATTGTTGGTTTGCAGCTCTTGACCTGGCAGCATTGAAAAATCCTGTATGGTTGCTCTTTGACCCTTTTGGGTGTTTAGTGATAAGATTTGGTCCCCTACTTCAGTTAGCTATTGCATAGTGTTTATGTGCATGTTAAATAAAGCAGCCAAGATTATGCAGATCTAGTCAGAAGCTTTCAGATAACTAGAGAAAGTCACAGGTTTGCCTAATTTCTCAAAGTCATGGATAAATTCTAGGTTACTGAAAGGTTGGGAAAAAACAAAAGGTTTAGTTTGGGATTTCAGGTGGCCTGATGGCATGAGATTGTTAGGCACCATTGTGAAGGGATTGCTTTAGGTAATAGGTGACTTTCACACTTATGTTGTTTGAGCTATGTTGCTGCATCATAGGCTTTACTGGAGAGAACTTCAGGTCAGCTAGCTTTTGCTTTCTGTCTCCTGAGAAGAAGTAGTTCAGATGTAGGATTCGCTCTTGGTTTGACTCTCTAGGACCAACACCTATCATTGGGAACAGTGCCCAATGCAGTAGGTCCTAATCCTTCCTGGGTTATGTGGCAGTGTGTCCATAGTGGAGAGAGTGATTCTGCTCCTTGTGGGGCAATCCATTACCCCAAAGGATTTGGACTGCATTTTACACAGAGTTTTGTTAGCTCAGGTGTTATCCACACTAGTTTATTCCTCATTTTGCATGGACAGGACATCCTATTCTATTTAGCCAGTAAGTATCAGTTTACTGAAGTCATTAAATGACTGAGACAGTGGTTCTCCTCAAGTTTTCTGCACTATATCAGATATTGTCAACTAGCATGGGTGACCAATTAATTCTTTAAAGTTTGTGCCTTTTGTTGCAGATTGCACTTGTGTCATAATTCTGGGTCATTGTTTCATTGTCCAAGCAACAAAGAGAGCAGCAATAAGGCTGAACTGAGTAAATTTTGGCAAAGGTTTTCCAGGCATGCTTTGAGAACAGCTGACTCCATCTGTTAATGGCATTATTCATTCATAGGTCAGACAAATTGCCTGTTAATTCTTCAAGGAGTAAAACATACTGGACTGGTTTCAACGTGCCAGCTACAGTACATTTTCAGAGACCTGGTCACATTATAACAGCAGCACTGTAATATGGCAGTTGTGTGGGTAGCCATAATGTTGAGGTTTATTTGCAAAGAGTAGTGCTGCCAGCAATTTTCAGAAGTAACACAGACATTTATAAATTAAACAGTAGCCAGGGCATCCACTTTCCTGAGCGTTGCTGTTCAAGCCTTGGGACTTTTCTGCCACCTAGTTTAGTTTTGTGCTGATGGTGTGCAGCTGTGGGATAATGGTTTTGATTTGTTTGACTTATATCTATTACCCTGTATTCAAGAAGAGTTCATTGTTTTAATCTTCTTTATCGAATTTCAGTCTAAGTAAAGGTCAAGTGACAGAATGTGATAAAAATAAGAAGTAAGTATAATCGAATAATAAAAAAAGAAGTGTGGGGGGAACAGAGTCAGTTTGATGGATGATCATGAGGTGGCCTTCCCCCTTTCATTCCCCCTTTTCCTGAGTCAGTCAGTCAGTATGCTTGATGGGTGAGTAAGCAGTCTACAGTGCTGTGCTGTACTAATGGTCAGATGTGCTAAATGGGTACTGTGATTGGACAAGATGATGCACTGCCCAACTTTAAGCTGGCCAGGTTAATGAAACTGCAGTACCTGGTTACCGCTATCATGAATGAAGCTATCTGTGACCACATTGTTGTTGATCTTTTCAGCAACTGTATCAGAGTGATAACAAAAAGGCTGCACTGGCATTTTTGTCTTATTGTGTTATAGGGAGCAGACTTGAGGACACATTTATGTATGTATTTATTTATTTATTTATTTGACATTCGTCTGACTGGGCAAGATGCCCTTTTTCAGCAGAGACCTGAGGAGAAAAGCTCCAATTACATAATTAATCAATACAAACGTAGAGGAAGTTTGTTCTAGGCAGAGGTGATTCAGTGGCTATAGAGTATCTTACCAGTGGATTTGTTAGGTTTGAGATGCACAGTAGGAGTTGGTCAGAGCTATGTAGGTTGCATTTAGGGATATAGAGGGAGATAAGATTAGTCAGAGATGGACAAACAAGGGGATGGTGAAGGATAGAGTGGGTCAGATGGAGCTGTGGCAGGAGGATTTGGTGTTGGAGTTCAAGCCAGTGGAGTTTCTTTAGGGAAAGACAGTGGTATGTTTGATAAGGGAGATTACTCGTGAATCGATCTATTTTATTATATGTGTGTTCAAACTTGGTAGTCAGATTCTTTTGTAGTTTGGTGAATAATGGGGTGTCGTAGAGAAGGGTGGGAAGAAGGTATGCTTGAGCTAAGGACAGTTTAGATTCTGGAGTAAGGGATTTTTTATTCCTGTACAGTAGCTCAAGTTTTTGGTGAGTTTTTTATACAGTTATTAATGTGAATGTCAAATTTAAGTTCATCATCTACATAAACTCTGAGAAGTTTAGTATGTGATACAACAGTGATGTTTAGAGAGGAGATGGAGAAAGAAGTTTTGAGATGTTGGAGAGATTTAGGCAGGAAGAATTAAAGTTTAGTTTTGTTAGGGTTAAGTAGTAATTGATTAGCAGAGAGCAATTTTTCAAAAGAATGTAGAGATTCTTGAGTAAGGGTGAGTAAGTGAGGTAGATTGTCAAATGTGGAGATGATAGTAGAGTCATCTGCATATTGAACCAGAGTGGGGCGAGGACAGGAAAGGTAGAGGTTGTTAGTAAAAATGTTGAATGAGTGGCCCAAGGTTAGAGCCTTGCTGCACACTGGTTTGCACAGACAGAAAAGGAGAGGTAGAAGAGAGCCATTTAACAGATTGTAGCCGATCAGATAGATAACTAGAAAAATAGCTTAGCGAGGAGTTACAAAGGTTAAGGTAGGCTAGATTGGAGTGAAGGAGCTTATGGGATACCGTATCAAAGGCTTCAAAAAAAAAAATTTGCAGCAACAAATGCAGCACTATAAGATATATGTCATTAAAGATGCTGTTTGTGAACTCACACTAACTGCCCTTACCTTTAACATATAATGGTGCTCTGTACCATAGGTGCTAGATTACAGTAAATTCCCCTCATCTGGTACTCAAGTAACCAGCACTCTCAAGTAACCAGCATTTGATTGGCTCATATGCCAGGATACGAGCCAATCAAAAATTTCAAAGCAGACCCACTTCTACTCAATGCGGAGCTGTTCTGCATTGAGTAGAAGTGGCTCTGCTTTGTGATTTTTGATTGGCTCATATGCTGTCATATGCACATAAGAGGCTCCGCTTTGCCATTTTTGATTGGCTCATATGCCAGCATATGAGCCAATCAAAAATGGCAACGCGGAGCCACTTCTACTCAATGCAGAACAGTTCCGCATTGAGTAGAAGTGGGTCTGCTTTGAAATTTTTGATTGGCTCGTATGTTCAATGCAGAACAGCCAAATAGCAAAGTGGAGCCTCTTCTGTTCAATGCAGAACAGAACAGAAGAGGATCCACATTGCCATTTTTGATTCCCCAGTATGCCGGTATGCAAGCCAATCCAAAATTGGAGAGCAATTTTTCAAAAGAATGTAGAGCCTTTGATACGGTATCCCATAAGCTCCTTCTCTCCAATCAAGCAACCAGACCTTACACTTAATTGGCATCTATCAACCCCATAGGTGCCAGTTAAGTGAGACTTTACTATAAATGCATATGTATGCAGGTGTCTGTGCGGCTCTACTTTTAAACACCGAAATTCCATAAGACCAAAGACAACAATACTGAGACGAAAATAATGAAACTTAGAATTCCAAACCATGCCTTTTTTCTCAGGGCAAGAAAACACTTGCCCAAATCTACACTGCAACAAACTGTATTATCTAAAACCCACCAAGGTTGGGGGCTATGCCCCTCACACCATCCAATGTGAGGACTGCACCCCCCACACCCCATAATTAAAAATACCAACTCTAGGATCACACTACAGTGGGGAAAAGGACATTATTCCCCATACTGGGCAAGTGTTTACTTGCCCTGGGAAAAAAAACATGGATCAGCTTTCTAAGTTTCATTATTTTTGTCTTGGTATTATGGTCTTTGGTTTTATGGAATTTCAGTGTTTAAAAGCAGACCCGTCTGTGCATATTCTAAATAGTACTGTCATTCTGAACAGTACATGAGCTGCAATCCTTCTTTTTTCTGTTCTACTTATTATGAATGCATTACCATAGATGGTACTTCATTTTATACTGCGATTCTGAACTGTGCCCTAAGTTTCTTCTCTGTTAAATGTTATGGTATTGCTCCAGTGGAGCATGGGTTATGACTTAAAAGGGTCATCTGACCTATCCATCTATCTGATTATCAAATTAATACAAATACATAAATAAATAAAGTAAATAACTAAGTAAAAGAAATATATTTTACAAATGATCACATCTTTGTTATGACATTCTGCATAAAGAATGAACCATATTTTCAGATGAAGATCTTTTTTTACCTTGCCCTGATCCTGTGGAATTTGCTGCCTTTTCGGACTCAGATGAGTAAATCTGCAAACTTTTAGACAATGCCTTAAATTCCAGCCCCATAAGAAAGTATCCTGAAAATTAAGAAACAGCCTGACACTAGCTAGCTGTAAGAGCTGCAGTAAAAAAGAGATTGTTTCTGCTCTTCAGTACTTTGTGATTCAGAGTCCCATTGGCTCATTATGAGCTAATGTGCATTCTTTTGAAGTGCTGCTATGTATCATGAGTGTAGAAGAAGATCAGCACTTTCCTGAGTTAACTCTGTCAGCCCATGCAGCGAGTTGGCAAAGGTATCTCTCTCGTTTGCGCTCCCACACACATATTCAAAAGTAAAAAAAAAAGCATGCACACACACAAATAAATGTGCACACACATGCACACTCGCACACACACACGCACACACACACACGCACACACACGCACACACGCACACACACGCACACACACACATACGCACACACCCACACACGCGCACACACACACAGACACACACACACACGCACACACACGCAGATAAACATGCACACCACATACTTCTTACCTGTCCAAGAGATAAGATAAGGTCCCTGATGTCTCCCTTCTTATGTTTTGTCCATGCCACCATAAATCATGGCCCCTTATAGTCAGTTAATATTGCCAGACATTAGACTATATATTAGCGCTGTTGTTTTATTAACTTTGTAAGTGAGTCCCTGTAATAGTTTAAATAATTTCCCTGGTGTCATCTAGTGTACCTCATGTCTTTTTGTTGAAGCTTCCCAACACTGTCCCTGATGACTTATAGACTGTTGCATTCACTGCATGATGACAGATATTAGAGCTTCTTACTTCTTATTGTGTGAAAAATCCTAACTGATTTAGCAGTTTAGTTATATTACTGAGTTAAAGCTTCTGCTCTCTATGTAACAGTTGCAGAATTAGAAACCCTACCTTCCATTCACATTATATAATTTTTTACAGACTTATGTAATATGTTACAGTTTCCCTGGTGTCAAGCACTGCTGCATAAAGACTAATACCATCTGTGGGCTGTGAGAGGGTGCTGGGCTTAAATAGTTAAAGCACACTATTTCAAGTCTCCCTAGTATCTAATGTTCCCCCAACCCAAATTTTCTTTTTAACTCATTCCCTCCAATGGTGCTCTTGAGGTTTGCACTGTAACTTCCAATGCATAGAACCTACGCTTTTTGACAAAATTAAATCATACCCTCACATTACAAATGAATGTTCATATCTGTGGAACCATAGGGGTTACTAAAGAACTGCAAATGTCAAAGTCTTCACCACAAACTATTTTTATAATAGTAGTATTCTGTAGGTTCTAGGTCTTAAACTGGATTTTATAAGCCACAGTAAACAGAGTAAGTATTAAGTTTGTAATATTTTGTAAAGACATTACTATATCTCATCAGCCATTCAAGTTACCCACATACTGTCCACAGCATTTTATTCATCCAGCTGAAAGCTTTCATATGGGTGTAAGCTGTCTCTGCCACTTGGCTGCTGAGATATTTAGAGAAATATTAAATTTATAACAATATAAATAAATATTATTTGAACATTTAATATGTTTTTAGTTTCACTAGGCAGAGGTCAAGTATTTCTATAGCTGTATTCCCCATCATGTACCCTTTGAGATGAAATCTTTCAGCAACTTGTATGCATCTTTGCTTTGGAATTATTAACGTAAATATGAATAGGAAATATTAGATGCCTATAGGTATCAGTAAGATTAACAAGAGAAACACCTGGGGTATCACTAAACTTTAATGAGTTAAGTGCCTTTAAGACATGCTATGAGAGTCTCCCTGGTGGCTATTATTTCTCCCTGCCACGTCTTTTGTAAATGCTTTTAAGAAACATTGTTTAACATAATCACTGGTAGCTAATCGTTATCCTTAGTGTCTAGTGACCCCCCCAACACATGTATTTAGCGTTATCCCTGTCCTCTGAACCACATCTTTAGAATTATTCCTAATGTCAGCCCCCGATCTTACACACACACACACACACATACACATACACACATACACACACACACACACACACACACACACACACACACACACACACACACACACACACACTCACACACAAAACCACACATTCATACATCCATGCATACACACAGATATACTCACACATGCAGCCCTACTTATAAACATACATGCACGCACCACCCAGCACTACTGATCCACTAAGTTGCCTGGCTCTTACCTGTACTGTGATAGATGAAGGCAAGCTTTTGGCCTTGTTCATTAACATCAGCAGCAGTGAGTGGCCATGATAATTTAAGCAGATAATTGATTCTCTTAATTGCTCCGCTATGTAAATGCCATACCGTAGGCAGTTCAGGGGAAGAACACATGGATAATTAGCATATGCCTAACCTATGGAATGCTTCATTAGCATTTAGCATGGCTGGAGAGGTAGCCCACCACTGTACTGCATATCTTCATGTTATAGCACTGTAGCAGGGCTGCCACTGAATTAGAAATTGTTACCCCACGGTAACCACTCTGAATAGAGTCCTATGTTTAGATTCATGTGGAAGAAGTCCAGATGCCATTAAATGTCTACATTTTGATGTCTAATTACTTTGGCTCATCTATTTATTGTAGTCTTGTTTCTTGCTACTTTTAAGACACCAGACACTTAGGAGACTGGATTTTGTGTGCACTATTCTGTTGCATTTAGTTATGAACCAGTTGTAAATATAAATATTGAAGAGAAACATTGCACATCTTCTCATTTTTACAGATAGCTCAGAGCACCAGTGCATTATGGGTAAAACCATTTAAATTTATGCAGACATGATTACAATCACATTAATCATCAGTGATCTGGTATCACCATTACTCCCATCCTTTGGGAAGGGAATGAGATTCTCATTTGATGTAAAACATTATGCATAATTTTAGATCATCATAACATCTGGATGTAAATTTTATTTTGAAAACATGCCACATCAAAAGCATTTGGCATTGAATTGTAAACATTTATATCTATTTATCTATCTATTTCTGGGCCCACTAGGGTCTCAGTACCTCACTGGAAGCCTTAACTTATGCTCTCATAAAGTAACATATATATATTATGCACGTGAGAGACTTTGGTGACAAGTCAACATTGATTAATGTGTCTCTTTCAGATTAATTAAGACAAGTCTTTTCATTAGAATCTTCAGACACTGACTTTGGGTTTCTCATTTCTTTGGTTCTCCTGATTGTGGAATCTATTTGCTCAGTTCAGACATCTCAGGAATGACCTGAACATAGCTTCTGTTTCTCCATATTACAGCTGCATAATTCTGTCAGATTACATAAAATTTAATTTCTATAACACCAGTAACACCTGCTGTCTTCCATTTCTTCACAACATTTCGTGTATACTCTCCAGTCCAGCTGGTGAATATGGGAATTTTGAGGCAATGTTACAACTGCCTTATGTACACAGACAACCCTCTCCTCCTCCCAACAAACTCAAATATATGTGAGAGATGCAACTATATAGCCAAACTGGATGCTGAGCTCTCTCAACCCATGACTGGCACAGTCAATCAGGAGGAGAAGGAAACCACACAAACCACAAATCCAGTCTCACATAGACCTATAGCAACAGTAAACCAAACACATAAACACACAAAAACATACTTGGAGGCTCTAAAAAAAAAATCTGCCTAAGCAGCAGAGACCTCCAAAGCAGACACCCAACAACTGCTACCCCACAACAATACCCACATATCACATAGTTCACAGAGTCAGTGTGCCACACAGTCATAGCCCTTAAGGCTAAACAACACACCTAATACACTTGCAATAGGTGACTCTATTGTCAGACACACTGACGTCACACTCACCAGGCTGAACAAGGAGAAGGTCACTGTAAGCTGCCTGTCGGGTGCCAGGATCCACCACATAACACAAGCACTCGGGTCACTCCAAAGCAAGTATAAATATGACTCCGTCATTGTCCATGCTGGTGTGAATGACCTGAGACATACCTCCCTGGACTACATGAAAAGAGACATAGAGGAGCTCTCTGATCATGTAGCCCAGGCCGGTATAACCCTGACCTTGAGTAGCATCTTACCCTCACCAAGAATGATGCCACAGTATAAAGACAAAATGATCAATTTTAACAATTGGCTAAAGTATTGGTGTCATTCAAAGGGGATCCACTGTCTTTCAGCCTGGGATGACATGCTTGACAAGCCATGTTGCTTCGCTAGGGACGGCTTGCGCCTGTCATCCCTGGGCTTTTGAATACTGGCTAAGGCTCTTGCCACCCCCATAGTGCCTTTTTTAGGCAAGGATCAAAAGACAAACCCACCTCCATAGACAACACAAGGAAAAAGAAACTAAGGGCAATGCTGCTCAATGCCAGAAGTCTAAACCTCAAGGTGCATGCACTTGAGGCTCTCCTCAGTATGGAGAATATCGATATCTGTGCAGTAACAGAAACCTGGTTCAAGGCTCCCGAGAGCACCCCAGAACTACCAGGTTATATCTCATACCATGCTTTTTGGCCCCAAAACTTGGACCAAACCACAAAAGGAGGGGGAGTATCCATATTCATCAAAGATACCCACACCTCCAGGTTAGTGGCACTGCACGAAGCAGCGGAGACCATCCATGTGCAACTAACAGTGGGCAAAACTGCCTTTCAGTTTGTAGCCTGCTACAGACTGCCCTCCCAAACTCAGGAACCCCACTCGGCTTTCCTGAGAACACTGGAAAATATGAAGGTCTCTCCAAACACCATCATACTGGGTGACTTCAACTATCCAAACAGAGATTGGGAGCACTACTCAAGCCCCAACACCCTCACCCAACGGTTCCTAGAATTTATAAACTCAAATGCCGTGGAACAACTGGTCACCATTCCCACAAGAGGGGAAAATATATTGGACCTGATCATCACCAACATGGGGACTCACTGTTCCGCACCAGAGGTATACTCCTCATTGGTAAGATCTGACTATAAATTAATCTCACTGGACATCCTCATCCCGTCCCCAACCCCAGCCAAGGAAATCACAGTGAAGAACTTCTCAAAAGCAAACTTCACACTTCTCAAAACCGAGGTGGAATCCTTCAAAGCCCCCGGGCCAATGGAAAATATGGCCCAAACCGCAGAATCCTTTACAAACGCATTCTATGGACACCTACAGGAATGCATGGATCATGCTATCCCAAATAAAACCAAGACTCACTCCTCCAAGGGCAGGAGACCTGTCTGGTGGACCCCAGCCATAAACAAGCTATACAACAGAAGGAGGAAGCTACTACATGATAGAGCAAAATCCCAAAAAGGGAAAGCATCTCTGATCTGTACTAGCAAGAAACTACGATCCCTCATAAAATCATCCAAAGCCAGCTTGGAAAGAAAAATTGCACAAGACGCTAAAGATGATCACAAGGCCTTCTTCAGTTATGTCAGGAACCTGGGTGGCAACTCCCAGATATGCTGTGAGTTAGTGCAAAATGACAAAAAATACACTGAACCCATAGACATTGCCAACATCCTGGCAGACAGATTCAGTGCAAACTCCCCCCCTCCCCCCCAAAAGATCAAATGTCTATCCCAACACATAGCCTGTGGAGAGGCTGAGTTTGAGCAGTGTGTTTAGGTGTGGGGTTAGTTTATCTTTGGGCTTGTGTAGGACGCAGTCTGGGACGCCATCCAGTCCCATTGATGCTATGATTTTGGCTTTGGAGAGGGCTGTTTTAACCTGAGTGTCTGTGATTTCAGGGGCACTACATTCTTCTGGTATATTTTGCTCGACAATCACCTATATAATAGTATTTGGCAAAAACTTTGTCTCAGGCATTAGAATAGTAGCTTGAAACCTATGACCCAATACTATCTGTGAGGACTCACATTGGTTGCACTATGTGGCTTTGCACTACAAGACATCAGAAGTATATGTAGGTCTGGCTGTTTATGGATTTTTTTTTACCTGTTTGTACTTTTCTCTCAGCAGTACCACTTGATTATGGATAATGTAGATTGGACACTGTTTGAGCAAGATATGAATATGTCTCATAGTAAGTGACAATTTTAACAGGAATTCCCCATCTGGTAGATGTCTTAATTCAATGTATGACTTGTTGACTGGTTATTTTTGGCAAGTTGACTATTTCAGTGTCTCTTAACTAATCTGTGACTACTGCTTTCTCTATTATGTTCACAGACATCTGCTGCAATTCTTTGCCATAGTCCTTTTGGCCATGAAGTGGCAATTAGAGATTCTCTCTCTTTCCTGAGTTATTTATGTTCACTGCAAAATTAACACATAGATAGTATTTTGGTAATATCAACATTAATATCTTGTAACTTCACAGAAATGTTCGGTCTTTCTCATTGCACTTGGTCAAGCCACGATTACCTTTATAGAATGTCTCAGGATTTCTACTTTTTGCGAAGCTGACACCCTGATCTGATCCTGGCACATAATGAAATCCTGATGCTTTGACAACTGAGGTGCCACAAAAAATGTATTTGTACAACCAATTAATTATCTCTGACCATTTTCTTGGTCACCACTGTGAACAAAGCCAAGTCTAGTCTATTTTTGTAACATTGTGGCTCTTTGTAACTTAGTTAACCAGACAGTCCAGCTGGGCTAAGTCTGAAGAAGGTTTATGTGGTCAATGCTCTACATGGTTAACAGACACATACATACATTAAATAACTAACTAAATCAATAAATAAATAATCTGAAGTTCTGTGTCATTTTAGTTGTTTTTCATAGGTTGTCAATCCTATCGGTATTCACTGGTTTGTTAGATGTTATGGTTGGTACCTCACTACAGTGTCTCTGTCATTGAATTTCTGGATATGGTGTCTGCCATCATCAGTTGTTTTCCTAGATCATGAACAATTTGAACAATAAATCATCTGAGCGTCATCAGCAGTCATTTTCGTCTTGGAGGACAGAGCCATTCAGGCACCAGTATGCTTGTAGCTGAAAACTGTCCATGTCCAGCAAGTAAATTGAAAGTCATAAAAAAAGGATTTTCATGTGTTAACTCCTGGCAGCCATTCCATTTCAACTTGGAAGTATCTCTTCTCAGCCTCTATAAATGTTCTTGAGCAGAAAGCAACAGGTTTTAATTTGCCACCAATCGATTGCAATGAAGCACTAACACCATAACTGCAGACATCTGCATTAAGCACTAATAATTCACTTACTGGTGCGCACATTAACATAGACTTAACCCTTTTGAAGCGTCTTGGGTGTCATCCCATTACCATGCTTCATATTTCTTTACACTTATTGATAGGGGATAAAGTACCTTTGACAGTTCTGGCAAGAATTTGCAAAGATAATTCACAAAACCAAAAATTTTCTTGAATTTAATGATAATGCTTGTATCAGACAACTCAATTGCAGCTTTTTCTTAACACGGGTGTGGTCTAATGCCATCTTCACCAACACCATGTCATAAATATTAATTTTTTGTCTTGGTAAACCAAAATTTATCAAGCTTGAGTCCAGACTACTTAGTGGTCTGAAGTAAAGCCTTTAACCTTTTATCATGAGACTTATTTTCAGATCCAAACACTAGAAATATCATTCATCATAAGTACTACTTCCTCATGGTCTTGAAGGACTAATCAGTTCATGATAAAAGGCTGGAGGTGTTAAAGTAATTCCAAACAGTAACCAGCAAAAACAGAATCTTCACATTGGAGTATTATTGTTCTTCTGTATGAAAATCCACAAAACAGCCCTAAAACAATACCAAATAGCCACATAACAGGGCTAAAGTTAGTCAAAAGCTCTAATGTTCAAACAGAATTTAATAACAGAAAACATAAAAACAAGTTAAGTGCATCATCCTTACCAATAAAGACTTTGTTGGAACTGACCACACCATACAAATGTTCATTTAAATACAAAATAGATTAATGAAACAACCAATGAACATGCTTTCATCCTTACCAATAAGGACTTCATTGGAACTGACCACACCATACAAATGTTCATTTAAATACAAAATAAATTAATGAAACAACCAATGAACATTGTGCAAATTAAAACTGGTTAAAAAGCATTTTTCTTTCTTAAAGGGACATGTCATAATTAAACATACATTGATAGGGGTACAAGAAATATATAGATTAAGCTAATTTTTTTCTTAAACAACATGAATAAATATTAAATACTTAAAGTGTATCAGTAATAAATTAGTGCTAAAAACAATACTCAATAATCCAGCAGGGTAACCACTCAACACTGGATTACAATTTAGCTGCTGTTAATTTTAATAAACAGGTTATAGAAGTGGCATCATTTAAACCTGTTTGTTTTTCGCTTGCACTCAAGCGCACCTGCCATAACAATTCTCTGTACTCTAATGTTTGCTCCCAAGGACCATCTCTGGGATTTTTTGTTACCTGTTTTAAAAAATATATGTATATATTTCTTATTTTCTTTACATATCGTGCTGTGTCTATACAAGGCAGTTGTCTCTTTTTTTATTTTTTAAGTCATTCCTATGTTCATAAATCCTTTTGTGCAGTGGGCATTCAGTCATACCAACATAAAATGAGAAACAGGAGGCACAAAATGCTAAGTACACAACTCCTATACTTTACAGTCAAACCTCTGTCTGAATCTGAATATGTAATTAGTACTTGCTGAAACTATATTATCCCCCTCAAAATACATTCACATTGTCTACATGTTCCACACTTGTACATGCCTTTCCTTCTGTTGATTGTATTGTCTAGAGTGTTTACACTTGCTCTTTCAATTTTTTTCTTTTAGATTGTTACATCTTTTGAAGATAAATATAGGTTGTGTTCCCACCTCATCTGCAAAAAAAGCATCACTATCTAGCACTTTCCAGTTGTTCTTAATAACACTTTGGATGGCTTTACATTCTATGCCATACCTAACCACCATATTATCCTCAAAGGGCACCGTCAGAACATTGGCTCTGTCCTCGCCATCATTTTTGTCGCTGTTTTCATTGTTGGCAATTGGGAGTCCCCTGCCTAACAGCGGGTAGAATCTAGAATTTCTCACTTGCTGGACTTCCCTATGGATAGAATCCATCGGCTCCTCCGGGCAACCCCTTTCATAAAGCATGTGCCTTAGGAAACTGATTTCTTTCTCAAGGTCCATGTCATCCAATATAATCCTGGTATCCAATCTACCTTTTTACTAGGCTTTTTTGTTTAAATGGATGGCAGCTGCTAAAGTGTAAAAAATTATTAGAAAAGGCAGCTTTCCTATATATGTTGTACTTAAAAATTCCCAAATCCAAATCTTTATTTAAAGTCGCATGTAAAAAAATGTGTGTTATAGAAAAACATGTGTGAAATTTATAAAAATGGTGGAACTATTAATATAGTCATTTCTAATGAATTCCTTATTTGCAGGGATGAAAGTGCTTAACTTATTTTTATGCTTTGTGTTATTAAATTATGTTTGAATATTAGAGCTCTTGACTGACTTCAGCCCTGTTATTTGGTTCTTCTGTATGGATCAAGTTGTATTTGCCAAAACACTCTGTAGTTAAAATGCAGATAATCCTACTTTTACTGTACAGAATATGCATATATAGTTAACCTGGGTCTTATGCCTTCCAAGGTACTCAGACATTTTAGATCATCACAAATTCTCACTGTGCCTTTTTTATCACCACTGATACCACTGGAGCATACCAGCCTATATGTTATGTAAGACTTGTACTTGTCCCATGTGAATGCATTTGTTGTAACTCATTCTTTACAAAAGAGAGGGTGGAGAATAGTACACTTTGTTGCATAGTGACGACATAAGGAACTGCACCTGATTTCAGGTGAGTCTTTGTTTTCTAACATTTAAAGATTCCAACGTCACCAAACATATTAGCATATATGTCTTCAGTTCTTGCAATTCAACCAAATTTGAATGCAGTGGCTTTACTCAGCAAATTATTTACATAAGGACCAGTCAGTACACAGGTCCAGAACTTATATTCACATTCTTCCCACTTTCCTTAACACCTGAGGCTTTCTTAATTGCACCTGAACTTCCAGAACAAGCTGTGTACTTTTGTTTCTTCTTTGTCCAGCAGCAGATATTTCAGGATACTTCTATGTGCAGCAAGTGGTGTTATAGTTACAGCTGCACCACTTCCTATCACATATCCTACTGGAATGACACAAACTAAAAGTCTGATACACCATTCATCATTTGGGTCTGAATGCTTCACAGCAGAAAGTGTCATTTCCATTTTCCTTTGTTTCTTTTTCTTCTGCTAGCTCTTTCACAGTCTAGTCTTATAACAACTGCAAAATGTTCAACTTGATGATATTTTGTCACCTTTTACTTTGTGTGAAACAGAGCTTCGACTCCTTATTTACACAGTCATATTGGTGCACGTTTCTTGCCTGTATTCATTTCTTATTATCAGATATTTCCATTGGCCACCTTCGTTCTTAACTAGCTCTTTGTACAGCTACTGGTTAATTTATGTCTTCCACCAGTCATAGCTGCACTTTGCTTTCAGTTTGTACAGACAGACAAGCAATTTGTATAACTTTCTGTAATGTGAAATTTAGTTCCAAAACCCAACTCTCAAAACTTTCCACTGAGAATATTGTCATTGTGCAATAGCCTATGGTCATTTCATCCATTCTGTCCCCCGTACTGCAGTAGTTCTAGCACAAGGCCCAATAATTGAAAGTTTCCATTGAAAATATTGTCTGGTAATCTCACTGAGCTCTATTATAATTGACGTGAGGGTGGAGGGTTACTGTAGTAGTATGTATCACTAAATCTCCCCTCACTTTGGTTTCCATTACCACTCAGTCACCATCTTCCTTATCAGTGCTGGTTCTTGTCATGTGTTATTACATTTCTATGTGTTCTAAGACTGTGTAGAACAATGAAAAGACCTTTGCAGTGTGTTGTATTTGTATCAGTTTCACTCAAGTCAGTTAAGTTTTATGAACTTTGAGCCTGTGCCCTTTAACAAGTATGTATGTAATTTCAGTTGCTGGTGTTTTGGTATATGTAACACTCTTTTAATTTACTTGTTAATCCAATGTGTGTTTGCTAAGTGATGGTTTTATATTACGATTACCAGCGTAGTGCTATTTTCGTGATAATTTGCTCAGTTCAACTCTATACACTGTATTGCTGTGGTCCTCGTTCAGTATGCCTTTTGTTAACCTATTTTGACCATTCTTTCATATAATTTCTTGGCTTCTCTATCTTCTTACAATACCCCATGTTCTTTTGCTCTGACTCACCATGGTCCTTCTTCCATCTCAGGGAATAAGTATTAACTTTATTGTCTACATATAAAATCACAGTTTAGTACATTTTTTTTGTCTTTTCTTTCCTTTCAGAGCCTGTTGTCACTCCATTCATCCTGACCCCAGTACTGCTGGAATTCTGGCACAAGGCCCAACTCTCAAAAGTTTCCACTGAGAAAAATGTAATTGTGCAGTATAATGTTTAACATGAAGAGCCTTGCTGTATATAAACTTTAACTAGTCAATTATGTCCTTACCCTATGCTGAAAAGTGGCTGTGACATTCCCTGTAAAAGAGTAGCCCTTGCATTTTAAGGATCGCTTACTAAGGTGGCTACTGTCCTTAGATTACTCTATATTTGCCAGTTACAAGTCTGTATACCTTCCTTATGTCTGCATTTAGTAAATGAAAGAAAATCTGTTCTACTTTGTACCTTCTTGTTAACTTCTGTGTACAGAGACTACACATCAATTGCTGTCTTTAACAATTGACTTGAAAGTGGGATTCATACTCAGATCCCTCACCAACAATATCAATTATTCTACATTTTAACTTCTACTTTCCCCAAATAAACCCTTACTATTTCCTTTCTTAAATACATCCTCATACTCTATCATTACAAAACCCTCTATTTCTTACATGTCAGAAACATAAGATAGGACACAAGGGCAACCTAATTTTCTTCCTTCATAGAAAATCCTTCCTTCCTATTTACATTTTACCAGTTTTAAAACTCCATAGGTTCATAGGCAGGTAGGCTATCTGCCCGAGGGCCTACGTAAGACTAGCCAACAAGGTTCCCTGGCTTATGCCACCTAAGAAAGTTATTTTCTTGTGCCACTGTCAGGCAGAGACACAGAAGTGATCCCCTGGGTGTATTTCCTATTTTCCATCCACTCCAAGATTTATCTTGAAGAGTGCTAATGAAGAACTTTGCTTGACATAGATGGGTAGCCTGTTCCAGAGTATGGGAAGTCTCTAGGACAGGAATCTATCCCTCCAGCATGTCCTGTTTATTGTGGTGACAAGGTTTAGATCCCTAGAGCATGTAGCTTGGAGGGATTGGGATTTCTTTAGGTGTAGCATGTCAAACAGCTCTGGGTTTGACATAACTTTATATGTTAGGCAGTGATCACCTTGGAGTAGTCGATATGTACGGAGTAAAGCTGACATTTTTGAGACAGTTAGTGTAGGTCATCTGTTTGAGGCCAGTAATCCTCTTTGTGAGGTACTTCTGTGGCCTTTCCAGCTGCTGCAGATGCCTTTTGAGGTACATTCCAAAAGTGGTGTTGTACTCTATAATGGATCTAATGAGTGTTGAGTAGAGGGGAACAATGACCTCTTTTTTCCTGGATGAGAACCCTTTTATGATGAGGTGTGCCACGTAGAAGGACTTCCTGACTACTGTGGCGATGTCACTATCAAATGATAGACTACTGTACACCTGGGTCCCAAGGTCTCTTATCACACATTCGGTGTTAAGTAGACTGCTGTCTATGTAGTAGTTCATGGGTACAGAGTTTTTACCAAAGGGGATGACAATGCACTTTTTGGCTTTGAGCTTGAGGCCATTGCTCTGACACCAGACATCTGTCTCAGTGAGGCCCCTCTGTAGGATTTCCATCGACTATGGCTCCTAGTTTTCAGTCATCTGCGAACTTCATTAGCCAGAGGCCTTCTGTGTTAGCCTATACTTCAGTGAGGTAGATACCAAACAGGAGAGGTCCCAGGACTGAACCCTGTGGTACTCCACTTGTCACTGGTTTGAGATCAGATTTGGAATCTGCAACTTTTACAGTGTGGGTTCTGTCAGTGAGCCAGTTGGCAACCCATCTTGTGATGTAGGGATTTATACCTAGTTTAGTGAATTTAGCTATAATTCCAGAATGGAGGATGGTGTTGAAAGCCTTGGCGAGGTCAAGATAGACTGTGTGAACCACCTTACCCTCATCTACGGCTTTGGTGACTGCCTCAGAGAAGTCGATCAGGTTCAAGAGGCATGATCTGCCTTTCACAAACCCGAACTGGGTGGGATCCAGAGTTTGGAGGTTACCAATGTCTTTGTTTATGAGTTCCATGATGATACGTTCCATTGCCTTGCAGACCAAGCTCGTCAGGCTAATAGGGCGATAGTTCCCAGGATCAGTGGTGGCTCCCCCTTTGTGGAGTGGGATAACTGTTGCTGTATGCCATTCAGTGGGCACAAAGTCTGATGTGAGGTTATGATTGAATGTGGTGCTTAGATGGGGAGCCAGTTTGTTCTGAAGTTCATGTAAAATGCAGCCTGGGATGTTGTCCGGTCCCATGGATGCTGTGTTTTTGGCTTTAGAGAGTGCAGCTTTTACCTGCGTAGTTGTGATTACAGAGACTCTGCATTCTTCCTGTATAGATATGGGCCCTTTAGGGGGTGAGGGGGTAAAGTTAGTACTGAACCTATCTGCCAGGATGTTGGCAATATCAGTTGGTTCTGTAATTTTCATGCCGTTGTGCTGTAACTCAGAGCAGATCTGGGTATTGCTATTGAGATTCTTGAGATAGCTATAGAATGCTTTGCGGTTGTCCTTAGAATCAGTGGTGATTTTGTTTTCGTAGCTAGCTTTGGAGGATCTTATAAGGGATCTCAGCTTCTTACTGAGGCTAACCAGGTAGCTCCTCTACTCATGGGATTTTACTCTCTTTTGCAACAATTTCGTCCTTCTGTTGTACAGTTTGTTTATGGCAGGGGATCACCAGATTGGCTTCCATTTTTTGGAGGATAGCGTCTTGGTTCTGTTTGGGATAGCATGATCCATGCACTCTTGTAAGTGCTTATAGAGTGCATTTGTGTAGGATTCAGCAGTCGTAACTGTATTGTCCCTCTGCATGAGTGTCATGAAGTTCACCACTTCTGTCTTAAGAAGCATGAAGTTGGCTTTGGAGAAATTTTTTACCATGGTTTCCTTAATGTGGGTTGGGGGCAGGATGTGGATATCAAGGGTGATTAGCTTATGGTCAGATTGGACCAACGAGGAGTTGACTTCAGGTGTGGGGCACTGGTCACTCATGTTGGTAATGACTAGATCTAGTATATTGTTGCCCCTGGTGGGGGTGTGGATAAGTTGATCCAGGGCATTGGAGTTTATGAATTCCAGAAAGCGTTGTGTGAAGGAGTTGATACATGAATATTTTTCCCAGTTAATGATGGGGTAGTTGAAATCGCCCATTATTAGGGTGTTTGGTTGAAACCTAATATTTTCCAGTACATCAAGAAAAGAGGAGTAGGAATCCTGGGGCATGCTTGGATATCTGTAGCAAGCTACAATTTGGATTGCAGTTTTGCCCAGAGTTAGTTGCACTTGGATAACCTCAGATGCATTATGCTGAGCAACTAGCCTGGAGGTATGGATATCCTTAATGAATATGGACACACCTCCACCTTTGGTGTTCCGGTCCAGGTTACATGGCCGAAAAGTGTGGTATGAGTTATAGCCTGGTAGTGCAGGGGTGCTCTCTGGAGCCTTGAACTAGGTCTCAGTCACTACACAGATATCAATGTTCTCCATTTTAAGGAGTGAGTGCATTTTGAGATTTAGACTTCTAGCATTGAGTAACATTACCCTCAGTCCACTACCATTAAATATCCTAAAGCCCTGCAATTTCTTGATTCCTACTGTCTTAATACTTGCCATGAAAAAATACAGAACCCTTTATTTAATCATGCTACTCCTCAGCTTATCCTCTGTTCTCCTCCTTCTGAACAATCCCTCATCCTACCATAACTCAATAATAGCTCTCAAACTCTCTCCATCTCTGTTTCAACCACCTATCCATACTTCATCCCTAAACCTTCCACACATTGAGCTATACCTATTTAATGGTTGACCTAACTTTTACCCCAAATGTAGACTGATTAATGGCATTTGAACTCAAATCAAAATAAAATTAACTGGAAAAATACTTTTCAAAAAACTAAGAATCAATAATACCCCAATATAGTAAAATCCTCCTAGTACAAGACATTCACCCTGGTCATTGTCACACCTATTACAACCAACACAACCAACCAACCAACCAGCCAATCAACCAACTAACCAACCAATATCAAGACACTTGCCTTCCACACACTACTCTAACCCCACAACAGTCAATTCCCCACCTTGGCAGTCTAATTCTTTCTGCCGTAAATATCAGAAGCATAAGAAATAAAACTACTGAACTACATGCCTGGATTACCCAACACAAGCTTGTTATTCTTGCTACAACTGAAATTTGTCTTAAACATAGCATGTACAATTCTAAAATCACCCAACCCAGGAAATAATATAATCCTGAAAGACCATATAAAGAGGAAAGGCAGTGATACTGCTTTAATATTTTTCAGCAACTACCACATTTCCCCCTACAATAAACCAATGCCAAACTTTAATTTGGCAGAGCTTCTTATTACTTTCCTGAAAATAAACTCGTATAAACAAATATGCACTATTGTCATTTACATCCATGCAGGTGACAACATAGCTACACTGAAAGATATCCTGCATTGGATATCCATACCAATTACATGCTACTTAACGTCAGTCAATTGATTGGACATAACCTCTACCTCCCCTACATCCAGCATGGGCTTATATATTTCACACAACTAATTAACAGCCCCAGACATTATAACAAGACATCAAATTCCATATTAGTCTGGGTCTTAGTATCAGACCCTAGCAAATTCATCATCACAGGTCAATGTCAGACTCTCTCAGTGACCATTGCCCAATGAATACAACCAGACATCTCACATATCCATTTAAACAGCATTTTATAAAACAATACACAACCTGTCCAAGTTTAACACAGAAATATTAATTACCACCCTATCATCCATTAACTGGAACATCCAAAAAATCCTCCCCTTAGATGAAGCTGTAAATTAATTCAGTACAACTTTCCTAAATAGCCTTGCACCTCCTAGAAGGAGGAGATTAAAATCAATAATGTAATCTGGCTATCCAAAAACAGCATAATGCTAATGTAGGCTAGAGAAACAGTGTGGAAAGAATGACAAAATATAAAACACTACAATATCTCAAAAAATTCAAAATGGTTCACAATAGTACTAAAAAGCAAATAAATAAATAAAGACAAAAAATATAATATAACAACATTCAGGACAATAGTAAACACAAACCTATAAATTCTGATCTGACATTAAAGAAATCTTGCATCCTGGCCAAGAAAATCAACCCTACCCCCTCTTCCAATATCTTAACACTCTAAAGTGCAATAGAATTCAACTCTTGTTTCATATAGTATAGCATCCCTAACCAAGGGTTTTACAACATCTAATTCCAACACTGCCCAGCAGCTACATCACCCCCATCCACTTCCACTTTCAAACCTGTGCCCACATCCTATATAAGACTACTCTTAAACTCAAACAAAGTTCTACTTAAGCTGATAACTTTCCAGGCAAAAGGTAGCCAATAGCATTCCGTAAACTGTCTAAATCCTTATAAATAAGTAAATCCAGGAATCCTTCATTCTCTCTCTCTCTCTCTCTCTCTCTGGAAAAATTCACACATTATCCCTGTACACAAAGGAGGAAATTAAATAGGCATCATTAACTTTAGTCATATAGCAATCCTACCCCCCCAAAAAAAAAAATCCTTGAAAAATGTATTTGAAAACAATTGCTAAACTATCTCCTGCAGGAAGAACTCCTATCCGCCACACAACATGACTTCTGTTCACCCCATAGTGCTAACACTGCACTTCTATCTTTTACAGATAGTGTCAATAATGCTAGATATAATGGCACACTTGTCTCCTCCTTATTTCTAGACTTGTCTTAACCCTTCAACATAGTTTGTCACAGCAAGCTTCTGCTTCAAATGTCCTCACCAGGTCTACTTCACTCCACCCTCATTTGGTTCAAAACCTACTTAGCCAATAGGTATCAGTCAGTAGAATGGCACTTCGCCATCTCTCCAGACCTCCCAGGCATCACTGGTGTACCACATGTCTTGGACCCCTCCTCCTTAACATTCTCACCAGCACCCTCCACACATTCACTCAAAAAGTCTCCCTAATACAATACGTAGATGACTTCACATGCATATGTACATCAGCCAATCTGTCACATCTTAAAAAAAAAAAAAAATACTCAGGAAGCTTTAACAACCACTGAAATATGGCTTTATTACCCACAACTCATGCTCAAACTCCCCCTCCCCCTCCCCCCAAAAAAAGAAACTGCTTCTTTTTTCCACAAATCCATCTCCATCATGAAAAAACAAAATTTAAAATCCTTTCTCTGAATAATACAACCATTGAAGTCACTTCTCATATAAAATTATTAGGGATGATAGTGGATGATAACCTTAAATTTGTCCTGCATGCACAAAATCGCATTAAAAAATACTTGCCAAAAACTAGGGATGCTTCATAGAGCCAAAAACTTTCTCACCAGTGAAACTAAAACTACCCTTGCCACTACTTACATATTTCCCTCACTACTTTATGGTGCACCCATCCGTACTAATCTCTGAGCATCATAAAAAAGCAAAACTTCAGCAATGCTATAGCAAGGTAGCTACATTTGCAGCAAATAACCCTAACAGAACCTATCACTGTATACCACTAAAAAGTCTAAATTGCTTGGAAATGCACATATGCCTAGCTTTTTACCACCTATAAAATTATCCAGCATCCATCTGCCTGTCCAACACTAAATACTATTCTAAACAACTATGTTCTCACCTGGTCATTATGATCCAATAATCAGAAACTCCTCTCTGTCCACAAATCTAACAAATCGGCTGGGAATAGTCAGTACTAATACAATGATGCTAAGGCCTGGAGCTCCTTTCCTGTATCCATCACTCCAGACCATTAAAAACCATTCTGAATAACTTCCTATCCAAAATCTGGCTCTGTTCCTGCACAACCACAGGATAAACTATATCCCTAAATATGAACAAGTACCTATTCATATCTTACACCCCCCTTCTTTACTAACTTCCTTAGTTCAACCAGTTTTTCTCCTTGAATGTCTATATAAATCTGCCATAACCCTGTTTTTCTCCTACTTCATACTGCAATTTCTGTTTGTATTATACTAACATCTTAAATTTCTCTAAACTGGCTAAAATGTCTCTAAATATTAAAATCATTGTCATATAGGTTGTATCTGTTCTTAACCAATGCATTCACATTATGTAAGGTTTGGTATAATTATTTAAATTGTAGATACTTTGTACTACTTTTGATGATTGTAAAATTATTGTTCGTATAATGTTTTTGTAATACTTTGGTGCTTTTCTCCCCAGACCTTCACTGAAAATGAACACCCACCCAGTCGAACTTTTCTGGTAATCAACTGTAAATAAATAAGTAAATAAATAAATGCAGATTTTGCAAAACTTCACGGTCTGCGATGCCTATGATAATGATGTCTTATTTGCTTATCTTTAGTGTTACCAAACTCACAATATTCTGCCAAATCATGCAAATATCTCATAAATACTACAGCAGATTTGTTCTCTTCTTTACATGTTTCTAAAAGCTGACTCCTGTATTACATATCTCTAAGGCAAAAAGGGATCGTCCTTTTTGCTATCACTGTCTATCTCTGACATAAAGGATTGCACATCACAAATGCAAAACTACCAACAACAGGCTCAATATCTCTGACACAGCATAAAGAAAGAAGTTTAAACATACATCATGGGCCTCCTTTTCTAGTGTTGCTGATGTTCTGTAGTGTGAAAATGTTTACTTCCATATTGACCATGCTGAGGTTGTACAAAGTTGAAGAAAGCCCCATACAGTTGCACTACCATAGGTACAGCCTATTATGAAAGAAGAAAAGAAACCCACCCAAAAAGAAGTAAGAACTGCAGTAAGGAAAAGGATGTCTAGAAAAACAGCAGTCTCAAATAAGGTGGACTGAATGTTGTCATTTCTTAAAGTTGCTTTGCTCTTAGCTTTCTTTTTCATTGGTCACACATTTGTCTTAGTCAATACCATGTCAAAAAAGTGTTGGTAGGGTATCATGACACTGTGGTGTTTATCTTTGTCACCAGTCAGAACATTTGCTAGATTTTGGGTTGCATTGGTGACATACAGGGAAGTGGGTTTGGCATAATTGTTAAGGTCTTTGCATCATAGAAACAAAGTGCAGGATTTGATTCTGAGTTTGGGCTACTGGCAAGGCTTAAAATGGCCCTTCAGGGCAATTAACCTAGTATTTTGCCTATGAACCTAAATAGTTCATGAAACCATTAAGGAGTCAAACCCAAATTCTCAAATGCCTCAAAGTACTGTCTGGTTAAATAACTTTTTAAGGTCCTAACAGTGGGTAAATGAAGGCTAAGAAAATCAAAGTTTGTACCTCAGGAAATAGCTGCTTAATGGCTTGTAGTATTAATCCTTTGCATTAACTGCCAGAATTCAATCCAAATTTAATATTAAAAGAATCCCATTAAGGCACCATGTTAACTCGTGCTATCCACAAGACAGCAGACACTCAGGAGACCAGAATTCATCTGTACTAGATTATTACACTTATTTTTATACCTATTTCTAGCATAAGCTTAGTGCATAAACATGTGTATCTTGTCAGGATGATATTTATCACAACTTACCCAACACACTGTCCTAGTATATTATAGAAAATCACTTTAGGTTTACACAGGCATGCCCAGCCAGGTATTGATTGTACAGATCATCTCATGATCTGGTGTCACTTCTGAGGTCTCCTGTTGTTTTAGTTTAGATCGGCTTCTTATCTTGTTGCCATATTGATATTGCATTATGCAAGTTACTTGGGTTTAATCGCTAGAATAAATTAAATAATAATAAAAAACTAAGTCAATAAACACTGCAGCATCACACTAGTTTTGTTTCATGTGTTTCAAAAACTCAGGGCCACAGACTTTGGTAGGAGGGGTATACAAGCAACCATTGTCAAAGTGTCTGCCTTGAAGCATGGATATCCCCTTGGATATCATCTGAAACACAGTGACCATAATGCCATGTTGTAAAGAAGGGTATATCTTGGTTTTCTGCATTCAGTGCCATGTCAGGTACATTGCATTATATTGGTTTTCTAAATGTTATATGTAAAGTAGTGAATACCAAGGCATATCTATAGGTTATTGAGTCCCAAAAAGTGTGAGTATGCATGCAAGTGTGTGGTTTCAGTGTGCATGCGGGTGAGTGTACGTGTGTATGTGTGTGTGTGTGTGTGTTTGTGTGTGTGTGTGTGTGTGTGTGTGTGTGTGTGTGTGTGTGTGTGTGTGTGTGTGTGTGTGTGTGTGTTTGTGTGTGCGTGTGTGTATGCGTGAGAATGTGCAGTGTGTGAGTATGCGTGTGAGGTGCGTGAGTGTGCGTGTGAGTGTGTGATGTGTGAGTGTGCATGCAAGTGTGTAGTATGGAAGAACAATCACAGCAAGACTAGCCACCCGGAAGACTGAATATCGGTTCTACATGATTGTCACTGTTGAAGTGACACCCCAACCCCATGTGTAAAATGGGAAAAAGGAGTTGTGGCTGAATGAATCGAGTCACAAAATATTGGGGATAAAAATGTCAGTGGCTGTTTAAATGAGAAATTACTGCTGGTGTAGGTTCTATGCATGAACCATCAGTGATTCCTTTGTTTTTGGATGTTTCTCCCTTCTTTGTGTTTATGTAGCTATGGAATTGGTATATATAAGTTTGGGTTTCTGGAGGGAACTGCCCTGCTACATGAGTGGTGCAGGAGGTTTCATTCTCTCTCTGCAGAAAATGCTTAACATTTAGAGTTTTCACCCTTGTGATATTTTATCTTTTGTTTATTTATACTTTTCACACGATAACCCAATAGTGATATTATTCCAAAAACATTGTATATTTACACCAGCAGTAAAAGATCCAATCCAGCAATGCATGCTGACATCACCAGCAATAGCCAGAAGAATCTTATTTATTTAACATTTGTTTACTGTTTAAGCCTCATTTTCAGCAGAAGCCCAGGGAGAAACACTCCAGCTGCATGACTCTGAAATGTGAAAGGAAACCAGAGCACCCAGTGGAAACCCATGCAAATGTGGGGACAACATGCAGACTCTGCACAGAAGGCACCCCAGCCTAAAATCAAACTACAGAACCCCTTGCTGAGATGCAATAATGCTAACTGCTTCACCACTGCACAACCCTTATCATCAGACTTAAAACTTTGACTGATGTATGGAAATCTGTATTTCAACTTTTCCATTTTTATATATATTTTTTACAATATGTTGAGAGCAGAAGTGTCTTGGATGATATGTACTATATAACATATCCTTTTCTGAAACTGCATAATTACTTCAACTTTTGATGAATTGTGTTAGGTAGCAGAAGGGTTTTACACACTGGTGACAGGTTCTGGTGAAGCTTGGTCCTCCTATTGCAAATATGATTTTTAAGCATTTAGTGGCATGCAGTGGTCAGAAAAATGTCTTTCTCAAAGCTGAGTCTATGCAGCACTGTCCTGTTGTTCGAATATGGCCATGTCTGTTAACTCTTCTAAAAAGAATGACTCTCTTATCTGTTCATTGTGGAAACAGCAATATACCATGAATAAACAGTTGTCAAGGTAAATGCAAAAATTAAGCACATTCAAGCAGTTTAAGGCTAGACTACTCAATCATAGTTTTACAGTTTAAAACCAAGTCAAATTATTATGTTAAAAAAGAAAGAGAAAGAAACAACTAATTTGAAATAAAATAAATACACAGATACATGCCTATTTGCTAAAATAAAATATATAAAACTGGGGTACTTATGGAAATCAGAATTCTTTTTTGAGGCATTTGGAACAAAGACTTCATTATAACAAGACTCCCTTAAAAAGATTGACCAAAATATGGTAACGATATGGGTGGCATGGTAATTGGTCTTTTTTGCTTCTGCTAGATCATTTATGTTTTAACTCCATCTCTCATTAATAAATGCCACAGAGCCCACTGCCTCATCATTGATCACTGCTTAGTCCCATCTAAGATGCATCGTTATTATAATTATTTATTAAATAACCAAACCACTTTTGACTGTTTTTTGCATGACATTTATTGCTTGTAGGTATGGTGATGGGTTCACATTAAGCACAGGCCTGAATTAAAAACAGCCTTACTTGCACTGCTGTTTTTGTCTATTTGAGACTGCTCACTAAAGAAAGCAATTTTAGACTTTAAATGCAAGAATGACTTAGTTTTTTATTGATACACGCACAGGACGGTTCTTCTATGAAATGCTGACTTCTTGAAATTTGATGAGCCAAAAGGATGAAAAAAATACCCAAAACTCAGAAGGGCAAAAATATCAATTTTAATTGTTCTTTATGGGGAGGGAGCATGACCCTCTGCACCCCAAATGTGGTGTGCAAGCCCCCCACACCCCCAAATGTATATGTACCAAATCCACAGTTGTACCAACTCAATGGAGGGAGACTGTCAGTGACTCAATGCAGGTCCACACTCAGAAGCTGCACTGAGAATGATTTCCTATGGAAAACAACACTCAGTGTTCTGCCATTCATCTTTTTTTTTTTCCTATATGCTGCTGATGCTCAAATTTCACCTCGAACATGTGTGGAGGAGCCATACAGGGTCATTAGGAATTATTTAACTGAGTATCCTGTCATCATATGATACATTCAGGGGTGGCTCTACAGTTGATCTAGCTGCTGTTTTTCAAAGAATTTGATTAGTTGCCCTAGCAACTGGATCTTGCAATAAGTCCTTGTTTTCTTGGATTTTATGCCCCTCTACTCTTCATATATATGTAGTGCTTTTATTTGTATGAAGATATTTTTACAAGTCACGTAAACTAATGAACTTTTAGTCTTTTCATTGTGATCTTATACCTGTAATGTAGAATTATATAGTCATGCCCCCAGTCACCAGGTACCTAATTAGCTTTCATTATTATTAAAAAAAAAAAAAAAACAGTTGTGCCATTTGTTTTCACCTTGAATTATCGGTGACATAGCAAGCCTTAGGCATAGACCAACTAGGCGGCTGGGAGGTGCCGTGGAGCCCTTTTGCTTAGGGCACCAGTTGACCTAAGGCCGCTCCTGATCGGTGACTTCTATTAACTTCCATTATCTTATTCACCTCCATTTTTCAAAGAGGTATCTTAACACAGCGATATAAGAAATTATTTATATGAATCCTGTTGGGTTCGTATGATTATATACTGCATGCAAAATACTTTAATAGATATACATACATGCATTTTACTTACTGTGGCTCATGTACAACTGGCAAGTCCTGCTGGTGTGTGCATTCACATTTATATTTGTAACTAGAACATCTGAACATCCGATTCCTCTTTCTCACCTTTTACTTTTCCTTCAGAGAAGGGAACAGCATGAAATTAAGTAGAAAGCAGTTACCTGAGACAATACTATGAAGAGATGAAATCAGCCATTTAGAAGCAATATGTTCCAACTATACCTCTAAATTGTCAGATTTTCACAAAATATATAGATTTTTTACTTGTATTTTTGGTCTGTTCCTCATAAAATCTGAGGTCTTCTGGCAAATCACTGCGGACTGAATTAACTAAATAATGGCATTAATTTGAGTTTCAAACTTTATATCCTTCAGAAGTTGCATGCTAACACAAATCATGTTATTCTAGCAACTTTTTAAGTTTCTAATAGCAGGATTTAAAAACTGTCTTTATTTTTGGCCTTTGTTTCTCCATTATTTTAGACTTTGTACAGATTCTTTGTGCTAAAAAGGTTGAGAGGTATAAAGTTCAAACAGAGATGAAATCTTATGCTATTGTCTCATAGTATATTTATTAGTTATGCTGCTGGAATAGTCATTATAAAATACAAGCTTCTGAATAACCTCTTGTCTTCACAGAGAGAATAGGTAAGCCCTAACTGCCAGATTGCTTTTGTTCACAAGTGCACACCGCAATACAGCAACTTCATTGCAAAATATATAAGATGGCTGTATAAACCTGCACCAGTCTATTAACAACATAAGTTTACTGTGGAACATTTCATCATGTAATGTCCTGATTTCCATTTACTATGGTTAATTGAGCAAACTTATGTACTTCCTCTTTCTTAAAGATATTATTTATGTGTCTGTTGCTATGGAAAAAGAATCTTGCAATATATAGTTTAAGAAACAGTCAGCAGTCATGATTTGTTTTACATTACAAAAATATTTTGCTTTTCATTAGAGTGGCCAGGATATACTCATAGATATACATGCAAGTGAAAAATGAAATAAACAAAGCACGCACACACACACACACACACACACACACACACACACACACACACACACACACACACACACACACACACACACACACACATACGTATCTTCAAAGCACAGGCCCAGCTGACTTGTATCCAGTTTTCTATACTCCCTTTAGCATCTATTCATTTAGAATTCTAGCAAAGAACCAAAGCTCTGTGCACAATCCAAGAAACAAAAACTGGCTAAAATGATATCTCTTGTAAGAAATGTGTGAGGACAGCAGCCTGACAGTGGAGTATTATAAACAGCAAAATTAAGAAAAAAAGGCACTGTAAAACAGCATTAATCCATGGTATAGTGGTGTGGGCCATGTTGGGATTTAGTCAGTCAGGCATTGCCCTTAGGACTAAACCTAGCCAGTCAGGAGTAAATTTCATTATAACCCACACCCTGTCATGGATTATGGTAATGTAATACTATGGTGTGAGTTATTAAAAAGTAATCAACCAGTGACATCCTCAAGGAAATAGAAAACCTAGGGGAAATATATATATAAAAGTTATGGCTTACCTATCCTTTTTTAACATGCTTGTACTACATATCATATTCCTTAGTGAGGAGAAAATAAACTACCTCTGTGTCATTTTCATTAGTAAGAGTGCATTCAATTAAGACAAGCATTTTTTTCCCTTGACTGATATCTGTTGCAAGGGTTTGAGAGTGCGTGCATATTTTTATAATGCTATATTTTACAGACAAGTATGCTGGACGTCATTGACTCCATCTTGTTTCATGTATGAGTAAGGCTATAGGTGGTAACAAAGAAATGTATCACTGTAGTTACTTTATATGCAGCTGAATTAATAGGAGATAGAATACATAGCTGAATTTGAGAAGTAGCCATGACCCAGAATTTGGGAGGACTCAGGTTACTGAAACTATGTCAATAATGATGCAATCCTACAATTATTTACATCAATGTAGAGTTTTTTTCATAATGGTATGCAGTAGCATAGCAAGCATGTGGTGAAGGGGGCAACTGCATGAGACACAAGTGTTGGTGGGTATGATCAAGAGTTCCTGTGCTGTACCAAAATGACAGTGCAAGTCTTTTTTTTTTTTAATTGCTCTTCATTTCCTGAAGACCAGAGTGGGTGAGGCAGTGTCACGGAATGCAGTGGTACTAGAAAGCCAGATAATGCTCTGATGCTATGTATAAGTGCACCAAGCATTGTATTCATCTGGTAAGCTGCATATTTTTCTGCACATATGGAAGTTTAGATTGCGTTTATGCATTGATGCTTAATAAGGAGTGTGACGATATAAGGTGCTGCCAGCCATGTCAGAAGAAGTAGGGCAGTGGATGTATAACATATGCCAGCACAGCTAGCTGGAATTTTGTAAAGAGTTATATGTCATTTGTATATCAAACTTGATTTGTTCAGATGCTGTGTTGAAAAATGTATTTGTAAAGCTGCTTGTATTAAAATGAATCAACAGCGTGCCCTGCTGGAAAGAAAAGAAATGTACATGCATTATTGTAACCGAATTAAATGTATAGGTTTTAACAGAGAATATGGAAGGGAAGAGATTAATCACAATCCAGCTGCAGCAAACATTGGAAAATAGTTGAAATTAAACAAGGCCATAAAGATTGTATCTTACATTTCTGGTTGCAGCCAGAGACAACATGCCTGACAAATCAAGTATTAGGAAGCCTTCTTTATTGTCTCTAGCAGGGAGCTAATTGCTACTCTTAGATGATAGAGGTTTGAAATTGTTTTATGACTTCCAGGAGTAGCAGCAAATCTGAGCAAGGCTCTATCGATGTGTATGGTAACACATGGTTGCTAAATCCTGACAGATTCTTGCAATTGGGTTTGCATGGGAACCAGAAGTCAGATGACCAGATATATGTGATGTCATTCTGTACAGAAATAATGTTTTAATATTAGAAAAGACTGAAGTCAGACTGGGAAATCTGTTCTTGGAGCCTGTCAAAGGAGGAAAACTACTCACCCACTTCATCTTGCTTTGCGCTAGTAAGTGACCAGGGACTAATACTCTTTAGAATAGTCAGGAAAATATAGTGAGAATTGTTAAGTATTGTTTTCTGCAACTGTGTGAATCTTTCCAGCTGTGTTATTTATAATATTTCATGTGTATAAAACTCTGGTATTTTCTGTAAATAGATATTTTGTATTTTCATGTTCTTTTCTTATTTATTATTAAATATACTTAAAACTTTCATTCTGACTGGTCCTTTTAGAGAATATTTCAATCTCTGAGAATAGTTATATATTTGTTGACATCTCTGGCCACTCATGAAAGCCTTGCTGCATTGGCCTAACACTATCATTTGTATTAATATTAATGTCACTCAGTATAATTGAGTACCCTTGTAAAAGCTTTAGAGTAGCTGGTTTTGGACTGTCTGGTGGCAGAAACTACATTATAGTCTGAGCAGAAGGGGGCGTAGGTAGTAAATCTGTGCCAGCCTTTTCCAGGTGTGTGTGCATGTGTGTGTGTGTGTGTGTGTGTGTGTGTGTGTGTGTGTGTGTGTGTGTGTGTCTGTCTGTCTCTAAAAATCAAATCTCAAGGAGTGTGTTTGTCAGCTGCTGGGAGCAGGGACACAAAGCACAAAGTCTACTAAAAATTCAGATTGTCATATCTATGACCTCTTATGTTGTTAGTGAGAGAGATATTGTAAATAGCTTGTAGCATCTCAACAAGATATACTCTGTAAGCATAAATTGCTTTGCCTCAGAGGTATCTGTAGCATAAGGAGAAAAGTTTCAACTTCTGGCATCTCTCAATGTATACAAGATGACTCACTGATGGTATTCATTTAGTGAACTATGTCTGGACAGCTTCTAGCAAGTTAAGGTATTTGTTATTATAAATGTAAAAACATAATTGTATTTCCAAATAGGTTGAATATGTTTTATAAAGTTGCATTAAACTTATTTCATCACTTAAGGAAATTACTTTAAGCACCCTACCAACTAGGAAAAGAGCATGTTTTCTTTTACTATCAATATGACAAGTGAATTACAAATGATTGACTTCAACTCCTTCCACAAGGGCAAAATGATTGACTTCAACAATTGGCTAAGCTTCTGGTGTCAATCTAAGTGGATCCGGTATCTGTCTGCTTGGGATGACATGGTCGACAGACCACGATGCTTTGACAGAGATGGCCTGCACCTATCGCCCCTGGGATTCCGGATACTGGCTAAGGATCTTGCCACCCCTATAGTGCCTTTTTTAGGCAAGGTTCAAATGACAAATTCACCACTGTAACAGGAACAGGCAAGCAAAAACTGAGGGTAATGCTACTCAATGGTAGAAGTCTAAATCTTAAAATGCATTCACTCGAGGCACTCCTTAAAATGGAAAACATCGATAACTGTGCAGTGACTGAGACCTGGTTCAAGGCTCCAGAGAGCACCGCTACACTACCAGGCTATAACTCATACCACACATTTCGGCCATGTAACATAGACAGAAACGACAAAGGCGGAGGTGTGTCCATATTCATTAAGGATATCCACACCTTCAGGCTAGTTGCTCATCATAATGCATCCGAGGTTATCCAAGTGCAACTAACTCTGGGCAAAACTGCAATCCAAATTGAAGCTTGCTACAGATCCCCCACCATGCCCCAGGATTCCCACTTATCTTTTCTTGATGTACTGGAAAATATTAGGGTTCAACCAAACACCCTAATAATGGGCAACTTCAACTACCCCACCATTAACTGTGAAAACTACTCATGTACAAACTCCGTAGCTCAAAGCTTTCTGGAATTCATAAACTCCAATGCCCTGAATCAACTTATCCACACCCCCACCAGGGACAACAATGTCCTAGACCTAGTCATTACAAACATGAGTGACCGATGTTCCACACCTGAAGTCAACTCCTCGTTGGTCCGATCTGACCATAAGCTAATCACCCTTGATATCCACATCCCGCCCCCACCCCCCCATTAAGGAAACCACGGTCAAAAATTTCTCCAAAGCCAACTTCATGCTTCTTAAGACAGAAGTGGTGAACTTCATGACACCCATGCAGATGGACAATACAGTTACAACTGCTGAATCCTACACAAATGCACTCTATAAGCACTTACATGAGTGCATGGATCGTGCTATCCCAAACAGAACCAAGATGCTATCCTCCAAAAAAAGGAAGCCAATCTGGTGGTCCACTACCATAAATAAACTGTACAACAGAAGAAAGAAATTGTTGCAAAAGAGAGTAAAATCCCATGAGTGGAGGAGCTCCCTGGTCAGCCTCAGTAAGAAGCTGAGATTCCTTATAAGATCCTCCAAAGCTAGCTATGAAAACAAAATCTCCACTAATTCTAATGACAACCACAAAGCATTCTACAGCTATGTCATGAATCTCGATGGCAGCACCCAGATCTGCTCTTAGTTACAGCACAACGGCATGACAATTACAGAACCAACTGATATTGCCAACATCCTGGCAGATAGGTTCAGTGCTAACTTTACCCCCACCCCCTAATGGGCCCATATCTATACAGGAAGAATGCAGAGTCCCTATAATTACAACTACGCAGGTAAAAGCTGCACTCTCTAAAGCCAAAAAACACAGCGTCCATGGAACTGGACAACATCCCAGGCTGCGTTTTACATGAACTTCAGAAGGAACTGGCTCCCCACCTAAGCACCATGTTCAACAATAGCCTCGCATCAGGCTTTGTGCCCACTGAATGGCACACAGCAACAGTTATCCCATTCCACAAAGGGGGAGCCGCCACTGATCCCGGGAACTATCGCCCTATTAGCCTGATGAGCCTGGCCTGCAAGGCCATAGAACGTATCATCATGGAACTCATAAACAAAGACATTGGTAACCTCCAAACTCTGGATCTCACACAGTTCGGGTTTGTGAAAGGCAGTACATGCCTCCTGAACCTGATCGACTTCTTTGAGGCAGTCACCAAAGCTGTATATGAGGGTAAGGTGGTTCACACAGCCTATCTTGACCTCACCAAGGCTTTCAACACCATCCCCCATTCTGGAATTATAGCTAAACTCACTAAACTAGGTATAACCCCCTACATCACAAGACGAGTTGCCAACTAGCTCACTAACAGAACCCACAATGTAAAAGTTGCAGACTCCAAATCTGACCTCAAACCAGTGACAAATGGAGTACCACAGGGTTCAGTCCTGGGACCTCTCCTGTTTGGTATCTACTTCTCTGTAGTACAGGCTAATACATAAGGCCTCTGGCTAATGAAGTTTGCAGATGACTGCAAACTAGGAGCCATAGTCAAGTCCCTAAATGATGTGGACATCCTACAGAAGGGCCTCGCTGAGACAGATGCCTGGTGTCAGAGCCCATTATAAAGTACAATGTCTCTTTGGAATGTACCTCAGAAGACATCTGAAGCAGCTGGAAAGGCCACAGAAGTACCTCACAAAGAGGATTACTGGCCTCAAACAAATGCCCTACACTGACCGTCTGAAAAAACTCCAGCTTTACTCCGTAGCATATTGCCTACTCCGAGGTGATCACTGCCTAACATATAAAGCTATGTCAAACCCAGAGCTGTTGGACATGCTACATCTAAAGAAATCCCAATGCCTCTGAGCTACATGCTCTAGGGACCTAAACCTTGTCACCACAATAAACAGGACATGCTGGAGGGATAGATTCCTGTCCCAGAGACTTCCCATACTCTGGAACAGGCTACCCATCTATGTCAAGCAAAGTTCTTCATTAGCACTCTTCAAGAAAAATCTTGATAAGTGGATGGGAAATAGGAAATACACCCTGGGAATCACTTCTGTGTCTCTGCTCAACAGTGGCACAGGAAAATAACTTTCTTCAGTGACGTAAGCCAGGGAACTTTGTCAACACACAAAGGCTGATAGCCTAGTACCTACCTATGAACCTATAAACCTATGAACAAATCAGATGAAATATAAGTTCTTAAATCCTTATAAATGAAGTTTTTTGTAATATAACATCTTCTAATTGCAGAGTTCTTGCTGGAGCTAATCTGCGAATGCATACTACCTGACACTTTCTTGGACTATAACTCACATTACCATCCTTGGTCCAGAATGAAAATTTTTGTAAAATATGGCAAATATGTGAAGTATCCCAATACTTTTAACAATAAATACAGTTTTTGCAATCAGCATACTTACCATGCCAGCAATTGGACTGTAGGGGACTAACCGATAAAACTAAACTAAACAAAATTTAGTGGTGGTACTGCCATGATTTTCCAAACAGTCTTACTATTGAAATCATAAACAATCACCCCCCCCCCCAGCTTCAACTCCATTGGTGCATATATTCTCCCCAGTAACAACATTACTACAGTGGAATCTATCCTCTTCTGGGCAACATATACCCTCCCCCAAGAAACAGTCATACTGAGTGACTTCAAGATAGACTGGTCATCCACTAACTCACCCCTCCCCACTAATTACATAAACCTTTACAGCTTTATGTAGTTAGTCCAGACCTCCACCAGGATAAATAAATCATCCAAGATGGAGCCCACACTGGACTGGATCCTTGAGAATCGTCCACCCATATCTCACTACTCTGGCTCCCTACCAAACACCCTTAGTGACCACCTCCCTACCTTCCTGCTAAGGCACCAAATTAAACCAACTAATACAACCAACCTCTAACAGAGACGATATACAAAGAACTTCAATGCCCAAAATTTAATATCTGCACTAAATCACTGCAACTGGGGTCTTCTCTCACACCTCTCTCTAGATGAAGCAGTAGATTACTTTAACACTACTTTTCTTTGTACTCTTAATGACCTAGCTCCACTCAGAACAGTAAGAACTAAGTCAATCACACCGTTGGCTCACCAAAAGTACCTGACAACTCCTAAAACATAGAGATAAGGCATGTGACACATGACATCAAAATAAAACAAACTGAAATAGACAAAAATACCTTGCGCTAAGAAACACAGCTAAAAAACAAGTTAGATCCAACAAAAGAAATCATTACTCTTTAATCCAATCTAAACACAAAGCTAATCCACAAAACTTCTGGGCACCCATCAATAAAATACAGCAGCCAGTAAAAATCACTACATCATCCCCAAACATTGATGATACCACCGCTAATATTGCCATGCAGTTTAAGCAACACTTCACCAATTCCATTCTAAACCTCACTAATACCAATCTACCCACAGCATACCCAAATCTCAATGACCCTACAATTGACAAAAAAAAATAGCTTTGCCCTACAACCCATCCCCACCCACACAATTAACAAATACTTGACAAAACTAAAGCCCACAACCCTAGCAGCTGATCCACTACCAGCAGAATACCTGTAAATCGCAGACAAAGCCATTTCTTACCCTGTTTCAGTATTAATTAATAGGTCAGTCTCTGAACAAGACATTCCAACCCTTTGGAAAATGTCATATATAATCTCACTTCACAAAGGTGGAAATTAAGCTGACCTATCTAACTATTGACTGATCACTATTCTATCCTCTCTGTCAAAAATCTTAGAGAAATGTGTACACTCAAGTTCTAAACCATCCGCTAACTAACAATCTCTTGCCTAACACACAACATGAATTTTTCCCCAGTCACAATACCACTGTATCCCTTATTAACTTTACTAACACTGTAAAATCACCAACGAAGCAATGGCAACTTTGTATCCACTATCTCTATAGATCTCTCCAATGCTGTCAATACAGTCTCACACCCCAAACTCCTAACTGTACTCTCTGAACTTGACCTAAGCAACTCCACAATATCATGGTCCAAGAACTATCTATCCAACTGCTAGCAAGCTGTAAAATGGCAAAATTCCCTATCCCTTCTTCTCCCAGTAACCATAGGTGCCCCACAGGGATCCATCCTTGGTCTTTTCCTCTTTACCTTATTTACCAGTGACCTTCACAAAGTGATCCTCCATGCCACCCTGGTCCAATACGCCGATGACACCACCTTAATCTTCTGCCCCCTCTCTTCAACTACTGCAAAATATTACCCAAGAATCTTTTACCACCATCAAATCATGGTTAGCAGACTCACAGCTAACACTTAACCCTAAAATAACAAAGCTAATGTTATTTCATCCCATAAACACCACTGACCTTATTCCCCCTTTAAAATTATCTCCTCTAACAACACCTTCATCACACCAATGTCACAGACCAAACCACTAGAAGTTATCATAGATAACAACATGAAATTTGACAAGCACATATCACAAGCAATAACAAAAGTACACAAAAAAGTGGAACTCTTTACAGATGTGAAAACTATCTAACTGATAACAGTAAAACCATCATCTCTAGAATCCACCTAATTTCCACATAGCTCTATGCCTCTCCCATACTCATTAATCTAAACAAAAGTGACTTAAACAAACTAACCAACTGCTATGGCAAAATTGAAAAGTTTGCCACCATCTCCCCATAAACCTCTCCCCATAAACCTTTCTCTACCTCTGAGCCTAAACCTAACCTGACATAACAGTAAAAGTAATCACCTGTACAACCCTCTTCAACCTCTACCACCTCTGCTCTCTTTCACTTCTCTTTCCCCCTCTTTCCCAGTTGCCTTTTCCTCCATACACTTCAAATACCTTCTAACCTGGGAGCATACTCCTGTTCCTCAGCTAACTTCTTTAGCTAAAAATATAATCTGCAATGACTTATTCCTGTACTTTAGCTTAAAATTAAATTCTGCACCCTCAACTTCTTCTCAATACTTTCTCTGGTTCCTACTCTATATCATACCTTCATAAATACTTGACACCATGAAACTATATAACTTATGTTGTTCTCTGACTCTTAATCATTTTTGATTTGTGTTTCTCTTTACTTTGACTGTAATTGTGAACACACTGTGTAACACAATTTTATTTAATTGTACTCTTCTTCATTTAATTTGGATTTTTATGTGAACAACTGTGTATAGCTGCATATATATTTTTACCTCACTTAATTTTGATTTTTATGTGAATAACTGTGTATAATCACTATGTAATGCAGATTTTTATGTGAATAACTGTGTATAATCACTATGTAATGTGGAGCTTTTCTCCCCGGGCCTCCACTGAAAATGGGCTCCCTGAGCCCAGTGGACCTCCCCGGTCATCAAACTGAAATAAATAAATAAATAAATAAGCTCAGCATTCAGAACCCATCATTGTCTAGTCTTCAGAAAATTATTGTGGCTGGAATTTCCAAACTTACTTACCTATAACCAACTTTTAACTACCTACCAAATCCTATACCACCCTGAAAAAACTTGTATGTGCTCAACAATATACTAAGGTTGAAAGTAACTTTGCTATAAATATGCAACCTAAATAAGGAATAAGATAAAGCTTGCTTAAATGTAGAACTAGCGTTTAGCAATATGTGATTAGCATCCATACAAAATGATTGTGGCTTAAAAAAATAAGGAACTTGCTTATGAGTGTATTACACACACATCAATAAAGCTGACTTCTTACAGACTTGGCAGGAATGTAAATAAAAAACAGGATATATCAGAAAAAAACTAATCTGCTTTCTTTAACAGGACATGTGTTTTATCCAGAAGGCGTTTTCTTGAAAAATAAGCTTTTCTAAGAATGTTTAAAAATATGCTTTCCTAAGAAAGTTTATCCACAAGGCATTTCCTTAAAAATATGCTTTTCTGCACTTATCAGCATTTGCACAAGAACAGATGTGTCAGCATTTGCGTCATCAAGGTAGTATCTTTCCAAAACCAAGAAGGTGTGTGCTTAACTAAAAATGTACATAAAGTCTGTATTAAATCCAGTTATGTTGGGGGTATTGGTAGGGACACATTTGTCCCGAGGTAAATGTTATATCTCTCACACATCATCTGTACTATATGAGAAGTAAAGCAGAACAGTTTCTGAAGCTGTAACAAAAGTACGTGTGGTTTATTATAAAAGTTATTGGTTACTGCTCTTAAAGACAGGTGCTGCAAAGTATATTCTCTCATCAGTGTATATTCTGCAAGTTTTTGTATGCAACAGACTATGAATGCAACTATAACCAGACTTTGATTTCAGCAGTATCCAGCTAGCAAGACTGAGTGTCTTAAGAAGACTTCATATCCATCTCAGTAAGCAGCACCATAGTAACTACAATAAAATACAATTTTCAGTGGCAAGCTAGCCTGAATTCAAACACAGAGGGAGTGGTAAGCCCTGCAGAGGGTTACTTCAGTCAAATTGCAGTAACTAACATTTGTATGTATGTCTGAATCTTAAACAGAAATACTCCAATTTATGCAGCTTGCAGCAGTACAGTTTTTCAGACATCTGATTGAGCCTGAAGTCCAGGAAAGTCACAGTGCCATAAATTCTCCAAGAAAAGGTGGACATCCACTTTCACAGCAGTCCGCTGCCTGTTGTGCTTTACCAGCTTCTTAAGTGACTTTAAAAAATTTCCAGCTATTTGCAATAACAGCCTGATCACCTGTTTTCTTGCTCACTGGTAAGATTTTTTTCTATTTCACATTTTTAGTATGGATGCTATTAGACAGAATTCCAGCAAATGTAAACCAAGTTTTACTCTTCATGTAACAGAACAACCAGATAAAATACGGAGTAAATTGCATTGTTGGTATACACAACACATTAGTAAGTGTAAAACCTTCTTAGGGCAGGTTGGCATACAGGCATTATGTAAATGGATTGTAACATTTGATTGGTATTTGCAACAAAAAATGAAGTACATCATAGTAAATGTTTATTGTGTGATTCTAGAGAAACTGCATTTTGTGTATTATGCCATAAAAAAGTATTGCATGATATTGCTAAAAAATTAGACTGTGAAAACAGATCTGTTCCTGATATAGAATTAACTAAGGTTAAAAAGTTTTCATTATATCCAGATGTAAAGCAGTTATGTCCTGTCAGTACATTAATCTATGAATTACAACAGCAGTCAAATCTGTTATTTACAGAGTCCCCTGTAGATCTTGTAACTCCCTTTAAAATTATGTACAAGCATGGAATGATGCCATGGCTACACAAACAGATGAGGACAGAAACAAAGCTTATGATACATTGACAGAAGAATTTAATAAATTTTTAAAAGAAAAACAAAGTGAGTTTAAAAAGTTCAGAATTGACATCCAAGATCTCTGTCAAAAGTGCATAGGAGCCCTGCAGTCAACAGAGGAATCTAATAACAGGTATCATACCTCCCTTAAACAATTACAGGTAGAAATGACAGACCTTAAACAACATCTGAAAGAAAAGGAAGAAGAATTAGATGAATTAACAGAGACTAACCTCCAAAATACTATTTTGATATCCCGGCTTAAGGAAGAGTTAAAAAACACAAAACCAGTCCAAATTATAGAACAAGGACAGGAAACCACTACAGATTTATATACACAGTCTAGTTTATTACAGAGTGTGCCACAGTGGAATGATAAAAAATGAATATTTTATAACATGCTTGCATTTGAAGAATGGGTGGCATATACAGCAGGATCTGATATTTGGACAGATGCATTATTTAGATGTTTCTGGATTTTCATTCCCACATGTTTTAAAACTTACATTCAATTAAAACAAGATGATTATCAGTTAAACACTAAAGTAGGATGTATGACAGCCATTTTAATGGCATTTACACAAGGGCAGCCTCTCACAGCCAAATTCTTAGATAATTTTAAAATTACTATCACAGATAAATTAATGGAACAAAGTGAACATTTTAGGCTTGCCTTTCAAATCATATATCAAAAAACAGACAGAGACATGGGAAAAAGAGAAATACAAAAACAGTTAATACAATGTTTCTTAGAACAAGTCAAAGGGGTTCCAGAGGAAATTAAATGTATCTATAAAGAAAATTCTGATACCCTCACTGATTTGGTACAAAAACTAATGAGGGTATAGACTATGGCCGATGATGGGACATTATACTCACACCATATCTTCACATTTGAAGATAATAGTGAGCCATTTGAAATAATTGGTGAGGTAAAAAACAGGGGAAGGCAAAGGTGGTGTGACCAACCACCAGCAGGAAGAGGTGTGTCAGCACCACCAGCTCCTGCCTCTATGTCTGTAGTACCAGAATCAAGCACAGGTAATTAGCAAAAGACACCAACATGCTTCTTTTGTAAAAAAATAGGACATGTTAAGCAAAACTGTGATCATTGCAAAGCCTGGCGTAAAAAGAAGGAAGAACAGGGGGTGTTTCCAAAAAGAGAGCAAAAATAATTTGCAAGAAAATTCAGAAAAGCAAGATTATGTACAAAAACCTTACAATATTGGTAAAGACAGTTATAAGAGCCATCAATATACAGAAAAAGGGGAAGTATGCCCTGTAGATTTTCAAACAGTTTCGCCTGTAAATCTGAAACATTTGATAGAACAGGCAGAAGGAATAGCTAGGCAACAGTTAAAAATATAGATTGAAAAACCTAAATATGTAGATCATTCAGACACAGAGGAAGATGACAAGCAAAAACATGAGGTATGTCATATTGCATTTGATAATAAAGGAGAGGATGAGTGGAATACTTACAATAGGTCTGGTATCTTTCCTGACTACCTTTAAAAAGGGTTGAAATGGACAATCACTGATTGATATTTGGGTAGAGGGGTCATTGTGGAAAAAATGTCTTAATAGACACAGGAGCAGCAGTATCTGTCACAACCAGACAGTTCAAGTAAAACAAAAAAGGATGTCCAAACAGCCACTCGCAAAATACTACTTGCAGTTTCATTCACGTTACCTTTTAGGATGATGAAAATATCATCCAAAAATCTCATGTAGTACACCAAAGAATTTGTGACATCAGGTGTATCAAAGATAAACAACATTTCCCAATAAGCCATAAAAAGATTAGCTAAACTAGCACCACATGGGGAGCCCATGGCTACCCCATGCTTTTGTAGGTAGTATTCTCCATTAAACAAGAAAAAATTGTTCATCAATATGATGTCAATAAGTTCTCTGACCAAGTCAATTTCAGAAATAGGGACATTTTATTTATTTCATCATTAGAGCTATCCATTCCACTGCTTCTAAATGTGGAATAGAAGTATATAAATCAGCCACGTCAATAGTGACGAAGTTATGGTCCTGTTCCAGATGTATGCTATTCAACATATGTAAAAAGGACCAAGAATCTTTACACACTTGTGGAATGAGTTTTAAATATTTTTGTAATATAGAGTCCACTAGTTTCGCACAAGGGTATGTTAAGGATGCCCTCCCATCAATGAGGGGCCTCATCGGTGGATTAAACATATCTGTATGTATTTTAGGGATATCGAACATAATGGGAGTCTTGGGAAAAGGGATGTTAATGTAGTTAAATGTGTCAATGTCTATTTTTGCTTCGATGAATAAGTCTCTGAAATAACTTCTAACATTTGACTGTGCCACATTAAACTCGTGCAAAGAAGACTTAGAGTAGGCTAAATTATCTAAAACCAATTCCATCTTACTATTGTAATCACTGATGTTGTGTATTACCAGGCTCCCACTTTTATCCAGTTTGATAATACGCACTTGTAAAGATCTCAAAAGATTCAAAGCTTGCACCTGCTCATAGCTGACATTATGATGTTGGTGGTGAGCTGTGTGTGTCCTTACATAAGGTATGTGTCTTATGTCCAATTCACATACGTTCTCAAAGAGGTTCAATAAAGAGTGCAATGGTGGATTGAATGTACTAGCTGGTTTAAAGCTATGGCGGGGAGGATCAATGTTACCCAAAAGGAAATTTAAATTTAGTTTCCTAACATAACACTTTAAATCAATTAAGGTTTTAGCTATATTTATGTTTTTACTAGAGACAAAAGTATCACCCTTTGCCAGTAGGTCAATTAGAGATGGTTCAATAGTAATAGATGAAAAATTATAGATGTTAAAGTCACCACGAGAGTTTTTGAGAATGTCTAATTTGACTGAAGTAGGTCTACAGACTATCGCTTCTGATGGTTATTCCAGCCCTTGTTCCTCTGATTTTGAGTGTGGCGCAGGCATGTCGTGGTCTTGGCATTTGTCTCCTGGTGAAAAAACAGTTCAGACTGGTGGTTATTACAAGCTTGTCCAGTAGGTTGAGAATTGGAATGATTATTGTTAGAGCGCAGTCTTTCACTGTGTCTCACAGTACCAGAAGGTTGCTGGTTGTTTTCTTCATCAACAATATTATTTTCAGGAGTATTTCCAAGATTGTCAGTTGAAACAAGACCATGTGGAAGATTGACTGCCTTATTGTTTTGCCAAACCTGAGCTGCTTGTGGTTTGGGATACGCCAGACCATTCCTATAAGCCAAACGGTCGCAGTTTCGTTTTTGGATTTTATTGATTTTAAGTCTATCCAAAAGTTGTTCTATACTTGTGAATACTCTCCCATAATTATATTGGTATCTGGGAAAGTCTAAGTCAAATTTAATATCTTTGTCCAAGACATTAACTTCCGTAGAGATACTTTCAATTTGTAAAGAGTAGTGCTTTACCATTAGTTCCATTAATTGGAAACCCGAAAGATCAAAAAAGTACAGCAGTTCTTTATGAAACTCTGAATCTGGTAGAAGACCAGTAGGGAACTGGTGGTAGCGGAGACCTTTCGGAACTAGTTTCTCTGCTAAACACTGTTTAAAATAAATAACTTCAAGTTGAAGTTTTTTTAGTTTCAGCAGTTTTAAATCAAATAATTGCAGTTTTTCAGAAATTGAGTGTGTACTCACTGATTTAGATGTAGTGACCTCAGCCGGTCGTTCCTGGTTAAGGGTGAAGCCTGTAGAAAGTTTTCCTGTATCATTTACCCAGTCTAGTAATGAAGGAATGCCAATAAGCTCAATAACACCTGTATTATTCTCAGCGACTGCTGCTGTAGGATTAATGTCAAGATGAGTACCCTGGCCTGGTGGTACTGACCCTGAACTCAATTCCATTCTATCGCCAGCAAGATCAAAAGTCACAGAATGGCTAGAAGTGTTGCCGTGTAAATTGTTCTGGCTCAGCATCGAGTTGTTAGCTGTTAAACCTTCACTGTGTTGTTTATCAGCTAAGTCCAAGGGGTTAGTGAGATTGTCTATACGCCGGGTAAGTGTATTCAACAAGGCTGGTATATCCAATGTGTCCGGTCATAGAGAAGAGCCGAACAAGTTCGGACTTACTGGGCTGTTTGTGGATCCGGTAGCCATAACAAACAAATGAAAAAGTGAAAACCAGGAAAACAAACCAAGTAAAACAAAAAAGGATGTCCAAACAGACACTCGCAAAATACTACCTTTAAGGATGATGAAAATATTGTCCAAAAATCTCATGTAGTACACCAAAAAATTTGTGACATCAGGTCTATCAAAGATGAACAACTTTTCCCAATAAGCCATAAAAAGATTAGCTAAACTAGCACCGCATGGGGAGCCCAATGCCCCTCATTGATGGGAGGGCATCCTTAACATACCCTTGTGCGAAACTAGTGGACTCTATACTACAAAAATATTTAAAACTCATTCCACAAGTGTGTAAAGACTCTTGGTCCTTTTTACATATGTTGAATAGCATACATCTGGAACAGGACCATAACTTTGTCACTATTGACGTGGTTGATTTATATACTTCTATTCCACATTTAGAAGCAGTGGAATGGATAGCTCTAATGATGAAAAAAAATGTCCCTATTTCTGAAATTGACTTGGTTACAGAACTTATTGACATCATATTGACGAACAATTTTTTCTTGTTTAACGGAGAATACTACCTACAAAAACATGGGGTAGCCATGGGCTCCCCATGTGTTGCTAGTTTAGCTAAACTTCTTATGGCTTATTGGGAAAAGTTGTTCATCTTTGATAGACCTGATGTCACAAATTCTTTGGTGTACTACACGAGATTTTTGGACGATATTTTCATCATCCTTAAAGGTAACATGAATGAAGCTGCAAGTAGTATTTTGCGAGTGGCTGTTTGGGCATCCTTTTTTGTTTTACAAACAGATATTTACCAGCAAATCCTATAAAAAAGGTTTGCATTTCAGCATTTAATGGCACAGGATGCTATGCAGTGAGTAGCCTAAATGTGGACATAAAGTTTAGTCAAGAGGGAGAAACATTGAAGGGTGAATTTTAATGCATCCATCTTGCACAAATACCATTATTGGTATGGATATTCTAGGGCCTTTGGGCATAGTAATTAATTTACCTAATGTAATTTTGTAGATGGGAGACAAACAACAAAGAGAAGAAGAGCAAAGTACAGGTTGCTATGCAATCTCTCTACCTGACAAACCTGAAAAACCTACAGGCTATGTAAATGCAGAGAGTGAGGATGTCTGGAAGCATCTACAACAGCAATTCCCAAATCTGTGGTCCAAGGGTCCCAGTGATTGTGGGAAATTAGAAAGCCCAGTAGGGGTAGGAAGTGATCAGGACTATATACCACCTTTTCAAAAACAATATCCTATTGCAAGGGAAGCAGAAGAACATATGGAAAAATGTATTGCAAAATGGGAAAAATAAGGGATTATACAAAAAGGCAACAGTCCTACAAATTCACCAATCTGGCCAGTTAAGAAAAAAGATGGTAGTTATTGTCTTGTTATTGATTTACAGAAGGTTAATCAATATACTACTCCTAGATCACATTTGATTCCAGGAGTTCCAGAGAGTTGGCTGCACATATTAAGCCACAAAGTAAGTGGTTTACAGTAATAGATTTAGCAAATGTTTTTTTTTGCAGTACCACTCAGGAAAAAAGATTGGCCAAGATTTGCCTTTACATTTAAAAACAAGCAATATGTCATGAAAAGGTTACCACAAGGGTATCAAAATAGTCCAGTTATTTTTCAAAAGACAGTAAGATCTAATCTACAACATTTGGAAAAGGATGATTCAGTAATACATTACACTGATGATATTTAAATTCAGTCAGAAACAATAGAGGAGCATGTACGGCTTCTTAAGAGAGTTTTTCATAATCTACAGCAAGCAGGGTTTAAGGTTAAAAGTGAACTAATTCAGTTAATGTCACAAGAAGTCAAGTTTCTAGGTACTATTTTAAAACCTACAGGAAGGTCTCCTTGCCCTATACATGTACAAGGCATTTTACAAATGGAAAAGCCACTGACTATAGCAGATTTACATAAATTCATGGGAATCATGAAGTACAATAGGGAATTTATAGAGGGTTATGCAGTTGTGGCTGCTTCCCTATACAAAATGTTACAGGAACAAAATAACTCAACCTTTTTAGAGTGGGGATCTCATGATGAGGAGGCATTTTCACAAATAAAAGTAAAACTAGCACAAGCTACAGAATTAATAGCACCTACACCAAGGTTACCGTTTGTGCTACAAACAGCAGCAGGAAAAAAACACTGTCTGTGGTACTACTACTACTGGAATGGCCACATGGTAGCGACAACAGAATGGAAAAAACATTACACCCAGTCACTTTCTTTAGCAGGAAGATGACTCCAGTGGAACTAGGCTACCATCCATGTATACAGCAATTATTAGCCATTTACTGGGGTATTAAACAAACTGAATATTTGACTGTATTTTCCAGCATTATAGTACAAACACCACATCAAGCAGTAAAAGCTCTGACAGACAATTTTGAATTGAATAAAATTACAGATGGTATTAGTTAGGCAGTCTTTGCAAAATGGATGGCACTTTTGGAATGAAAACTATTACTACACAGACAAAGACAAATACTATTTGCCAAACCACATGGGATACGAAGGAAAACAGCATAACTGTTTAGAAAAAATAATGTCACCTGATATGCAAATTTTAGTATCTGATTTTGATCACTTTAAGCCATCCATCTTTGTGGATGGGGCATGATATTGGGACCAAGGCAGATACTGGACAGGATTTGCCATAGTTCCAGAGAATCCACAACTGGGTTCTCCTGAACTAATCAAGTTACCAGGGCATATGTCAGCACAAAGAGCTGAACTGGAGGCAGTTTTCTATGTGCTAAAGTATTACAATCCTGTTAACATTTTTTTCAGATAGTGCTTACGTAGTAAATTCTTTAAGACTGCATATGGAAACCTGGGTAAGGCGAGGATTTGTGGCTAGTGTAAGTAAACCATTATGGCATGCTGAAGTATTAAAAGATATATATAAAGTTATAACAATGTCAAAACAACAAGGACAGTATAGCGTCTTAAAAATAAAAGCACATCAAAAGCCAACCAGTGAAACTTACAGGGTAAATGTGTTAGCTGATACTTTAGCAAAACAAGCAGCACAAAATGGAAAAGAACTTCCAGAATATGAGTATGCCAGTGTAGAAGTTAATGTCTTAAAAAAATTAGATGAAGAGTCAATAGAAAAAGATCTTGTAAATATACAAAAGCAACAGGGCTTAAAAGAAGAAACTGATCAATGCAGATTAGCAGGTATACCACCAAAGGAGTACTATGCATATACCACTTCCAAAGGGTTACAGTTGTCATATATACCATTTCAATTGGCACGCCAGTTGGTCAAGTTAAATCACCAAATATTGAGCCATATAGGAACTGATAAGTTATGGGCAGTTGTAAAAGAAAAGTTTTGGAACCCAAATTTAAAAAAGATCTGCAAGCTGATTGTAGAAGAATGTTTATTCTGTCTGCAGGTGAATGCTAAAAGCAAAAAGCCTCAGTTACATCGAGTACAGCCAGCGGATGGGCCATGGTATGCAGTTCAAATAGATTATGCAGGTCCATTACCAACAACAAAGGGAGGTTACAGGTATTTACTAGTAGTAGTGGATGTATTTTCAAAATGGGTAAAAGCAATTCCTACCAAAACCATGACAGCAAAGGCAACAGCAGAAGCCTTATGGAAAAATATTTTCTGTCCTTGGGGATGGCCACAGGTCATAGAGTCAGACAATGGCCCACAGTTTATTAGTGATCTCATTTAACAAATGTGTAATTTGTTAGGCATACAGCAAAGATTTCATGTACCATACCATCCACAATCTAATGGCATTGTAGAACATATGAATCGGACGTTAAAAGAATGTCTAAAAAAGGCATGCTTGGAAAAGGCAATACATGGGTACATTATTTGCCTGGTATTTTAATGGGTATTCAAGCAACACCAAACAGCAAAACAGGTATTTCCACGTATGAAATAATGACCGGCTTTAAAATGCCTATACAATTACCATTTGACCCAGATTTACCTAATGGTAGGCCCATGCTAGAAATCAGCAAACATCAGGAATGGCTAAAACAACTTACTAGTATATGTGATTATAATGCAAGGGAACAAGCGTTCCATCTATGGAAAAAGGTGCCAATATTACCAGCTGAAGAAAACCTTCCCTGTGGAACCAAAGTATTGGTAAAAACATTCCAAATGGAAGGACCATGGGCTAGCAATTAGCAAGGCCCTTTTGAAGTAGTGGAACAAATTGGACCATTAGTGTACAAAATCAAAGGAAAAAAGAAAAACAGAACAATGTTGGTACATAAAGATCAACTAAGAATGATCAAAAATAGTGAGTAATGTAAATCTGATTAAAAGTATTCTCTTGTAGATTTCCATCAGAGAAAACCGTAATGAAATTGACATGGTTTAAAGTACATCCTTTTGGAAATCCAGTTTCAGATGACCAAAGGCAAAATGATTCAGCAATGGAATTTCTATTTAAAGGATTTTTTTAATTGATAATAGCTATCATATTAATTATTATTATATTGCTTAGTATTAAATTGTACTTACAACCCGTTGATCAAACTGTAAAGTTACATAAGAGAGAGAATAAAGAAATGTGGAAAAATGAACAGAATTGGTCACCATATTTTAACACTTTTTTGGCAAGACAATGTTGGTATGCAAAAAGCATGAATGTTTCTAATTGTTGGGTATATAGTTTAATACCAAAAATAACAGGGTTAATGCCTCTAATACCTATACCACGAAATTCTCTTAGTAGTTGGAGGGTATTAATAAATGAAACAGGAGATCAAATCATAAATGTACAATTATGTAAAGCAAAAGTACAGTTATCTGCTATAGTGCAGGGGATCACATGTTTTCAGCAAAATGGAACTGTTCCAGTGGGTAATAGCAATTGTATTCAAACAATTGAAATGATACATTTTCACAACCACATACCAGTATGTGGAGTATTTTCTCATGGTTTTCCTATTTTAATACCAATTAAGGGTCAGTTAATTTTAAAAAACTAAAACCAGTGCAGATCTGGACCAAGAACAAAGTGATGTATATCCAAAGGCTCAAAAGGAATGAAACAGTCCAAAATGTCTTAAATAAAACTTACTTTAATGGAAAGAAAAAAAAAATTGAAAATTAACGTCAAGCGCTTTCACCTGCGATCATACCAGGCTTTCTCAAGATGAACCATTATTAAAAATTCAAAGCTTAAATACCTTCTAGTCCAAATCATGTGACTAGAACACCAATTAATAAAATATGCAAATTGAATATTAAAGCAACTATAGATTCTTTCATTTAAATAAATTCATACAATAGACTGCAAACCAACAAGGTTATACTAGATGTTTAAAAAATGTTCACAACACAATCCATATTAAAGAAGTACAGCAACCCTACAAAACTACAAGTCAACTTGTAATACCTTAAGGCAACATTAAAAACTTGTGAAAAATTCATGTATGCCTTGAGAACCATTCAAAGATTGTAGGTAGAAAATCTTCTGCCCATCATACACAAAGTAGACAATAGTTAAAAATGTTATTCAAAACAAAACATTCTCCATGTTTAAGGTATCTATGGTTGCTTTAATACTCAATTTGCATATTTTATTAATTGGTGTTCTAGTCACATGATTTGGACTAGAAGGTATTTAAGCTTTGAATTTTTAATAATGGTTCATCTTGAGAAAGCCTTGTATGATCCCAGGCGATTACACACACATCAAGAAAGCTGACTTCTTACAGACTTGGCAAGAATGTAAAAAAAAAAAAAAAAAAAAAAGCAGGATATATCAGAAAAAAACTAATCTGCTTTCTTTAACAGGACACGTGTTTATCCACAAGGTGTTTTCTTGAAAAATATGCTTTTCTAAGAAAGTTTAAAAATATGCTTTTTTAAGAAAGTTTATCCACAAGATGTTTCCTTAAAAATATGATTTTCTGCACTTATCAGCATTTGCACAAGAACAGATGTGTCAGCATTTGCATCATCAAGGCAGTATCTTTCCAAATCCAAGAGGGTGTGTGTTTAAAAATGTATATAAAGTCTGTATTAAATCCAGTTATGCTAGGGATATTGGTAGGGACACATTTGTCCCGGGGTAAATGTTGTATCTCTCACATCATCTTTACTATATGAGAAGTAAAGTAGAACAGTTACTGAAGCTGTAACAGAAGTACATGTGGTTTATTATAAAAGTTATTGGTTACTGCTCTTAACGACAGGTGCTGCAAAGTATATTCTCTCATCAGTGTATATTCTGCAAGTTTCTGTATGCAACAGACTGTGAATGCAACTATAACCAGACTTTGATTTCATCAGAATCCAGCCAGCAAGACTGAGTGTCTTAAGAAGACTTCAAACCCATCACAGTAAGCAGCTCCATAGTAACTACAATAAAATTCATTTTTCAAAACTCAGCCCTACAAAGCCTACTAAACCACTATATAAACAATCATGTACTAAGCTCCACCAACAAAGCGCTCATCAAAGTAACCAAAAGTAGACATAGTTCAGGTGACTCCTTCTACTCTAGTGCTATTGCTAAAATCTGGAACACCCTCCCTCTAGATATCAGGATCCTGGACAATAAGCTTAACTTTAAAAAAAATCTTCAATCACACTTATTCAGCTGCTAGAACTGCACCTGTACAGACCCAGGATAACCATCTCTCAAAGCAAATTCTGTACCTTAGTCCTTACTTACTCTCCACTATCATAACTTTGATCTCCTTGCTATAACCTCCCTCATTCCCCATAACACAAGACCACTTATGTCCTATCTGAATACAAAACCCCCTATCTCATCCTTCTAGTTCAAGCTGTCCCCGTAAAGTACTAGTCATTCTCTTCTCCTACTGTATCAGTCACTCACTGGCACAATACCAATTACTTATGCTTGTAAATATATCTACTGGTAATGCCCACCTATTTTACAATGTAAACTTCTTAAAGCAGCTATATCCCATTCAACAGTACTCTCTAAATGTATGTATTTGTTATCATATTGATTCATCATTACTGTCCTAGTAATGTAATGTAATGTATTGATAATAGCTATACCAATGTTTGTTTTTTGCATGTTCTTATACTTATTATGTTCCATTTATTATGTTCACTGTTTGTATCTTTGTGGAGCTTTTCTCTCCATCCTCTGCTGAATATGGGCTCTTTGTCCAGTCAGACTCTCCCGGTAAACAAATGCAAAATAAATAAAATAAATAAACAAAAATACCTCTTGATGGAATCTTGGGGACACCAGATTTTACCAGAAGATATTCAGACTTGCAGCCTCATATTTATACTCATTGAGTTCTTTCTGTCAACCATTTAATGATTCAGTTTATCAAAAAATTATTAAAACCATAATTTTTTAATACTTCTAAGATAGAGTTAAGGGAAATAATATCAAAAGCCCTGGTCAAGTCATTATAGATAATCAAACTTTTAATGATAAATCTAATACAGGAGCCACTTGGTCATAAAATTCCACTAAGTTGTTAAAGTAGACCTGCCTTTACCAAAACCATGCTGGTGTGAATCACAATTACTAGACCTTTTATACTCTTTCTGAAGCATCATAAACAAGGCTATTTCAAAACACTTACACAAGATATAATAAGGCTAAGAGGTCTGTAATTCATTTTTGTCAATGTAGAAAAAGTGCATATTTGAACTATGACACAGTTTCACTATGGCTGCAACTTTTAGTGGACTATTTTGTCCCTTCATCAGCCTCTTTCATACTGAAGTCTCCCTATGACTGCAACTTTCAGTAAGCTATTTTTTCCTTCATCATCCTGTTTCATACTAAACTTGAATCTATGGATGGATACATGGTGGAAGAACTTGTGATATTTCATGGGGAACTGGATAGCTACTTGTTATCTAACACAATATGCTGTGACTTAACAAAGAAGTTTCAAATGAAAAAAGTTAAATGGCATTCCATTCATTTTCCCTCTCCCTGTCTCCACATTTTAATTGATAAGAAGGAAGTAATGTATGTGCAGTTGCAACATGCAAAGAATATTAAAATTATTTTTAAATCAGAAATATGCCTTTTGCAACACAAGCATTGCATTAATGAAATATCACTACACTATTATTTTTAACTTTTATCTATCCTTGTGTTGACTGGGTAGGTCCCACTGGACTAGTGGCCTCTTTTCAGGGGTGACCTGAAGTGGTATTTATACTTTTAGAGTAAATTTGACCAGGGCATTGGGGAACTTCTCATACTTGTCATTGTTGTGAGTGGGACCCAGTTTGGAGGAGCACTTCCTGTTTCCATTCCAGGTGCAGACATGACCCAGAGAACAGGGAGGCAGATGAAGAGAGAAGGAGATGATGGAGTACTGAATGAAATGAAGGAGACTACAAATATCCAGACTGAAGAATGTATGCAGGATTCTGAAGAAATGTTTCAAAGAAACCTGTTTGATAGAGATGACTCAGCAAATGATGACTGTATAGTTACAACCCTTCAGTCAGGAGGGTTGCAGCATGATTTACTTAAAGAAATGGTGGTACAGAATGAGCCAGAAGATGAAGAAGATGTTTCCTGGGGAAAATACAAACAGAGGATGCAAAGTAATCCCAAAGAATAGTGGTGGAATAGAAAAGAAAACATATGCAGAGAAAGTAAAAGAAGGCAAAAATAGATTAGCAAAAAAGAAGGTAGAAGAAAATGAAAAACAGAAGTATGTGGTAAGGATTCAAAGTAAAAAAGACAAAGAAATGTATAGGTATGATGTGTGGGACAATTTAATAGCTCATCTGAGTGTAAAATTACATGAGGTAAGAGCATTTCTTCTTATTAACAAAGAGACATTTTGTGATATTATACTTGAAACTGCTTTTTCAATGGAAAATTTTCTTGGAGAATATGAGAATATGAAAGACTGTTACCCATGAAATCTTTATGTGATAAAAATATTTAAGAGGGAAACAAAAAAGAAGATTCATGTAAAATTCTGAACACAGGTAGAAACAGAGACTTTGAAAGGACATTTGAAAGTGTTATGTAAAGTACTGTACATTGAAAAAGTTTATGACAAAAGGGGTTTATGGACTTGTGACTGGGATTGTAATATTGTGTTAAAAATAGAAAGAGAAACAAATCATACACATACCAAGTATTGTAAATGTGGAGGGGGATAGAGGTGTTGTAAATTACAGGGGACAACTGAACATATATTTTTTTGTTTTTTGGAAAAGAAGGACATTTGATAAGTAACTGTGACAAAAAAAAATATATTTGTGGGGAAATGGGACAAGATACAAAAATGTTAATTGTAGTGTTATAAATGTAATAAAATTGGACATTCATAGATGATTTACAAAAATGGAAATAACAGTAAGAAAAAAGAAAGAGAAGAAAATGAGCAAATAGATGAAATTTTAGAAGTAGTAGAACTAGAAGAAAAATTGAATGAGAAAAAATAGGGACTTAAACCTTGTCACCACAATAAACAGGACACGCTGGAGGGATAGATTCCTGTCCCACAGACTTCCCATACTCTGGAACAAGCTATCCATCTATGTCAAGCAAAGTTCCTCATTAGCACTCTTCAAGAAAAATCTTGATGAGTGGATAGGAAATAGGAAATACACCCTTGGAATCACTTCTGTGGCTCTGCTCAACAGGGGCACAGGAAATTAATTTTCTTGGGTGGCATAAGCCAAGGAACCTTATTGGCTTGGCTTACTTAGGCCCTTGGGTCGATAGCCTAGTACCTACCTATGAACCTATATAAGAAGATTCTGAGATAAATGATGAACAAGACATAAAATGGGAGGTAGTAAAAGGGAAAAATAATTCTATTGGTAAAGGGTATACAGCAGAAAAAGAAAATATAAAGGGATAAATAAGTACAAAATAAAAAAAGAAAGGGAATAGATAAAAATGAATGGATACAGCTAATGATTGGGGCTTGGTATAATGATTAAGGTGTTTGATTCACAGACTTAAGATACAGTGTTTGAATCTAATCTTTTGGAGAGAAATTGGTTAGGCTTAAATGGCTTATTAAGAAAGCTAGCCAGGTAATTAACTATGAAATCATGAATCTAAGGATAAGGGAAAATGAAAACTTTAGAATGCTTTCTCTAAATGTGAATAGTATTAAAAATATAGTAAGAAAAATTTGTAGTGATGTATTACATGCAATATAGATGCAATTATATTAGAAGACACAAGATTTTTAACAAATGAAGAAAGATTACAAACAGAGAAACTATGGGGAGGAAAGATAATTTGGAATTTAACAAATGGGAGTTGTTCTGGAATAGCAGTATTCTGTAGAAATGCAGTAAAGATATTAGCTGTAACTTTAGCAAAAATAGAAAAATTAACCATTGTAGATTTAAAGTGGAAAGAACAAGTATTCAGAATCATATCATTGTCTGCTTATACTAACTACAAAAAATGGAAATCTTATTTTATCAGATTTTAGACTATGTACTAATAAATATATATTATAACAGAAGACTTTAATTGTGATTTAAGAGGCAAGTGTAAAAAGAAAAGAAATTCTATAAGAAAAATGTTAGAAGTTATAAGACATGGTAAGTTAATACTTTGGGACAAAAATGTGTGGACTTACAAAATGGGTATATATATATATATATATATATATATATATATATATATATATATATATATAGAACTGCAATAGATTATTTTATAGTACCAGAAGGATTAGCTATAGGAGAAGGGGTGGTAGTTGAAACTGGATTTTCTGATCATCTTGCATTATGGCAAGAGATAAAAGAAAACAAGGAATATATAAAATATGCAAAGAAATAAAAAGGGTAAATGAGAAAGCATGGAATGAAGAACGAAAAAAGGTTAGTAATAGTTATGGAAAGAGCATATTAATATGAGAACATTTTATAAAAAATGGTCTGAGTGGTTGGTGATATTTAAAGAAAAATATAAATAAATATGTTTTCTGCAGTGGCAATATGATATAAGAAATCTAGAGAAAGAAAAATATAAAATAACATATAATTATGAATTGGAAGATTTAGAACATATTAACAGAAAGTATTTTGACAAAGAAAAGGAATTATATGAAAGAAATCAAGAAAAAATACAAGAATTGCTATATAAGCAGATTTTTTTTTACAAGGAAAAAGAGATGCAGTATTGAGTTACTTAAGCAGATTAGTAAAGGAAGATGGTACTGTAATGAGAAAAATAAAAAAAAAGATGTAAAAGGAGAAATAGAAAGAGCTCAGAAAAAAATGTTATTAATAGTCTACTACAATATGTACAAGAAATGCTTAAAGAAAAATGAAGGTAGTAAAAAAGTGAATGTTAAAAAGAGAATAAAGAGTTAGAAAAGGAGACTTCTTTAAATGAGTTAAAGTATTAGGACAAGTAAATATATATTTGGCTGCAGGACCAGATGAAATAGGGTGCAAAATGTATAACAATTTAAGGAACTGGCAAAAATATTTTAAATGAATGGCTAAATAAAGGTTTTATATATAAAAAATATGTAGTAGAATAGTTAAATTCATAAGCAAGAAGGAATATAGAAGATAATTTAAAAAATGGAGACCGATAATATTGATAATAATGATCATAGCAACATTTTGAAAATAATACAAAAGAAATTTGAAACTAAAATGGGAAATGTTATCCAAGATATCATATACAGTGTAAAGGGAAAGGGTTGTCAAGAATTATTAATGATAGTAAGAGAAATTGTGGATGGTATTATGACCAGAAAAGAAAACGTGAAAATCATGATAGGAAATCTCAATAAGGCATTTGACACAACTGGGTGTGAAATATTATGGGTAATAATGAAAGAGTATAATATAAGTGATGAAGTTAGGAAATTATGTATGTCAGCATATAATAATAATATAATAATAATAGTAAAGTAAAAATGCTTGTAAATGGCTGGTTAAGCCAAGAGGTACATATGAAAAGTGATGCAAGACAAGGGTGTCCAATGAGTTGTATAAATGAGGTAGGCAAGGTATGTAGCACCTGAATGGTTAAGAATCCCGGTTATGTTAACATATGAATATGACATTATAATAATTTCATAAATCAAAATTTGGATAAAAGAAGTAATAATTGCACAAATGAGTGTTTATAGATGATACAGATGGATTTAAATAAAGAGAAAAGCAATGATTTAGCTGATGTAGTAAAGATCAGTGGTATATATTTTGCAATGAATGAAATTTCTGTGTTAGATTTAAAATTTGGGAATAAAGATGTAAGTAGAATCCAGTGGGGGAAAAACATATATTTTCTAGAGAACATATAAATTATCATTCAGAAAAAAGGCTTATTTGATAAATTCAGTACTGATGAGGAAAACATAGCATACTTAGCAAGTGTATATATGTTACCAACAGTATTTAAAAAGGAAATATTGCAGATTTTTTTATGTATATGGGGTTCCAAGTTAAACTCACTAAAAAGAGGAGTTTTGTATGTAAATAAAGATGAAGGAGGTTTAAGGTTAATTAACCCATTGGCATATGCTGCTTCATTAAATTTGTTCAAAGTGTTAAATTGGATAAATGAATAAAGTGAGAGATTATTAGTAAGCCTGTATAAATATAAGTGTGATGAATTTTGGGGTATAGTAAAAAGAATAAAAGAGAAAAAGAATACAGAAATAAAGAAACAAAAGGTTACCAAGAAAAAAAATATTTCTGTGGAAAACAAAAAGTGATGCTATAGAAAAATGATAGAAAAGTATTGTATAAGAATGTAATGGTAAAACATAATTATGGAAAACCATGGGAAAATCTAACAGATGTAAAATTAAAGGTATAAAAATAAGAAGCCAATGATGTAATCAGAAAATAGAATGTCAAGATTTTTTGTGGCGACTGGTACTAATTAACATGTCAGTAAAAGAAAATATGCCATATAAAAAGAAAAGTGATAGAATATGTTTACATTGTCAAGAAGAACAAACTATTGAACATGTGTTTCTGAAATGTGAAAGAGTAAACGAGTTATGGTGAAAACTATGTAAAGAAGATATGTTTGAAGCTATATAAAGAAGATTTTTTAAAGCTATAAAAGAAGTTGATAAAATAAATATGTATATTTTAAGAATAGAAGTAATGAATATGTTAAAAGAATAGTAAAAAGTTATTTTATATTATATGGGTTATATGGAATGAAAGACTAAATGAAATTATATTTAATGATAAATGTATTTTAGCAACAATATTAAGTAAAATCAGACAGTGGTTATAGAAAAAGGAATAAAGATGAAAATTTAGCATGGTTTTATAGGAAATTATGAATATGGTTCAAGGCTGTGGAGTGCATCACAGCCATATTGGGCTATACCTCCTTCTATACATTAAGACCACAAACTGAAGGCATGCAAAGTAAAGGAGGCAATGTATCAATATTCTTTAAAGATAAATACACCTCCAGACTGGTCAGACAGCATGAGTGCCTGGAGATACTTCAGGTGCAATTAACTGTTGGTAGGATATCTATTCAAGTCATTGTCAGCTACAGGACCCACTCCATGAATCAGAACATCAATCTGCCCATCATGATCTACTTCAGTCTGTTACGATACATCTGAATACCATGGTTTTGTGTGATTTTAACTACCCATCCATTGACCTGGGAAATTACTCATGTACAAACTCACTTGGCCAAAGGTTCCTCGACTTCATTAACTCCACTGCCCTGGACCAGATAGCTGACACCCTCACAAGTGGTGCCAACATCCTGGATCTGGTGCTTACCAGTATGGGGGACCACTGTAGCACCCCTATTGTGAGGTCTTACCTGGTAAGATCTGATCATAAATCAGTCTCATTTGAGGTTAGGATCACACCTGACCCTGCCCCCCCCCCCCCGAGCACCAACAAAACTAAAAAACTTCACCAAAGCAGATTATAACCTCTTACAGGATGCTATAAATAGCTTCACTGCACCTGCTCCCTCAGATAAATCTGGCAACTGTGCCGAGTTCTACACAGATGCTTTATACAAACAAATGAACAACTGCATTGACTCGGCCGTACCTGATAGGACCAAAACAAGCTCATCAAGGAAGAGCAAACCTGTTTGATGGACAACTGCCATTAACATTCTTTACAATAAGAGGAAGAACTTGCTGTCTAAGAGTAAGAGGGAATGAGCCCTAAACTGGAAACATTCCCTCCTCAACTTAAACAAATAAATAAGACTCCTTGTGAAGTCCCCCAAAGCTAACTACAAATCCAAATTAGCTTCCTCAACTAAGGACAACTATAAGGCATTCTTTAGTTACATCTGTAACATAAAAGGAAAGGCACAGATTTCTGCCAGACTGGTGGTTAATGATACCACATATACTGAGCCTATGGATGTTGATAGTCTGTTAGCCAATGGGTTCTGTGAAAACTTCACTCCCCTGTCCCTGCCACACTTACCACAAGACAGCCCTACCACCTGCCTTCCACCTTGCATCTCTAAAGAGCATGTTGTGAATGTCCTCTCTAAGCTTAAAAACAGAGCATCCATGGGAGGTGATAACATCCCAAGCTGTATCCTCCATGGGCTCAAACAAGAATTAGCAATGCCATTGGGTACTCTTTCCAGTCATAGTCTACGCACTGGCATTGTCCCAGCTGAATGGAAAAAGTTCACTGTTATCCCCTTACACAAAGGTGGTACTGCTACTGACCCTGGGAACTACAGCCCTATTAGCCTGACTAGCCTTATCTGCAAGATCATGGACAGAATCATTATGGACCTTATCAACAAAGATATTGGTAACCTCCAAACAATTGTCCCCATTCAATTTGGATTTGTCAAATGGAGATCATGCCTGTTAAACCTGGTAGACATCTTCGAGACAGTCACCAAGTCCCTTGATGAGGGGAAATCTGTTCATACATCCTACCTAGACTTAGCCAAGGCTTTTGAAACTACTCCCAACTTGGGCATAATTGACAAACTCGCCCGGCTAGGTATCAACCTCTAGATCATTAGATGGGTCACTAACTGGCTCACTGATAGAAACCATATAGTCAAAATGGGGGAATCCACCTCCAACATCAGACCTGTAGCCAGTGGTGTTCCACAGGGATCAGTCCTGGGAGGTCTACTGTTTGGAATCTATTTCTCTGAAGTGCAAGCTAAAAATAAAGGTCTGTGGCTGACAAAGCTTGCTGTTGACTGCAAACTGGGACTGGTCATATAATCTCCAAACAATGTCAACATCCTACAAGAGTGTCTTACACAGTGACTTATGCCAAAGTCACAGCCTTAAACACAATGCAAAAAAAAAATGCATCATGTGGTATGAGCGATGTTCCTGCTAACTACCACATCAGTAACAACACCCTAAGTACGCACTCAGTGGTGAGAGATCTGGGCACACAGGTTGATAGCAACCTTACCTTTGATCGCCATGTCTTCACAGTGGGAAGAAGGACATTCTATAGTGCTCATCTCATAAGTAAAGGCATTGCCACCAGAAAAAAAGAAGTTATAACCTCCCTGTCCTCTTCCCTCATGTACCTTCCCAAGCACCTCAGAAGGAAAACTCAAGGCCTTCAGCATCTCTCTTATGAGGATCATCTGAAATCACTGTCACTTTATTCTGTTTCACACAGACTATTCAGAGGTGATCTCTGCCTTGCATGTAAGGCAATCTTTGACCCTGCTTTATTGGAAGTGCTGCATATCCATAAGTCAAATGGGACACATGTTACTCACTCTAATGGCCTTAACCTGGTATGCGACATTAATAGAACCTGCTGGAGAGACAGAATTGTCTCCCAGAGGTTACCACACCTTTGGAACAGACACCTGCCTCATGTCAAGCAGAGCACCTCATTGGCCCTCTTCAAACTCAATCTGGACAATTGGATGGGTAACCATAAATTCACCCCAGGGGTTCAACCTATGTCCTTCTTGTAAAGGGGTGATAGGCACTGATCATGGAAATAAGGGTAAAATTTGGCTAAGCTTGTCTAGGGTCATTAGCCTAGTAACCTCTTATGATCCTACAATCCTATGAACAGAGTTGTATATTTATATATTTGTACATATGCAAATATTTTGTAAATAACAGTTACTTTTCTATGTAAATAAAAGACCCCCTACTCTTTTCAATAGCTGCTTGTCGGATCTTTCACATCCACATGAGCTACAACCAACTCAAGGATATGATGCCTTGATTTATTTACTCATCTGAAGGATGACATACTCAGGAATGAAAACCCCCACCTGCACCCCCCCCCCCTTGAGCTGTACTGCAAGGTTAGCTGTTAATCTACATGGCACGAAATAGAACCCACAGCCTTATGTACCAAATGTGAATGGGATACCTGTTGTGCCACTGACAATTCATAATGAGTTGTGGCATATTTCAACTGCATTACCACATCCAAACTAAAATTATTTATCCACAGGTACTATTATATTTATATATATATCTTATATTTAAGTTGAACATTAACTTGAATTGTCAAAATACTATAGTATCACACACACACACACACACACACACACACACACACACACACACACACACACACATACAGATTGATATAGATATAGATATAGAGGTACACCAGTATATTGTCTGGATTTATGATTTTGTAAGAGTTGTGTTGACTGGGTATATTAGAGATATCCCTCAAATTAGAAACTTAAGTATGACTGATAAACACAGGTGTCAAGGAAAGGTATATAAAAAGAAAGGGCTGTTTAAGTATGACTGATAATCACAAGTGTCAATGATAGTTATATAAAAAAGGACTGTGCAGCTAAAGTCATAACTGAAGAAAAGAAGACCTGCACTGGTATAATTATTAGTTGAATCTAGAATGGAAAATGCAGTTAAAAAAAGATAATTAGTAGGGCATATAAAATATTGCATGGCAACTAAGAATCAATCGGTGCAGGTTTAAAAAAGATTGGGAAAAGAAACTGGAAAACAAATTTACAAGGGAACAAAATGATGACATATGTATGGCTCCCAAGTGTGCATTAAAGTCCAGAAGGTGTATGATTTTTGTTTTGTAAGTGCTTGCATAGCTATTTTATTGTTATAAGAAATAAAATAGATATGTAATGTATAACGTGTGCAAACTAATACATGTTAATATGGTTTGTTTTCTCTTTTATTAATGTATCTGTACCTATATCTTAAGTGATAGTCTAATACACCTGTTTAAAAAGCCTCAAGATAAGAATAAGAGGAATCTGCAAGTCTTAAGAAATATTCAGAGGACCAATGCAGTGGCTTTGAAGGAGATACTTTTTTTAGGGGATCCAATATCTGTCAGCCTGGGAAGACATAATAGACAAACCATGATGCTTTGCCAGAAACAGTTTGGACTTGTCACCACTTGATACCAGATACTAGCAAAAATTATCTATCCTCATAGTGCCTTTTTTAGGCCATGCAAGTGGGTAAACCCTCTCACATACTAAAAATCACTAATGACTACTTAAAGGTACTGCTGCTTAATGCTATGAGTTTAAATAAAAAACACACTCCCTAGAAGTCCTCCTTACCCTGGAGAACACAGACATATGTGCAGTCACAGAAACATGTTTCAGAACACTGGAAAATACCCCGACTAGCAAAGGCTACAATGCCTTTCATACATTTCAATCCTCCTCAGTTCAGTATAAAACAAAAGGAGGAGGTATCTCATTCATAAAGGACATGTACACTGCTAGACTGGTCCAACAACATGACTCCCTTTAGCTGCTTTATGCCCAACTAACTATTGATGTAACCCCCTCTCATATCCTTGTTAGCTACAGATTCCCTATCATGAGTCTGGATAACCACATTTCCTACCTAAACCTACTGGAATCTCTTAACCATTCAGCCTAACACAATAATTATGGGTGACTTCAACTATCCCTCCATAAAATGGGAGACTTATATGATCCATAACTAATTTTCTCTGAAGTTTTTTTGACTTCAACACAAACACCCTAGAGCAACTAATTAGTTCCCTGACTAGAGGTACAAATATCCTAGACCTAGTACTCATGAACATGGGGGGATGCTGCTCTCTCCTGTACGTTAATGCCTCCTTGGTAAGATCTGACCACAAAATTATCTGCTTTAGTATTAAAACTAACTTAGAACCCCCATCAAACTCCAAACCTTTTAAGAACTTTGCTAAGGCCAATTACCTCAAACTAAGTGACAGCTTATTAAACTTCCAAACCCCTCTGAACATGGATGACAGTGAGGGTTACATTTTAGCTGTACACAAAAGCACTGTACAAACACATTCATAGCTGCATACAGGAGGCAGTATCTGTCTGAGTCAAACCTACGATTACTGGCAAAATTAAACCATCCAGGCAGAATTCCAGCATAAATAGGTTATTCAACAAGGGGAAAAAAATCCTCTCCAAAGCCATGAAATTCACCAGTCTGCACAAACAAATTAGCTCATCAAATCTGCCAAAGCTACAAGGCAAAGATAGTCTCCAGGTGAAAGATAACCATATGACTTTTCTTAATTATGTTCATAATCTCAGGGTAAATGCTCAGCAATTCATGAATGGCAACACTTACACTCAGCCTGAAACAATAGTACACCTGCTGGCCAACAAGTTCAGTTCAAACTTATCCCCATCACCTCCTACCACACCCAAAGAAATACCTGCAACCATCCCCCTACTAGTCATTATAAGGGAACAGGTCCTTACTGGTCAGACTAATGCCAAAATGACAGCTTCCACGGGGTCTTAACAACATTCCAGGATGCTTCTTAAATAGTCTAATCACAATTCAAAACACAAAAAACAAACATGGAATAAATGGCTCACTGAAAGCTGGAAATACAGGCACCAGAACTGTACTTGAAGGATGATTCCCTTAAACATATCAATAGCTTGTTTATTAAAACTAAGGGCTCAACAGAGATAGTAAATGGTTTTAAATTGTTTTTATTGAGGAGCAACATTCAATGTTAAGTTTGAATTTATATGTGCAAAAGCTAGCTTTTATGAGTTAGTGCTGGACTAAGTGTTGTGGTGGTTCATATGGAGCCTGGTGGCCTGGCCCAGATGGGAGTTGAACCTGGTGCCTTTTGTTTGTGGGAGTGGATGCCTTAACTACTAAGCTAACCTCACATTTATGCTGCTATGATCTAAAAGTGTTTCACCAACTGGGTGGAGCTTGTTGGAAGGCTTGAAAATTACATGGTTATATTAAGTGAATTTTATTGACCTAAAATACTTTTTAAGCATGAGTGTAATATGACTCATCATTTTATGCATAAATAAAAGGATTTGATTTTAAATTTACAAGCAGTGATTTTAAAAGGATTTAAGGGAATCTTCCTTTAAGTACAATTTCGGTGCCTTTCGGCGATGTATTTGTTCCAAGTTTGCTTCTTAAATAGCTTAAAACAGAATCTATCATGGCCACTAAAACCCCTTTTAACCACTGCCTCCAGATGGGCTTTGTCCCAGAGGAATGGAGGACTGCAACAGTCATCCTTCTGCACAAGGTGGGGGGGGGCATCAACTGACCCAGGGAACTACAGACCCATAAGGTTGACAAGTCTTATCTGCAAGGCCATGGAGAGAACTATCATGGTTTTGATCAATAATGACATAGGAAATCTCCAAACATTGGACCAAATCCAACTTAGCTTTGTCAAAGGGAGGTCTTGCCTGCTCAGTCTGATGGACTTCTTTAAGAAAGTTACCAGGGCCATAGATGAGGGTAAAATGGTGCACATCTAGGCCTGGCCAAAACTTTCAATGCAATCCCCCACTCACAGATCATAGATAAATTTAATGAGTTAGGTATAAACCCCTACATCATCAGATGGATAACAAACTGGTTCACTAAGAGAACAGATGTTGTCTGGATAGGTGAATTCATTTCTGATAAGAAACCTGTTACTAACACTGTCCCACAGGGCTCAGTGTTAGGATCCCTTCTGTTTGGTGTATACTTCTCTGAAGTGAAGGCCAGTGTTGGGGTTCTCTGGCTCACCAAGTTCGTAGATGACTGTAAGCTAGGAGCAATTATTGACTCCCCAAATGTTGATGTCATCCAACAAGCAAGCCTAAGAATGACAAATGACTGGTGCCAAAATGATGGTCTGAGACTAAATCCTAAAAAATGCATAGCCATACCCTTTGGTAAATCAGATATCCCTGCAAATTATAATATTGGTCGCACACCCCTAAAATTCGACTCAGTGATGAGGGACCTAGGAACACAGATAGATAGTAACCTAAACTTGACATGAGGTAGCTATGGTAGTGAGGAAATCCTTCTGTGTGGCTCAACTTATAATTAAAGGCATGGCATCAACATCAAAAGAAGTCATAGTGCCATTGTACTCGTCTTTCATTAGGCCCATAATTGAGTACAATGCTCCCTTCTGCATATACCTAACAAGGTACTTGCACCAATTGCAGTGACCCTAGAGGTTTCTCACTAAAAAAATGAAAAGCAAAAGGCACATGTGTCATGCAGACCAACTCAATGCCCTATCCCTTTACTACATTTGATATTGTTTATTGAGAGGCGACTTATGCCTGACCTACAAGACATTTTCTGATCCAGAACTCATGAAAATGTTACATATTTGCAAGAAAAATGATATGAAGATTACATGTACCATGGACCTGAAACTTATTTGTGAACTTGCTGGAGAGACAGATTTGTATTGCAAAGGCTACCTCATCTATGGAATTAATTTCCCATCATCCTAAAACAAAGCCTGCCCCTCAGTCTCTTCAAAAAGAATTTGGATAAATGGATAGTGAAGTGTAAATTCACTCCCAGGGTGCTGCTCATGTCACTTATTGACATGGCAGTCTGTAAAATGACTCAGGGCTCCACACCCAAAGACCCAGGACCCTGATACTACCCCATTCCATATCTGGGGAATTAAGATATAATATTGCCATACCCTGGGTATAATTAGCTAGGCTTGTAAAGGTTCTTGTGCCAATAGACAAGTGATCACCTATGAACCTATAAACCTATAAACTGTTTACCACAGGAAAGACCTGATTCCCATTTACCTGGAAGAGGGCCAGAAATCTGCTTTTGATCAGACACCACATCCACATAAAACAAAGTACATCCCTGTCCATATTCAAGGGAATGTTTGGTCTATTGATGGGAAACAGAAAATTTACCTCAAAACTACTCTCTGTACTACTAATGGACAGATGCAGCTCCTAAATACTTTTTCCCATGATTGGTCCTTTCAAATTATCAATGGTATGATACCAGTTATTCTCATTAGAGGTAATATATAATTATTGGCCATTGGATAGGTAGGGAGGAAAACTGGCTTGGCTTAAAATGCCCCCAAGGTCAGCTAGTCTAGTACTTCTCTATGAACCTATATATGTGTGTATATATATATATATATATATATATATATATATATATATATATATATATATATATATATATATATATATATATATATATATATATATATATATATATATATATATATATATATATATATATATATATATATATATATAAAAATATATAGACATATATCTATATATATATGGATCTACTTCACATGACAGATAACTCATTTGACAGAATTTCATTTGACCGAGACCAAAATACCTAATTTTCAAAATAGTGAAAACTTATTTGACTGAATCACATTTCACTGAAAGCTTACTATGCTGAGTTTCAAAATATTAAATTTTAAACCATAGACATCCACACCTGCAACAGCAATGACTAACTCTTTCTGGAACTTAAAACTACTTACTTACCCTCTTAACAGAAACTAGACGATAGAAAACCAAACTAGGCGGGGGGTTATGCCCATGGGCGCCTGCAGGCAGGTGCAAGGGGGTTCACTTGCACCCCCTTAAATCGGCTGGCCAGGAGATTAATTTATTTCTAATTAAAAAAAAAAAATTTAAGGGCGTTCTTCTTTAAGAATGCCCTTTGCATCCAGTTGTACAAACGGAACAGGTACTTGCGACCTGTTTTCATCTTCTCCATACGTGCGAGTGTGCGACCGATGGTTTACGTCTTCATCTCCCACATTCACGAGCGGAATTTGAATTCCAGAAGCCATTTGGACTTGGGACGAGCGAGCATACAAGTGAGAGGTAAATGTGATTGTGTATTATAAGAAAAAGAAAACTCCTTTATGTGAAATCATCTAAAGTAATTCTCCATCTGTCCACAACATGCACTTTTGTTTCAATGAGACATAAAGCTTCATTTAAGGTCCTCAGCTAATGCCACAAGTGTATTGTTGGAATGTGAAGTTTTAAATTTGTTATAGCAACAACACTGCCAAGAAAACCACATAACGGTGTTTTCAAAAAAAGAGATCTAAATTTTTAGTTTTGACATACTTTCTATACTGCTAATTATTTGAGCAAGCGAATAAGTGTTATATGTTTTTATGCTGATATGCACAGTTGCATAGTTCCCTTATCAGACAATGATTGCATAGACTATTCTGTGTCTTGCAGACCCAGTGAATGGCTCAAAGAAGAAATTACTCCCTTTCTGTCATGTATGCAAACTGATTTGCGGTGCATGAAGATAGAGCAATGAAATTAACTATTTCCATGTTTGACTCTAATAAACCACATGCTTTTCTGCTGCAATGATCATGCATTCTGTATATTATGGACTATGTTTAACAAAGGGTTGCAAAGAATGATGTTCTCCCATTAAATCAGTTCCTTTCTTTTTGGCTTTCTCCATGCATGTCCTCATGTTGGACTTTTCTGGATGTGTAAACCTAGAGAACATTTTCATGGGATTCCTATGGCATTCAAAGATACTAAAGGTTATGTCATCTCAGGTATCATGTAGTTTGAACCACCCCCACCCCAAAGTGGCCTCACGTGGTGCAGTATACCAGTTAATGTTCTCACAGAAGTAACCAGTGAGACCCTTAGCTGGTGCAGTGTAGTGATGACTTCTGCTCACAGAGCTTATTAAATCATGTTTCCTCTTTGTAAGTGACAGACCTGCTTGTTAGAATCATTTTAGAAACATTCAGTATGTAGCTATGTAGTTATAACTGGAAGATGGCATTAAAGTAATTTTTTCTTTGGAGTTTTTATTAAGACAGCTCATTCACCAGTGCTCAAGACTGTAACAGTGGAATCAGAATTTGTTGAGTTTCATAGTTTGCAGTGACTTCGCAAATATACATATAATGATAAGACATTTACTTTGACGATTGGTATATAAAATGTAGTAAAGAGCATATTGCAATTTCTAAAATGCTGATTTCAGACTCGATTCAGCTCTCCAGATGTCTTACTTTTATATAACATGGTTTTGTCATTTGGGTGGTAGCATTCCTATGACCTCTCGCAGGTGCTAGAAACAGGTTGCCAAAGCCTGTGTGAATCAAACTGCAGCATGGTGCTTCTGTAACATCAAGGTCTTTGCTCACATCATCTGCTACTTTTTATTTACTAAAGTACTTGATTTTTGCCACATGGCATTATTTGGGACCCCTGAGTAACTGTACATTGAAATTCAACATTTCCTGTAGCAGTTAAATCAAACAAATCAGTTTATTCAGACATTTTCACCCCCGAGACAACAGAGTCAAAAGTGAAGGAGTGATGTAGTTCATATATTCGCTTTTGAAAGCCTCCACATAAAAGAGGCAAATGTTATACATAGTTATAAAGTATTTATCATAAAAAATAGTGGCTGGAAGCTTTTTTAATCTGCTTTAAGAATCAACATGGTAATTTATTTGATTGCATAGCATCTACATATATAATTTCAGTAAATATGATCTGCACCTTCCTGCACGTTATCTCAAGGATTAAATGGTATAGTGCTGTGCAGTAAATGTTATGGGGTTCCCAGCAGTGTCAAGACACTTAATAGAGGAGCCCTGTCCAATAGTGTAGAGGGATGAAGTCCTGACTGCAACTCCTATGACCAGGGCTTGACTAGCAGAATGGGTGTTGAATTGAGCTAGGGAGGATTAGATTGAGTGATGCATTCCAGCCCACCCATCTTGCGGGGGAGAGATCACTAGGCCTGCTGCATTAGTGACACATACTAGTGAGTTTGTAATTACTCATGGAAGAGGCTAAGCAGGGTCACAATATTTGCATCACTGAGTTAGAGAAGCACGCATGTGTGGAAGCATATTTATCTCTTCCTGACCAGGCAACCACTGTGGACTATGTAAGTCGCCCCCTGATGAGGGGTTAGGATTGGGAGAGGACCACTTCAGGACTGACATCTCACATACTCCTTAACACTTGGCACTCAACCTTCAGCAGAAAATGAGCCAATAATGCTCCTTGAAAGGGAATGAATTGGCCATAGGATTCTCACTCCACCATTGAATAAATGAACAGATGTGGCACAGAACGGGGAACCATAGGCAGGTGCTAAAGGGGGATGATTCAGAAATGCATTGTAGAATGTTATAAATAATCTTAAAGGTATTAAACTAGGAAAACTGAATGCCATGGTATGTATACATGTCTGCTACTTTCCATGGCTGAAATGCCTTGTATCATATTGTTTTTATTTAGATGTATTAACAGCTGTAGTGTATCAGAGCCAGGACTGGCCTTATGCATGGGAGAACTAGGCAATCACTTAGGTCACTGTGCTTGTAGGGACTCCTTTTCCCTTTTTAATTATTTATTTTTAGAGAAATGTTTCATTGCTCTAAAAATAAACAAATACACAGTGCGTTACTCATAACTTAAATAAAATTCGCTCACAGAATATTGGGCAGTACAAGGGCAGGGGTCCAGTTGACTTGCTGTTCAAGTCACATCTTTACATTTGCTTAATCATTGTGAGTTCATGGAAATACAGACCATGCAACTTCAAAATATAGGTGGGAAGATGCATCAAGGAGTGGTAAATGAAATATTAAAATCAGGCATAAGCTCAATTCTCACTGGCCAGGGAGGAGGCACCAAAGAAGAGAGGCCTTTGACACCATCCCCCACTCTGGAATCATAGATAAACTTACTAAGCTGGGCATTAATCCCTATAACACCCAATCGGTTGCTAACTGGCTTACTGATAGAACCCACACTGTAAAAGTAGCCGACTCCAAATCCAGCACCAGACAAGTGTCAATTGGAGTACCTCAGGGTTCAGTCCTGGGACCGCTCTTGTTTGGCATCTACTTCTCTGAAGTACAGGCCAACACTAAGGGACTCTGGCTAACAAAGTTTGCAGATGACTACAAACTGGGAGCCATTACTGAATCCCCAAATGATGTGGATACTCTACAAAAGGGCCTTACAAAAATAGATGCTTGGTGCCAGAGCCATGGGCTCAAGCTCAATGCCAAGAAATGTATAGTTATCCCCATTGGGAAAAAACATGTATCTGTGAATTACCATATAGGTGGCAGTACACTAAACACCAAAAGTGTGATAAGAGACTTAGGGACACACGTGGACAGTGGTCTCACCTTCGATAACCACATCGCCACAACAGTCAGGAAATCCTTCTATGTGGCACACCTCATCACTAAGGGCTTTTCATCCAGAAAAAAGGAGGTCATTATCCCACTGTACTCATCCCTCATTAGACACATTATAGAATACAACGCCCCATTTGGTATGTACCTCTCAAGACATCTGCAACAACTGGAAAGGCCGCAGAAATACCTCACTAAAAGAAACACAGGCCTAAAGCAGATGCCCTACGCTGACCACCTTAAAAAACTCCAGCTATACTCTGTCGCATATCGTCTACTCAGAGACAATCTCTGCTTAACATACAAGGCCATGTCAAACCCAGAGCTGTTGGACATGCTACACTTAAAGAAATCCCAATCCCTCAGAGCCACACGCTCCAGGGATCTAAACCTTGTCATCACAATAAACAAAACATGCTGGAGGGATAGGTTCCTGACCCAGAGATCCCCAGACTCTGGAATAGATTGTTCATACATGTCAAGCAGAGTGCCTCTTTGGCCCTCTTCAAAAGGAACCTTGACGATTGGATGGTAGAAAGGAAATTCACCCCAGGGATCACGTCAGTCAGACAGCTAGACAGGGGTCCAGGGAAGTAAAAAGTGTGGGAAGAAATAGCCAGGGAATTGTTATGGCTAGGCTTGTATAGGCTCTAGGGTTGATAGCCTAGTACCAACCTATGAACCTATGAACCTATGAGAGGGATGATGCTGTATTGGTGAGATACTTGTCATTTCAGTGTTTGCAATAATATGGCTCACAGCAATCAGCCCAATTTTTTTGACAATTTTTCTGGCTTTGTGAAGTGTTATTACTGTTTTATAATAATGCTGGGAGTGATCACTCAGATATCTTGGGAAATATTTATGACTTTGTCATTTGTGTGGGCAGTTGGGATGAAGGGAATGGTGCAGTGAGAAGTGTTATTACTGTGATTTTACAATCATTTTGGCAGTGATCAAATATTTTGGGCAATATTGCTCACTTTTTGATTTGTATTTTAAGGGGGTATGGTACTGCAGTCCTTAGTATGTCCTCCTTTGGATGAGACACCTAATAACTATGAACCTCTTTTATAGCTTGCCACCCATTCCCTATAGCAATATAGCAGCTTACCATTTCTTTTAATGTAACATGGGCAATTTATTATTCAAGGGCAACAGGCACTGAATTTGTAAATGAAACAATGAAATATAAAGTTGTTTTCTAGCAACAACCTTTTCACTGGTTTCAGATCTCTTTAATGTGGAATTATTCAGATGACTTTGACTTCTGCAGAGATTCTGCATATTGATTGATATTGGTGGATTGTATGACAGAAGTTTGAGTGGCCCTTTAGGGTTGAAATGTTCTGAATTGGGCAGGTTGTCATTATTGGTTCATATGATTCGTTTCATTGCTTAAAGGAAAAAATGTTCAGAACCATAAATTTAAAACACACTCTAACATGTGGCGCTGCATTATACAAGGGATATAATTCAATTATTATATAGTATAATTAATACAGTCAGGAAAGTAAATCAAAGAACTTTTGCATGGTTCAAAAAATGTGTGCAAGGAGCCTATGAAACAGCCCAAAGGTAAACTTACCCTGCCACTGGCCAGATGCATTTTCTTTGAATGTGGGTTTCAATGCTGTTTCAGTGAATGTGGGTTTCAAATGTAGAGAAGTTTTAATGCTAAATCTGTTTTCATTGTAAGACTATTGCTTTGTTTAGGTTTAGTAAATGTCTATCAGTGTTTGTGCTATAAAATTTGAAATAAAAGTTGTAAATGAAATCCAGATATCTGTAATTGTAGAAGTAAAGCATAAAACAGTACGCACACTGAGAGATTTGAACAGTGTCTATGACAAATGGGGAGAAATATCCAAGTAATGGGACACTGGAATGGCTGCGTGGGTGGAGGGGGTGGGGCTGAGTGGGCAGGGCTATGGGGCTGCATGGGCGGGGCTCTGGGTTTGTACCACCCTGCAAAAAATCCTGCGGGCTCCCTTGGCTATGCCCCCACTTGCCTTACACACTGCCACTACTGCTGGGAACACACAAAACATCCGCCATATTACTTTAGATACTTCCCATAAAAATGTTAAGAGACATACCCACATTTAGAAACACTACAGCACTACTTTCTATATGACTATCATGATTCTGTCAATCAGCAGTTTAAGTTACAGTAATTCTTTTTATCACAAGCAAGTCATAGATGAAGGGAAACCCACATCATGTCTGTGGCTTAAAATTCAGTGAAATGAGATTCAGTCAAATGAGCTATCAGTATTTTAAAAATTAGGTATTTTGGTCTCAGTCAAATGAAATTCTGTCAAATGAGTTTTCTGTCATGTGAAGTAGACATGAAAGAACTAGTATTTCTTTTGGCTGTATTCAGTACCAAGGTCTGTTGCAGGATACTATAATTTTAATTTTGTCATTGAGCATAGATGCTAACTTTTACTTTTGTAAAACAAGCTTTTCAAAGGGGCTAGCATGTCGGTTCCATTAATTTACCATGCTGGTAGAGAATGCAGACATGAACTTCAGCCTATTTTTTTTTTTCTGAAGTTTGTGCTTAATATGTTGTTACCAGGTAAACAGAATATCTCTATAGAGAAAATTGTCTGCAGTCTGAGAATCCTTCACAGTTTTAAGTGCTGTATTAGAGCATTATTTTCTATTCAGAAATTTCTGCTACATTCTTGAGATAGTATACCTGCTTCTGGTCATTATTATTTTCTATATTTGGAAGTTTATGTTGTGTTTCTATAAGTATATTCTTGCCTTTAGTCATTGTTTTGAATTCCCAAGAGAATGTATGTTCTATATAGGCTCGTAGCATGCTTCTGTGAGAGTGTGTCTACTTTGGTTCCTGAAAGAAACCATCTACTCATGCATCACTGAAGTGACAGGTACTGTAGAGCAGCTGCTCTAAATGCTCACTGCCACTGCCAAAGGAACAGTACCAGTTGCAAAATCCTTAAAGTGCCAACAGCCATGCCACCACTGATGATGTCGACCTCGAAGAAGGTTTGGATGCTTACATACAGTAAGTCAGTTTCAAGCAAATTGCCAGCCAGCAGGGATGAGACTGAGTAGACTGGGCTCTGATATTTTCTGCAATTCTGACTATAAAGACTACAAGAAAGTAAAGAAATGTTTCTCTCCCAAATGAGGTCACCTTGAAAGTTTCATAAATAGATTTTTCTAAAAACATAATGATAATGCCCTGTCAGTCTTTGTGGCTATATTTAGAGTGTTTTAATAATAAAGAAAGAAAATAGGTATTCCTGTTTGGCAGACTCAGTCATTCATAAGGAAGCAATCATAGAGGTATTGGTGATCAACACAATCAGTCAATACCAGGTGTAATTAAAATGTAGATATGTCATATCTAAAATATTGGATAACTTCAGTTACTCAAGTAGAGAGCATCTTATGTCATGAAAGTCTACATAAGGATGAGAGACAAAAAAATGGCTTGTTAAATCAAAGGTGTCAGTGATACATTTAATTTGTTTCAAATGTGGGGAAAAGAGCTGCATTGCAAAATTCTGTAATAGTGATGTTAATTCTGGTGTGACTCTCAAACCTTCTTTGAAACATGTGAAAGAGGTAGAAACTTTAGAATGTGATAAGATCTCTGCTAGAATAGTTGAAATGATGTTCTATTATGGTGGAACTGCCAAATGAATTAAATGTGCTGCAATAGTAGATAGAATATAATTAAGGGAGCTGTTAGATTCTAGCAGTATGGCCACTCTTATAAAATAGCAATATATATTTGTAAGAAAAAGACTGACAAAAACTTGTGCATCTGCAATGTGTGCCTTGGGGGAAAATATTATACCATACTCCTAAGGCAGACATCCAGTTTGAGATTGGGAAAGTACTGTACCCTTTTGCAGAAGTGTAATGTCTAAATCATAGTAGGATAATTGAGAAGTAAACACCTCTCTTTAAAGAGCTGAGGAAGCAGTGGGAAGTATAGTACTTTTGATAAACTATGGCTCTATACTTAAAAGGACAGAGCCTTATGGCAAACAGCCCATAGTACTACTTTTGTTATGATCTGAAGTAGGGAATATGGACCTGCCAACACTTTTCAACAAATTTATATACAATGATAGTAGTGGAATAAGTAAGAGATCATTATAACAATTAACAAATTTGAGTACAATATTGGCCAGGAATAGTACAAGAGATCTCTAATGAAGCAAGAACACCCCACAGCCCTCTAAAAGTTGAAAAGTGGCTGTAAGTGAGGAGTGAAACTAAATAAAAAAACAAGCTCAGAGAGGCAGGCAGGTAGTTAGAAGCTCTTGTGAAGAAAAACCTAAGGGGGGGGGGACAGGAAATAAATATCAAACATTAAAGAACCAGGGTATGAAATGACTATAGAGTAAAGAAGAGAAGGGAGCATTGTATACCACAACCTGGACAGAAAAGTCCTCGAGACCTCTAAGGAATAGGAAACAGCTAATGGTCACACAAAGTACTGGTGGTTTCGTTTCATTGCTTAAAGGAAAAAATGGAACTATGAATTTAAAACACACTGTGCTGCATTATACAAGGGAAAGTAAATCAAAGAACTTTTGCATGGTTCAAAAAATGTGTGCAAGGAGCCTATGATTTGAAAACAGCCCACTTTGAATGTGGGTTTCAATGCTGTTTCAGTGAATGTGGGTTTCAAGGTAGAGTAAAAGTTGCTAAATCTGTTTTCATTGTAAGACTTTTGCTTTGTTTAGGTTTAGTAAATGTCTATCAGTGTTTGTGCTATAAAATTTGAAATAAAAGTTGTAAATGAAATCCAGTATGCACACTGAGAGATTTGAACAGTGTCTATGAGGAGAAAATATCCAAGTAATGGGACACTGGAATGGCTGCGTGGGTGGAGCTGCATGGGCGGGGCTCTGGGTTTGTTCACAAAAATCCTGCCTACAGGCTCCTTGGCCTGCCCCACCCCCTTGCCACACCACTGCTGCTGGGAGAACCATAAAACATCCGCCATATTACTTTAGATACTTCCCTAGATGAAGGAAAACCCAGGCTTAAACAGTCAAATGAGCTTTCAGTATTTTAAAATTAGGTATTTTGGTCTCAGTCAAATGAAATTCTGTCAAATGAGTTTTCTGTCATGTGAAGTAGACAAAACAACTAGTATATATGTTGTTACCAGAGAAAATTGTCTGTAGTCTGAGAATCCTTCACAGTTTTAAGTGAGAAATTTCTGCTACATTCTTGAGAGTGTGTCTACTTTGGTTCCTGAAAGAAACCATCTACTCATGCTTCAGGAACTTAGTGATGAGACTGACACACAGGCATGAACTTAACAGGCATCTAGTTAGGAACAAAACTAAAATTACAGTTTTAACTAGATTCTATTGGCTAGGAATGCTAACAGAAATTGGGCATTTTGTGTTTGATGCCCTGAATATCAGAAAATAATCCTAGACTAAGGCATTAAAATCCTGTCATTCCTATGCCTATAACAGAGGTATGTTTTGAGCAGATTATATTTTAATATCACTGTGACACTAGTTAGCTCCAGTAATGGATTGTGGTATATACCTGTAATCCTAGATTATGCCATGCAGTATCCAGAAGAAATCTCACTCTGAAAAGTCAGTGCTATGTCTGTAGAATGGAAACTGGTTGTACTATTCTCCAGGATGGGAATATATATCAAAATAAAACCTACTGATAAACAGACTCTATTTATCTCCAGAATTATGTACTATCCATACTGACATTTTAAATCAAAAGCACTCAAAACCTCAATATATCACCAACAGCATTATGTCCTTAAGGAAAATTTCAATGAAACTCTAAAGCCATGTTAAGGATGGGCATGGAGGAGATCTCATGCCTTATCTCCTGTTTGTCAACTAGGAAATAGCACAGTCATCAACAGGATTTAAACCTTTTGACTTCTGTATGGCATACACCCCAGAGTGCTTGTTTGACATTGTCAAAGATGCCTGGAAAAAGGTAAAAAAGTGCATTGGAGCATTATACTGGTATACAGGCCAGATTACAGGTAGTGATGACCATGCTACAAGAGCATATAGAAAGGGCACAATCCATCTGATAGAAGGTATACAATGGAAGAACTAGAAACAGAGTTTCAAATCATGGACCAAGTGTTAGTTTTAGTTCCTTCTGCCAAGAACATTTTTTACCAAAGTGGCAGGGATCCTTTGAGATCACAGAAAAAAAACTAAGTGGCATAAAACTAAGACTTTCCCCAACCACATCTCCACCCCTCCTCCCAATCCCACTTCCCCTTCCTCTCCTCATCCCTCCACTCCTAATCCTCCCCCCACTTTTCATCTAAAACCCATCTCTACCTCCTACATCAAAAAGCTTCTTTCCAAATGTAAGCCATGATCTAATGCCCCCGACAATATCCCCTCACTCTTTCTTAAGCTCGCTGCAGATGGTATCACCATACCCATCAGCATTCTCAGTAGATCTATCCAGGAATCTTATGTCCCCAAATTATGGTGTGCTGCCTTCATCTTGTCTCTCCACAAAAGAGGCAAAAACAATAGCATCTCTAACTTCGACCAATAGTCATTCTTTCCCCAGTTTCAAAAATCCTTGAAAAATGCATCCACCTGCAGCTCATGCCCTACCTCATCAATGATCAGCTCTTCACCCTTATGCAACATGGCTTCTGTCCTGGCTATAGTACAATAACCACTCTCCTCTCTTTTTTAGACATAGTTAACCATGCCCGTGACTCGGGAGAAATTATTTCCACTGTCCTTCTCGATCTATCCAAGGCATTTGACACTGTCTCCCACACCCATCGTCTGAATCAGCTCTCTAACCTCAACCTTTCCCAAAAATCCCTTACATAGTTCAATAGTTATCTTTCTGACATATCTTAGGCTGTGAAATGGCAAACTGGTACCTCAACCTTCCTACCTACCCCAACAGGGGCTCCCCAGGGGTCTATACTCGGACCAATGCTCTTCAATATATTCATCAATGGTTTTCACTCTGTGATTACTAACACTTAAATAGTGCAATATGCACATGACTCCACCTTAGTCTGCTCTGCTCTTAGCCTTCCTGAGCTCCAGGCTAAAACCCAATTAGCCTTTACAACTACAGAGAACTGGATGCTCTCCCTTAATGCCAACAAATCCAAAATACTTCTTTTCTCCCCCTCAAAAGCCCTCCCTCTCAACAAACAATCCTTCAATATCATCAGCCATACCAACTCCACTATTGAAGTTGTTTCTTTTGCTAAACTTCTTGGGGTTACCATTGATGAACACCTGAAATTTGATACACATGTCCAACTAAATATTAAGAAAACCCATAATAAACTTGGTATGCTATACAGAAACTTTCACTTTCTCTCTCCCTCTACAAGGCAAACTCTCACCACTACCTGCTTACTACCATCACTAATGTATGGTGCTCCACTACTAACCAACCTCTCTTCCACCATCTCTGCAAAACTAGAAATCTTACAACAAAATCTCTAAATGTGCTACTAAATCTAATCACTCCTCCCACCATTGTACCTCCCTCCATATGCTAAACTGGCTAGAGCTTCCCAATTACCTTGACTACCTCCAGCTCACTACAGCCCACAAATTAATCTTTAAACCTACAGTATGCCCTGACCCAACAAATATCTTACCATTTTACACACCTCTTAGACCCCTAAGATCTGCCCAACAAAATCTACTTTCAGTATACAAACCACAACGTTCTGCTGGCCAGCTTCTCATATCCTTTTCATTAGCCAAAAAATTGAACACTCTCCCACCCCCACTATGAATCTTTAAAAACTTTGAACACGTCAAATCTCTGCTCCATTCCTACCACTCTCATAACTGGAAATGTAACTGCATTCTACCTACCTAATCCTGCTATTGTCTCCTACGCATGTACATCCACATCTACCTCTGCACCCTGCTGATTTTCCTCTTCAGCTGCCCCTCTCTGAATCCAACGTAATATAACAACCAAACCTGAATGTATATAATGTAAATACTGTACATAGCTTTCTATCTCTACTCTTTTTCTAGATGATGCTAATTAGCTAAGATAATTATCTCTGCTATGTGTGTACTCCACTTTTTCTACAAAACAACTGCCTCTTTCTCCTCCGTACTTCTGCCTCTCTCTGCTTACACCAGAATCTATTTCTGCTAAACATCTACCTCCCTCTCTACTGCTCAACTGCCTCTCTCTTCTTCCACCACATTGTATACACAGTACTGTCCTCCATTATTTCTCCCACTTTCTACAAAACCAACAATTACTACTATCTTTCAAATTTCCAGTCGTAACTACCAACAGAAAAAGTTACAATTTGATAGTTATTAGTATTTTGTTCAGATTATTCTGCTGCCTCAGTTCAACCATATGCTGTACAAATGGCTCTCTAATCAACTATGTCTGTACGTCATGAAGAGGGCTCATCTTTTGCATTTGTAGTTCGCTACATCTCTGTATATAATTCTATGATTGTAACTGTAAGTTTTGATTTACTTGTATGTAATGTGGAGCTTTTCTCCCCGGGCCTCCACTGAAAACGGGCTCCTTGAGCCCAGTGGACCTCCCCGGTCATCAAACTGGAAATAAATAATAATAATAAATAATAAAATTATAAAGATAGGCAGATAGGAAAAGCATCTCAAACACATATATCATGTAGATGTGTTGGAGCTCTAGAGACAGGTAGAAAAATCCTTAAGGTACTACTTACTAGGGAAGGAGTTCACCCTCATCTCTGGTCATGCTTCTTTACAGTGGCGTCACCAGCAGAAGGAGGGCAATATGAAGCACTGTAGCTGCCTCTTGTCATTACATTCCTTCTGATTTAACATACATCCTACATCACAGGCCTGGTTCCAATCATCACAATGTCAGTGTTCTCCCAAATGCCTATAGCTCATCCAGATGAACTGAAACTGATGGTTTTAATATGAGGGATCGAATGTAATGTAATTAGTTGTTTGTTACCAGTTACGTTTTTTAACTTCACCAACCTGTATAAGAACAATACAAATATCACCCATATCCCTGTGCATCTCCAGGGGGGAGAGACATGTCTAATGTCATTAGTTCTGGCAGGCACAATTGCAGACTCAAAAATCATTGCATGAAAGATAGATGCACTTAATGGCATTAGCACCATCCCTTAACCTAACACCAGAGAGACAAAACACTGTGACACTCTTTATCCAGTAATGCAAGTGGAGAGCCTGTAAGTGTAATCAGGCAGTTATCAATTGTGAGGGTTTTTTCCAGTATGCTTCTGTTTGGTTTTAAGGATTCTTTTAGCCCTTGAGTTATTAACTTGTTTCTTGTTACTGTTGCCTGGTGAGTCTGTGTATTGCACAGTGTGGTGTTTTAAAGTTACTTGTCCAATTAAACTAAAGGACTTGGTGAGGGGAGGGAGCATCCTGGCATGCATTCTGCTGGAGGTAAAATGGTGTTCACTGACAGTTTTATGTGTGGACAGCTTTGTCTCTAGAATAATCAAATACCTGTCATGATGTAGCAGAGCCCATGGTGTTGATTAAGATGATTATTCATCTGACTTTAAGCCACTAACCCACTGCCAGGAATCACAGATACCAATATAACAAACTGAAATAATAAGGATTTTGAGACGTGTGCCACAAAGGCCCGACTATCTTGAAATGCAACCATTGTCTACTAATGGGCGATCTCTGCTTGACTTACAAGCCATGTCTGACCCAGCTGTGTTAGAAATGCTACATGTAAATAAATTCCAATCCCTCCACACCACACGCTCCAGAGACCTCAACCTCATTACCACAATCAACAGAAAATGCTGGAGGGACAGGTTCATAACCCAGAGACTGCCCATGCTCTGGAATAGACTTCCTATACATGTCAAGCAGAGCACCTCACGGGCCCTCTTCAAGAGAATTTTTGATGAGTGTATGGAAAATATAAAGTTCACACCGGGGATCACTACAGTTGATTTACTTGATAGAGGCACTGGGAACTAACATTGGGTGGCACAATGCCAAGGCACTTCTATGGGCTTGGTTTGTAAAGGCACCATGGCCATTAGCCTAGTGCACACCTATGAACCTATGAACATTAGAGAGACAGGCACAGACCAAGGGGATGGCATAATTGTTAAGGTATTTACCTCAGAGACACACAATACAGGGTTTGGTTTGATTTTTCACCTTTGAAGGGAACTTGCCTAAGCTTAAAATGGGCCTACAAGAGCAGCTAGTTAAGCAGTTACCTATGAACTGATAATGAACCAAGACAGCTCATCCTCTGCTCTTGTAAATACCTCAACATCAGTGTCTATCATCCACACATGAGATGTGTCTACCTCTTGTAGCCATGATAATGATATACTGCCTGCAGTGAGGAAGTAAGGAATGGTATAACCAAGTATATATATTTAAACAAACACTTTGAAGAATTCAACATTTGGTGAAATGACGACAATTCAGGTGCCTGTACTTCTAAAAAGATATACATCAGAATTTCCTCTCTCCCAAAGTACTTATCCCCCAAAAGACAAAAGCTAGCAGTAGATCGATTTCCTGTGTGGACAAGAGGAACATGTGATGGGTGACACTTAATTCTTTCTGCATTGTTTCATTTTTGTGCTTTGTGGATAATTCACTTTTTGTTCTTATCCATAGTCTTTAAAGAGGCATCAGTATACTCTGTTCCCTTTGAGTGCATTTAGAACTAATGATTGTGGTACCTGTACGTCATTTACTCTGGTAAGATATCAGGCACATGCACAAACTGATGTTGAAGCCATTTACATTGCAAATAGCCTGGTCATCTTTGTGCTGGTTCTCTCTGTGTCCAAAGTAAAGGTGTCCCTTGGCACCCATGCAGTGATTTTATGAATATTTGTGTGTAGTCTTTTGGTGGAATTCAAAAAGTATGTCTGCCATGGTATAAAAGCTTTCAAAGTTTCATGACGTTCTACATGATGCATTATCCATCGTTCCCTAACATGGTATCTTTTAATGCGGACACGATCTTGGTTTCTGGTCCCTAATATCCTTCTGATGTATTACTGTGTAAATCTAGAATAGCATAGTGGATAGTGCACACATAACTGTGCATATTGGAGTATCTATGGATACTGGTCCTCTCTGAGAAAACATCATTATGCTTATGTAACCTTTGTATAAAAATGTATATTACCCTGAATATCCCCATTAACACTGTTCAAGTATTTCCTGCTCAGTCATTGTTTGATTCCTGCCACTGCAGTTCAGCACACTTATTATACCAGAACCATAATGCATGGAGTCATTGTGGTGATGATAGCAGTAATGACAGTATTCCAGGACCTGTTGGTCATCCCTATTGCTACCAGTGCCAGGATGTTTGAACCTATCGGCAATGGTACAGCATAATGTGGATATCAATCCCTGTTTAGGCATTCTGGACTTTTTAACCTCTTAGTAATACTGACACAGCCTCCAGAATGCTCTGCACCATGGCAAGCTATGACTGCCTCTCAACATCCTGCATGTACAGCACCTGATCTTGCAATCTAAGACATAGCCACACCCACAAATCTTAGGCATAGATTGACACTAGTAGCTGGCCAACTACTTTATGAAGAACAGCAACACTATTTTCTGGTTTCCACATGAGTCCAATGCTGCTTTGAGATGTTTCTCTGTCTTTACCTGAGATGAGACAGCTGGTGACTGGTATCAGCATTCCATTCCTCCAGTCTGTCTCCAAACAACATAAATATTATTTCACCCTTGGTCGCAGTTGGCATAATGAAGAGCAAGCCATTTGGCCAGTGGACTGTCTTGGTCTGCCAAGTCTTCTAAAGTACTTGTTAATGCACTTGAGCTCAAAACCAGTTAGTCTTATATTAGAAGGGTTTTATTCTGTACTCTGGTGGGAGCAGAGGAGAGATTCAACCCACCTGAGTTGGGAACTGCTGGTGGAAGGCTTACTGTGTGTTTATCTGATTGGCCTGAGGGCTTAACTGTGTTAAGTCTTTCATCCTGCTGATATAAAAACCTTACATTTATGTGAGTCTGTGCTGATTTATGCAGAGCTTCCTTGTGCCTAGCTTGGACAGCTGTGACTACAAGACCCTTGGGTTGCATCTAAAACCATCTGTAGACCTACAAAGCTAATTTATTTATCTATTTATTATACTTGCTCTATCTCAGTGCTATTTAACAGTTCTATGCTGCATTTATTAATTTAGTTGAATTCATCACTGTTTTCAGCATATACTTGTTAAATAAATGCTGTATATTTGTTACTGTACTGCTCTTAACTAGTTTTAATAGTATCCTGATATTTCCTAACCTCCTCTGATACCACAAGAGCTAGTCTGAGTTTGCCAAAATGTTTCTAAGTTTTGCAAAGTTTTTCTGTGTTTGTAGAAACTCAACTATGTTTTCAGGCATTTTTCTGTATTTGGGAACATTTCTCAAGGTTTGTGAAATTATTTCAAGGGATTCCTGATACTGCAGGAGTACTGCATTGTGTTGTAAAGCATTTGTTACTGCACCTGAGTTTAAAATCAGTTAGTTATACATTAGGAGGGTTTTATTCTGCACTCTGGTGGGATCAGAGAGCTGATTCAACCCATCTGAGTTGGGACTATTGGTGGAAGGCTTATTATGTGCTTATCTGATTAATCTGAAGGCTTAACTGTGTTAATGTCATTCATCCAGCTGGTGTAAAAGCCTTGTGATTGCATAACGTGCAAACACAGTTACCCATGCCTTGTATATATGCAAACCTCTCCAGTTTCTATAAGAAACAGTCTCCACAATCACCTATTTTTCATTGCTGCTCAAAGAGCTGCTGGCTTGTGCAGAGAGCAGCACCACTGCAGATCACCATATAATATACTACTAAACACTCTCACTTGGACAGTTAAGTGATTCTCCCCTACTCCTTCCCATCTAATAAGGATCTGAGGGTCTATATTACATTGTTGAATGCACAAGAGTTCGAATGATGTAATATCGAACTGGGAAGTTTGAAATGCAAAAAGTACGAACATACAGAACAGTGATTTTTTTTCCCAGGGAAAAAAATTGCTGTTCCGGTACAAAAACAAATAAACACGTACATTTTAAACTTATACTAATGTGGGGGGTGAAGCCCCCCACACCCCCCCTACTTAAATATACCAACGCCGAGATCACACCACAGTGGAGGAAATAGCAAAGCCATGAAAACGGACCACCAATTTTTTTTTCCCCTAGGAAAAAAAATCAATGTTCCACGGCTTAGCTATTTTCACATTTCGGACATATGGGATTGATATTACAATGTTCGGACTCCTGTGAGTTTGACGTTGTAATATAGACCCGGATCTGATATAATGGATAGGTATGTCCCTGTCATCTCTGTTTATGGCCTGGAAGATATGGGCATCCTAAGGCAGTGTAGTAACTGCCTCATGTTCACTGACAACCTCTTAATCTTTGAACAGACAAACACAGTATGTGAGAGATGTGGATATACAATGTCACTGGGAGCAAAGTTCTCATATGCACACATGAAAAATGCAAACCAGCTTGTCAATGTTACACCCAAATCACGCACTACCAACACTAATGACAAACACATCCACCCACATATGCAGAGGTACCCACATGTAATCTACCCAAACCTCCAAGACCTCCTAAAAGCATCTCTTAGTGACACGTGCACATTCAAAAAAGACAATGACTCACACAACACATAACTCTGAAAATCATAGTAGCTCACTTCCAAGCCCATAAGGCAATATACCACAAAGCCAAGTATTCTATTTATTGATGACTCCATTGTAAGACATACTAATGTCCCCCTTACCAGGCTAAACAAGAAGAAGATCATAGTGAGCTGTCTGTCTGGAGCCAGGATCTGCCAGATTATGCATGCACTTAGGTCTTTAAACCTCAGGTGCCAGTATGACATGTTCATTGGCTATGTGGGCGTAATTGGCCTAAGATGTACCTCACTGGAATATATGAATGGAGACATGATGGCGGTCTCTGAATATGTGTCTCAACTGAATATGAATCTAGCCATGAGTAGCATCCTACCTTCACCAATTATTATGCCGCAGTACCAGCAAAAAATGATTAACTTCAATGATCGGCTTAGTTTCTGATGGCACAACAGAGGGATCCAGTATGTGTCAGCCTTGGGAGACATGATTGATAAACCACAATGCTTTGCCAGAGATGGTTTGGACTTATCACCACTTGATTTCCATATACTGGCAAAAAATGTTTCTATCACCATAGTGCCTTTTTTAGGCTGTGCCAAGTTGTTAAACACTTCAACATAACAAAAATCACTCCTGACCACCTAAAGGTAATGCTGGTCAATGCTAGAGTTTAAATAAAAAAAAAAAAACTTCACTCCCTGGAAGCACTCATCACCATGGAGAGCATAGACATATGGGCAGTTATGGAAACATGGTTCAGAACCATATTGAGCACCCTGTCTGTCAAAGGCTACAATGCCTTTCATATTGAGCACCCTGCCTGTCAATGCTACAATGCATTTCATACATGTCACTCTTCATTGGTTTAGGATTAAACAAACACAGGAGGTGTTTCAGTGTTCATAAAGGACAAGTACAATGCCAGACTGGTCCAACAACATGACTTGCTTGAGTTGCTCCATGCTCCACTAACCCCCTATCATATCCTTGCTAGCTACAGATCCCCTATTATGAGTCTGGAAAAGTAAACTTCCTACCTAAACCTACTGGAATCTCTTAACATTCAGCCTAACACCATACTTATGGGCAATTTCAACTACCCTTCCATAAATTGGGAGACTTATGTGACGCATTATTCACTTGCCCAAAGGTTTTTGGACTTTGTCAACGCAAACATTATTTAGCAACTATCTAGGTCCCAAACTAGAGGTACAAATATCCAAGACCTTGTACTCATGAACATGGGGATGCTGCTGCCTGCCATGCATTAACTCCTCCTTTGGTAAGATCTGACCATAAAATGATTTCCTTTAGGATTAAAACTAACCTAGAACTCCCATCAAACTCCAAAGCTGTTAAGAGCTTTGCTAAAACAAAATACCTCAGGCTAAGTAGCACCTTATTAAATTTCCAAGCCCTTCCAAACTCAGATGGCACTGATGCCTACTCTGTGCTGTACACAAAAGTACACAAAACTGCATTAATATCTGCATAGAGGTGGCAATACCTGTCTGAGTCAAATCTATTATCACTGGCAAAAATAAAACACCCTGATGGACCCCTAGCATAAATACGCTATTCAAAAAAAAGGAAAAAAAATACTCTCCAAAGCCAAAAAGGAACAGATAAAACAATGGAAAAAAACAGCCATCAGTCTAAACAATCAAATTAGAGAGCTGGTCAAATCTGCCAAAGCAATCTATGAGGCAACTATAGCCTCCTAGTTGAAAGATAACAATAAGGCCTTTTTAAATTATGTTCATAACCTGAGGAGATATGCTCATCAATGAGCTGAGTTAATTATGAACAGCAACACTTACACCCAGCCTGAAACTATAGCAAACCTGCTGGCTGACAAGTTCAGTTCAAACACCTCCCCCTATCATCTCCTACCACACCCAAAGAAATACCCTCTACCATCCTCCTACCAGTCATTAGGAGGGACCAGATCATTAATGTGCCCACTAAAGCCAAAAACAGAGCCTTCTTGGGTCCCAACAACATTCCAGGATGCTTTTTAAATAGCTTAAAACAGGATCAATCAGGGCCACTAGAAACCCTTTTTAACCATAGCCTCCAGCTAGACTTTGTCCCAGATGAATGGAGGACTGCACAAGTCATCTTCTGCACAAGGGGGCCCATCAGTGGACCCAGAGAACTACAGACCCATAAGCTTGACCAGTGTTATTTACAAGGCCAGAGAGAGAATTATAATGGATCTAATCAATAACAGCACAGGAAATCCTCAAACACTGAACCAGACCCAATTTGGATTTGTCAAAGGGGGTCTTGTCTGCTCTATGTGGTGGACTTCTTTGAGAACTTCTCCAGGGCCATGGATGAGGCCAAAATGGTACACATCACTTATCTAAACCTGGCCAAAGCTTTCAACCCAAACTCCTGTTCAGGGATTACTGTTAAACTTACTGTGTTAGGCATAAACCTCTACATACTCAGGTGGATAGCAAACTGTCTCACAGACAGGACACATATTGTCCAGATAGGTGAATCCATTTCCGATAAGAAACCTGTTCCTAGTGATGTCCCATAGGGCTCAGTGCTGGGACTTCTTTTCTTTGCTATATACTTATCTGAAGTGAAGGTCAATGTTGGGGGCATACCTCTCATTCTCTTAGTGCAAGAAATCTGGACAAAGCTTGACAAAAATGGGAGTACAAAGGCCAACACATAGGGACAGATTTTAAATATTGCTCTTTTAAACTTATAAGGTTGTTAGAGTAACTGGGATTGTGTTAATATACATTTTCTGAAGGATCTGAAGCCTGAAACTCAAATGTATGTCATTATTTAGTGACTCCGATCCTCAGATAATTCCAGTGATTTGTCAGAAAACCACAAATTTTATGAGGAATAGGCCAAAAATGTGAGGCAAAAATCTGGATATGCCGCGGACATCTGGACAATTGAGAGGTATGATTGGTGGCCTCTGGCTCACCAAGTTCTCTGATGATTGCTAGCTGAGAACAATCGCCGAATCCCTAAACAATGATGACATCCTACAAACATGACGAAAAATGACAAACATCTGTTGCCAAAACCATTGTCTAAATGCTAAAAAAATGCATAGTCATACCCTCTGGTAAATCATATATCCTTGCAGATTATAATATTGATAGCACACCCCTAAAAGTAGACTCAGTGGTGAGGGACCTATGAAAACAGATAGATAGTAACCTAAACCTTGACCTTCAGGTAGCTATGGTAGTGAGGAAATTCTTCTGTGCAGCTCAACTTATAAATAAAGACATGGCATCAAGGTCAGAAGAAGTAATAGTGCCACTGTACTGTACCCTCATCAGGCCCATAATCAAGTACAGTGCTCCCTTCTGCATGTACCTAGCCAGGCACTTACACCAACTGGAGCAGCCCCAGAGGTTTCTCACTAAAAAATACAAAGTATAAGACATGTCCTATGCAGACCAACTAAAGGACCTTTCCCTTTACTCCGTCTCATATCGTTTATTGAGAGGGGACTTATGCCTGACCTTCAAGGCATTCTCTGCTCCATCCCTAATGAAAATGTTACATAGTCACAAGAAAAAATATACATTGGTTATGCATTCCATAGACCTGAACCTTATTTGTGACTATAACAGAACATTCTGGAGAGACACATTCATATCCCAAAAGCTAGCTTGTCTATGGAATAGATTTCCCATCTTCATAAAACAAAGCCTATCCCTCACTCTCTTCAAAAAGAATTTGGGTAAATAAATGGGGAACTGTAAATTTATTTCTGGGACACTCCTTATGTCCCTTATGGATAGAAGCAGCCTGTAAAATGACTTAGGGCTTCAACACCCAAATATCCACTATCCTGATACTAGCCAATCCCATATCTAGGGAATGAAGATATAACATTGGCATATCCTGGGTATAATTGGTTAGGCTTGTAAATGTTCTTGTGTCATTAGCCTAGTAATCACCTATACACCTATTAATGTTAAACAGAAGGCAATTAGGAATCTGGCAGGTAATGGCCACAGAAATCTTATACCAGGTTCTTGATGTGATGCTGCAGCATGTGGAGAAACATATCTGGTTTCACATAGCAAAGGAGGGAACTATCACTGTGCAGCCATTGTATGACATAGCCCTTTTCCCTGAGGTCCTTAGAACCCCTGACTTCAGCTATATTGTTGTCAAGGCCCCATCTGATCCACATGACATCCTGTACATCATCTGGATGGTCTTCCATTCCATCATCTGCCAGGTAGTGTGCAGTACATAGGGTATTATATACAATGTGTCTGTGTGTCATTTAGCTAGTTACCATGTTTTTCACATCTGTCTTCTTCTTCTTTCGGCTTTTTCCCGGTTAGGGGTTGCCACAGCGGATCACCTTGTCCGCACATTGAATGGCAGTGGAGTTTTACGGTGTCGAGTTGCCAGCCCGGCGCCCAACCTTCCACAGAAGGCACACTCACACACACACCTAGGGCCAATTTAGAGTGTCCAATCCACCTGCAGCATGTCTTTGGGATGTGGGAGGAAACTGGAGCACCCGGAGGAAACCCACGCGATCACAGGGAGGACATGCAGACTCCGCACAGAAGGCACCCCAGCCGAGGATCGAACCGGAGAACCTCTTGCTGTGAGGCAGCAATGCTAACCACTGCACCACCGTGGCCGCCCATGTTTTTCACATCTGTAAAAAGTAAAAAAAATCTAGCAGTGCTAGAGTTTTCCACTGTGTGATTCCTTAAACCTCTTGTATTAGAGGCACATGGAATATATGCAAATGACCCTTTAAAGACATCAGGTGTTTCAGCTATATGGCAGTTCTGAATGCCCATGACTTTTTTTATCTTTTAAAGTCTGTTATGGACTAATACATGCCAAAAAAATCAAACTCCACTAGCTGTGGGCACATGCATGTTTCAGCCATGTGGATCAATGTGTTTATGCATGACAGTCCATGCCAGACAATACTTACCCCCAAACTATAATCTATCTTGCTTGTCCCATGAGTACTTTCAATATGAACCATTCCCCTCAACAGGACTACAGCTTGTCTAGGTAGATTCCTGTATCCTGCCTGGTTAAGAACTCCATCCAAACCAGTTAATCTCCTACCATGGTCAGTGCAGTATTACCACACATTCCCTGTGCTGCTTTAGACAGTATCTGTTGTTACCAAGCTCCCTTGAGTGCTAACTGCATTCTTGAGGACCATTACCAGTTATACTGTGTACTGTCAGTTTCCCTGTATGGCAGTGCATAGTTTCATCAGCTTTATTATGACTATCTGTGTTGCTGAAATTGTGTTTCTTATGGTGCTAAAACAAAGTACATGACATCGCCATTATGCTAATGAGGTGACATAGCATAATCATCTCAGAATCCCACCATTAACGTGCTGTATTATGACCCTACAGTACGGGGTATTACTTATGCATGGTCTGGGAGGTAAAAAATGATATGTACACCTGTGCATCCTGACCATGCTAATTACAGTTTGCATCACACTAATGACCGTGGTCATCTAATCCAGCCGCCTTTCATGCCCACGCATTGGCTCAGATCATGTAGAGTGTGTATGCATGCGAATTCTGACACTCTGATGTCACCCTTCTGCTGACTACATTGCATTGAACTACTGTGAATCACGCTACTGTGCTGTCCATTAAGGTACATCATGTGGAGTCTGTGACATGTGGCCATGCAGATCAGCCACCATTTTAGTTCCTGGACTTGACCTGTTGAGTGAACATGGCCTCAGCAGGATCAGATTATGGATCTTTTTATACATCTTGCATAGGCATCATTTGGAGTGTCTGCAGGGGGATCAAGAGGATCTCCTTTATAAAGAGAATGGTTGACATGGACTTGCCAGCGAGATAAGTGATGGCCCTGGCAACACCTGCTTTGGCAAGCAGCACAGGCCTGTGTATTTTGACATGAAAATGTGTCACCCTGACCTTCTGTGCCAGTGGGAAGAAGAGGTTGTAGATAGGCACATATACAAGAGCAAACACACACACACACACACGCAACACTCACACACACACACACACACACACACACACACACACACACACACACACACACACACACACACACACACACACACACAATAATGTAAGTCTATTTTTGCACTGTCACTGTAAATTAGGATTAGCACCTGTAGCTGTATTTGCCTTCTGCTGCTTAATAAACTGTATTACATATCAAAGACTATATACATTTGTGTCATACATTTTCTCTCATTTCACCTTTTTATGTTGATTTGTTGTTGTTTTTTTATCTTTTTCTGTGTTTTTCACAGGTACACTGTGGATCAGGTAGAGATAAGGCAGCAGTCACTATACTCTGTCCTTTCCACTGCTCTAGTCACCCTGTTTCCAGATTTGCCTCTCTTCAAAGTTATGAAAGTCACCCTGCAGAAGGTGATCTAGATAGCTTGCTGGTTGTTTATATTGCCTCTCCAAATGAGACATAGGATAATTATCAAAGAGTAGTGCTGAAGCACCCTCCTGCTTCTGTCTGGTGAGAACTATGAGAACCAATGGCTCAGTTTAAATGTTGTCACCCCTGAGTGCATTGATGTGCAGCTGATAAAGTCATGCAGTCAGCAAGCCATGAGCTCTGTGCCACAAGAGGCACACTGCACCGATGATGTCAGCTACAGATGTGACAGACTTATGGGTAGATTCCACTCTGGGATAGCTTGGTAGGCCTTAGTCACCTCACCTATCCCACATCAATGTGCTCCTCTTCCTTTTGTGTCATTCTCCTTCCCCTATTTGTAGTCTAGTCCTTCACATCACAAGTTGTCTGTTGTTTATCACTCTGCATCTCTTCATTGTTGCTCCCCCTTATGTATTACTACCACTGCCTTTGGCCTTTGTAGCTTGGTTTGTATTCTTTGTTTGGTTTTCTGCCCCTAATTCCTTCTACTCTAGTCAGTGTTCTACCCGCGCATTACTCATGCTACCCCCAAATTTCTCCAGAGAAACAAAAACAGGCAGCTGCCTCAAAACATAAACATATCCTTCATCCTCACCTCCCTCCTCCCTTTCCATGTCTTTCTGATTACACCTTGCTTACTCCTCCTTTCTGATTACACCTTGCTTACTCCTCCTTTCTGATTACACCTTGCTTACTCTTCCCTTATTGCACCTTACTTAACTCTTCTCATATGAGTACACCTTGCTTACTGTTCCATTCTGATTATACCTTGTTTACTCTTCCCTTCTGATTACACCTTGCTTACTCTTCCCTTATGGTTACACCTTGCTTACTCTTCCTTTACTACAGTTTGTTTACACTTCCCTTATGATTACACATTGCTTACTCTTCCTTTCTGATTATACCTTGTTTACTCTTCCCTTATGGTTACACCTAGCTTACTCTTCCTTTATTACAGTTTGTTTACACTTCCCTTATGATTGCACATTGCTTACTCTTCCCTTATTACACTTTGTTTACTCTTCCCTTAGGATTACACTTTGCTTACTCTTCCTTTCTGATTACACCTTGCTTGCTCTTCCCTTCTGATTGCACCTTGCTTACTCTTCCCTTATGATTACACATTGTTTACTCTTCCCTTCTGATTGCACCTTGCTTGCTCTTCCCTTCTGATTGCACCTTGCTTACTGTTCCATTCTGATTACACCTTGTTTACTCTTCCCTTATGATTACACATTGCTTACTCTTCCCTTATTACACTTTGTTTACTCTTCCCTTAGGATTACACTTTGCTTACTCTTCCTTTCTGATTACACCTTGCTTGCTCTTCCCTTCTGATTGCACCTTGCTTACTCTTCCCTTATGATTACACATTGTTTACTCTTCCCTTCTGATTGCACCTTGCTTGCTCTTCCCTTCTGATTGCACCTTGCTTACTCTTCCCTTATGATTACACATTGTTTACTCTTCCCTTCTGATTGCACCTTGCTTGCTCTTCCCTTCTGATTGCACCTTGCTTACTGTTCCATTCTGATTACACCTTGTTTACTCTTCCCTTATGATTACACATTACATACTCTTCCTTTATTACAGTTTGTTTACACTTCCTTATTACACCTTGCTTACTCTTCCCTTCTGATTGCACCTTGCTTGCTCTTCCCTTCTGATTGCACCTTGCTTACTCTTCCCTTATGATTACACCTTGCTTACTGTCCTTTTCTTACTACACCTTGCTTAATCTTCCCTTATTACACTTGTTTACTCTTCCTTTCTGATTATGCCTTGTTTACTCTTCCCTTACAATTACACCTTGTTTACTCTTCCCTTTCTGATTTTCCTATCATTTCATTTCCTTCTCATTTATATAATAGCATAAGGCGGCACTCTGCTGTGGAGCCCTCATGGGGTCTCCCTGCTGTGCCTGTGTTTCAGTTATAGGGCACTATAGTGTTGGGCATGCAACCTGCATGCTGATATCCCGGGGTTATGTGATCAACCATAGCACATTTGGCTCAGTAACATGGTGACTGTTGTTTTCTTGACTCCAAGCATTCATTATACACCATGATCTCTGAAATGACCATGTTATACAGGCACTTAAATCTAATCCTCTTCAAGTCATGTTGTACTATTTTCACAGCACTATTTACCATATTCCAGTCATGTTATGTGTCTTTCTGAATACTCCCCCCATGTGCTTGATCCCATTCACACTACCTCATTCTAGAACGCAATCTAATCCATGTATATTCTTAAACGTCTCTTATCCTGCCTTTTAACTATACGTCCACATAGGAGATGGTTTGAAGCAGAAGTCTTAACTGTAGTCATGTCTGTTAGAGGAAAATACTGCAATAAAACAAGTAAAAAGTCAACAATGCAATACATTAGATTGCATCTCCTTTCGTACAGATCCCTTATAGGGCATACTGTTAGAAAGGCAGAGATAATAGATATATTTTAGATGTAGCTTTAAATAAATATATGCTGATATTATTTATTTATTTATTTATTTTTATTTTACATTTGTTGACCGGGCTAGTCTAGCTGGATACATATCCATTTTCAGCAGAGGCCCAGGGAGAAAAGCTCCTCGACAGTACAGTACAATATTATACATAAAACAAAACAAAAACAACAAAAACAATTCAACGTTTAACAGGTGAAAGTACAGTACAAAATTAAGGTATTTGATACATGAAAAATCATATAGATGTAAGTAGATTAGAATATAAGGAAATTTGTTCAGTTAACAATACATTTGATTGTAGAATCTTATGTTAAGTATCTTTTGTTAACATAGTAGGCAGACTGAAATCCATATGTGGATATAGAAAGAGTCTAATCAATTAAAAGGCCTGTGATAATTCTGGTTTTCATTAGGCAGTTAGTGTATACAGTAATTAAGACAGATAACTTAGTGAAAAAAAAAAGACATGTGAGGTTAGTCTGGGTTCAGACAGGTGCACAACCAATGTGATTTGAAGTAAGTTTTAAGCCTGATTTTAAATTGTGTTAGTGAAGATAGGGAGAGAGTTCCAGGTTTTACCCACGGTATTAGTGAACAGAGAGTCCCCTGCCTTATTGTAGGTTTTGCCTATTTGTACTAGAAGTTTATTACATGAGCATAGGGTCTTAAGGTTGCTGTAGGGGGTGATAAGGTTGGTAAGAATTGGTGTGTTGTTAGGCTGATACAGGATTTTATAGACAAATGTTAATTGTTTAAGTAGAAGTAGATTTGGTAACTCTAGCCAACCTAGTTTTTCATAATTAATACAGTGATGGGTTCTGAATGTAGAGCCTGTCACAAATCTAGCAATATTGTTGTAGGAGACAGTCAGTTTGTTCATGCTGTTCTTTGAGAGGTTAGTATATATAGGGGAGGCATAGAGGAGGGTAGAGATTAAGTGGGTCTGGGCAATAGTAGATCTTGCTATTGGGGTAAGAAAGGATTTGATTCTATAGAGGGTGCCTAGTTTTTTGTTGACTGTTTTTATGGTATTGTTAATGTGACTATCAAAGTTAAGGTTATTGTCAATTAGAACCCCTAGGAGTTTTGTGGTAGAGTCTGGAGATATGATGGTTCCATTGTTTGATGTGACAGTAAAGTGCAGAGGTGTGGCCCTGTGGGTGGGAGTAAAAAGTAGGAGTTTGTTTTTTGGGGGGTTCAGGATGAGGCACTGATGTTGTAGCCATTCCTCAACGATGTTGAACACTTTTTGGGTGAGAGATTGAAGGACTGTTGGAGTTGGGGCTGAGCATATTAATGTGGAGTCATTGGCATATTGTATTATGGAAGCTTGAGGAATAACAGTATGCAGGTCGTTGATGAAAATAGAGAATAGAAGGGGTCCAAGTATAGAGCCTTGGGGGACACCTAGTGCAATGGGGAGATGGGGAGATAAGTTGTTCTCCCACATAACTGTTTGTTGCCTATTGCTTAAGTAGGATTGAAACCATTGTATAGTGAGTGCATCAAGAGATAGGTTTTTCAGTATGTTTATGAGAAGTTGGTGGTTAACCATATCAAAGGCTTTAGATAGATCAATAAAGAGGGCTGCGGATCGGGTGTTGTTATTGCGATTTTTGTTTATGCAGTCGGAGAAGGATAAAAGGGCAGGAGTAGTACTGTGAAATGGCCTGAAGCCATGTTGGCAGTTAGCTAATAAGTTGTTATCTATTAGGTGTTTTAACAGTTGCTTATGAATGCATTTCTCCATGATTTTTGCCAGTGGAGATAGTATAGCAATAGGTCTGTAGTTGGATAGTTCCCTAGAGTTTCCACCCTTATGAAGGGGGATAATGTGTGCAATTTTCCAAATGGAAGGAATAGTACCCTCAGAGATTATTCTGTTAATCAGAATGGAGATTGGGTAGGCTATGGCATTTGCAGCTTTTTGTAGATATTCTGCAGGAAGAAAATCTGCTGCAATTGTGGTAGGTTTGAGTTTATGTAAAAGAGTACGGATGAGGGATGTAGGGACAGGTTTGAGATGAAATGGGGGAGGTAAGGTAGTATTAGAGGGTGACAGAGATGAGCTGTCAGGAGATAGTTGATTGAGAAGAGACTGAATAGTCTCAGTGAAGAATATATTAAAGGTACTTGTGATTTGCTTTGGATTGTCCTGTTCAGTACCTACAGGGGAGGGAGTGACAGTACGGCCTGGGTGTAAACGTGTATTTATCCCTGCCCAAAATTTTTGTGGTTTGCTTTGATGGGTATGTTGGAATTGAATGTAGTAGTTTCTTTTGTCTGACAGTATTGATTTTTTTGTATCATTTCTTAGCTGTCTGAACTTTATGTGATCTTCTGGGTTTTTAGTAGTATGCCATTTGGTCCAGACTTTATTTCTGAGGAGCATTTTTTGTTTTGTCTCTTTAGAGAGCCAGGCGGCAGGTTTGTTCCTAGTTTTAATGGTCCTTTTTGGAGCATGGAGGTCAGGAATACTTAGGAATTTAGTGTTAAAGTAGATTACTGCTTCCTCTAGAATTAAGTTTTTGAGGGGTGACCAGTTGCAAGCTTTAAGTTCATTTTGGAAAATATCAGGGTTAAAATTTTTATTAGTCCTTATTGTGTGTTCATCTATGCATCTAATAGTAGGATAACATGTTATATCTAGAACTTATAGTCTACAAGGTGCATACAAATGTTTATAACCATGAAAAGTCATACTTATCTGTATACACCCCAAGAACTATAATGCTGGTTAAACGTACTGTGATAGCCATTGTTTTTATTTTTTATAAGATGCTTTATTCAGTCTTTTGTTTCACTTTTGTGTGACTAGCAACTTTTCTGATAGAATATGGGTTACGTGGGTTATTGTAGGTTTCTGGCCAGGTTAAAGCAAGTTGGTCTTTTCATTTTACTTTATTCTTTCACAAACTTAAACGTACTTTTGACACATTAGTGGAAAGATAGGACAACACCGCGTATTCTCTTAAATTTATTCATGTCTAGAAACAAAGAAGAAACTAGATTGTTTTCATTTGTATCCTTTGCCTTAACAATGGAAATGATGGAAACTGGAGGTTGTTGTCACTTATCTCTACATCATGTCTCGTGACTGAGTAAGCAGTGGAACATTGTCATCAATGACTTAAATCTGTATGAAATGTATGGTGTTTTAGGTGGAGCAGGTAATATAGCTAGAAAGGCAGAAAGAGATTTGGAGTTGGAACTCAGTGTGGGTCCTTGTCTTCAGTTGTGGGTAAGTGGTTACCTGTGACATGAAGAAGCACTGAGGCAGTGCCAATGATTTTTTTTTCAAATGAATGCCTTTCTTGACATCTATTCATCAATTTAACAATGCAGGAAATTATCATGCAAATCCAATTACACCAATATTTCATATATCTAACATTAGAAAAGCAGTGCAAATATTGTGCCATTTTAACTTACTGTCTGTTTTAAACTATTGAGGAGCAGTATTCCACTTGAATTTTCTGTCCATATGCTTCATCCTTACTATCAAGCTATGTATAAGATAAAATCACTCCTCTATGAATTGAATTATTTCTTAGCAATATTTCATAGTAATATGGTTCCCATTCTTTCAGTTGTTCTCAGAACCTCAGCTGTCAAGTCTTTCCAAGCCAGTTTCTACTGGATATATATCTTTCTATTTCCTTCAACAGGACCTCTAGAAATCAGTTCCATTTTACATTACCCCAAGTTGTTAATCTATATAGTACTGTTTACAGTATTATGAATATTCCTACATTTACACACACGGACACACACACACACACACACACACACACACACACACACACACACACACACACACACACACATATCTACCTACCTATCTATTTGTCTATCTACATGTTATATGTACATAACTTAATATTTTGTCAGGGTCCACATTCAAAGCTTGGGACAATATATTTAACCTAATTGTTTTCTAGTTGCAATTTCCTTGTGTAAGCAGCATCTATTTCATTTTGTGTTCTATCATGCAGGTCTGGGAGGACAGACATGTTTTAGTTATTTTGTTTTATAATAGTCTTGTAAATTTTGATCACCTATTTCCCCTTGCTCCAATGAAAACAGTCAATTTAACTAAGACCACCCAAGATCTCTTATGTTCTGAAATGAAGTTTTTTTTTTTTTGTCTTTGTTGACCAGGAAAAGTCCAGCTGGGTAAAATCTGTTTTCAAAGGATGCCTGGGGAGAAAAGCTTCACATTTAAGTTAGACATTATGCACATTTCTAATTGCAGGGTAAAAAACATCTGTACATGAGCTTATTTACATGACTTTTAAATATTTCTTACATGAGCATAGCATAAACTAACTTAAATTAACTAATTATAGAATAAAAAAATAAAATACAAAAGCAGTTAATGTATTGATAGCATGATTGCTGTATGAAATAGATTAAACTGGTGTGTTTTTGAGGTTAGTAATAATTTATGGACAAAAGTAGTAATAGCTTAAAACTGATGATAAGAAAGGTTTGAAAAGAGAAATTACAGAAATGAACAAGAAGATACATTGACAGAGGAGGATTAGAAGTTCATTGTGGGTGTGAGAGGAGGAGGAAGAGGTTAAGAGATTAGTGCAATAAGTTACAAAAAATTGGGAAGCAAAATGGCTGTAAGAGTTGCAAAAAAGTAATCTGAGTAAAGCTAGCCAGGTGAGCAGGAAGAACACAGCCATCTTTTGCATAGGTGCTGTTTAAGCAAAATTTTGAAACTGTTTAGGTTTTCTATCTGTTTTAACTGTGTGGAGATTTAATTCCAGAGTTTTGACACCTAATGGGAGTAGTGAGAGTCTCCAACAGTGTTGAATGTCTTACTAATACATAGTAAGAGTTTACTGCTAGAGCGAAGGTCTGTAGTAGGTGAATAGTAAAGCTCAGTATTTTGTAATGCTGGGCATTTGTCTGGATATTACAATAGGCTGCGGGCAATGATTAGTTGTGAATATGCCAAATGGGAAGCATATAAATAGAGACCAAAGGAGGGATGTTGCTGCTAAGTTAATCCTTGCTTGATCTGTTAGGTAATGTTTGGCTCTGTAGATGTAGCCGAGTTTTTGGTGAGTTTTCTTGATGTAATGAAGTATGACGTGATCAATTCTAAGTAGTTTAGTTTGGCTTATGGTTTTTATTTTAGTGCTATTACTTATGGTAATATGAAATGTGTGTTTCTGGTTAAGGTGTTGTTTTAGAGTAAATGGCATAAGCTTCCTTTATTTATTCATTGGCATTAAGCAGCAAGTTAGACTTTTTAGCCATATTTCAATGTCACTGAAAGATTTTTGAGTGATTTCCTGTAATTTTGTTATGGATGGGGCAGAGCAGATAAGTGTTGAATTGTCAGCATATTATACGAGAATTGCAAGTGTTTTATCGGTATGAAGTTTATTTGTTTAACAATATGAAACAGAAAGGGACAAGTGTTGACTCTTGAAGAACACCACCAGAAATTGATTGAAATGCTGAAAGATTTTGTTGCTATTTAGTTGCCTGCTGATGATTGCCTAAATAACTGTGAAACCAGGAGAGGGAAGGGTAAGTAAGACCTAGAGCTGCAAGTTTGGAAAGGAACTTTTGGTGGGACACCATGTCAAATGCTTTAGATAGGTCAAGGAAAGTGAAGCAACAAAGCTGCCCTCATTTCTGTATTGGTTTACTATGTTGGTGAAGTTGTGGTGAGTTGAAGTGAAGTTTTTAATCCTTTTTGTAATAGTTTCCATACCTTCCCTTTTGACAGGTCAAAAAAAAAGCTTGCTCTCTATATTAGATCAGAGTGACATAACATCTTGATGGCTTGTATTTTATTATACAAATCTAAAGTCATCATTATCCATGTCTTAAATTTCCCCATTATCATATGCTTCCTGTTCTACTACATCTTCATTGATCTTATAGCCTACCCCAACCCGAACCTTTATTAATATTGCAAAGAGTTTTGTTATATCCTTTTTTGGTCTAGTTAGACAAGTGATGACAACACCTTTCAATAAGGCTATTTTATCCTCCTGCTCCCCTATCTACATCCTGGCTCCAATTATATTACAAATAGTAAGGGAGAGAGGGTGACATCCCTACCTGATGCCCCATTCTGGTAAAACTATTGCCAAACAGTCCCTTCTTTCTTGGTACTAGTCAATCAGATTTGGTAACTTTCTATAACCAGCTAAATCATAATCATAAAGACCCCAAAATGATGCATAGTTTCTCAAAAGTAGATCCAGCACTCTTCAGTCAAAAGCCCTCTCCATATCTATTGTAGTGTACCCCCTGTATTCAAATTTTTCCACTATGACAATTGTTTTATGCACGTTGTTGAAGATTTGTTTACCTCAAAAAGTCAACGCTGATTTAGATCCATCAGTTTTGGTGGAAACTTTGTCAGTCTTTTACTAATATATCAAAATGGTTTTATAATCATGGTTTAGTATGGAATTAAGTCCATATGATGCAAGGCATGCTTGGTCCTTACTGTTTTCACTTCTCTTTTCCAGGATCATCACCAATCTAGTACTGGTGTCTTAAAATTCTAAATACCTAACAAAGCCATCATCTTAGCTCCTGTTTTCGATAGACCTTAAACTAACGGGGTTACAGACAGTATTCAGGATCAGAAAACTTTCATTTGTGGCTCTGTGTACTTACAGTGAATGATACAGTCTTGTTATGTGGTTATATAGGCACAGGAAAGGAAAACAGCATAAACATGCTGTCTAATCATTTTCCATACATAACAATCAACTTTGAATTCCAGCATCCTCTCTCTCTTTACATCTGCAAATATGTATGATGGGCATCCCAGAATTCTGTGCTGGGAACTGTTTGGCACCTACCTCTCTGAAGGAAAAGCCAATTCAAAAGGGCTCTGGCTGACTACTAAGTTTGCAGATGACTGCAATCAATTGAATCTTCAAATGACTGCAGGAAGGCTTGTCCAAAATAAATGGCTGGTGCCAAAATCATCGACTGAAAGTAAATATCAAAAAATGCATTATTGTATCCTTTTGGAAATCATCTACCTTTGGGAACTACCACATTGGCAATATGCTCCTAATAGTTGACCCAGTTGTTTGGGATTTAGAAACTTATGTGGACAGTGACCTAACTTTTGACCATGGCCTTACTTGATAACAAATGGATTGTGTCTAGATCTAGGGATGCCATAGTTCCCTTTTACTCAGCCCTCATTAGACCACTCATTCATCATAATGTCTCCTTTGGCATATATCTGTCCAAATGCCTGCAATGACTGGAACATCCACAGAGATACCTTATTAAACAGATACAAAACTTAAAAAAAATGTCCTACATGAACCGACTCAAAGCCCTGTCAGTATACTCCATATCCTACAGACTACTAAGAGGTGTGATTGTCATACAAGTCATGTTCTGTTCTGACCCATTATGGATGGACTTACTGCACAGCAACGAGTCAACTGGCATCATAAATACTTGGTCTAAGGATCTAAATCTCTTCTGCAACATCAGTCTAAAGGTGTGGAGGGACAGGTTTATCTAACAGAGGATATTGCTACTCTGAAAGAGACAGACAGACTGCCCATCAATATAAAACAGAGCTCATCTCTGTAGATTTCCAAGTGCAAACTGGATATATGGATGGCAAAACAGAAAACGTACAGGACTGCCTCCTGTACTATTAATGGACAGAGGCAGCTGCTATATGCTTTATCCCATGCATATTATAGGGATAATATATAATTATTGACTATGGAATGGTTAAAACCAGTCTATCACCAAATGGAATAGGTTAAATCAAGCAGCCAAAGGAATGTCTAGGCTAAAAATGTCCCACAAGGGCAGCTGGCCAAGTACTTACCTATGAACCGATGTGTGTGTATGTGTGTGTATATATATATATATATATATATATATATATATATATATATATATATATGTATATCTATATATGTGTGTGTGTGTGTGTGTGTGTATTATATATATATATATATATATATATGTATATATATATATATATATATGTGATTGTGTGTGCATGTGTACATATAAATATATATATATATATATATATATATAGAGAGAGAGAGAGAGAGAGAGAGAGAGATTTGTGTGTATGTATTGACACATACACATTATACTATGATGTATATAGACATACACACATATACATACACACTTGTATATTTTTGGAAATGCTAACCTTGGAATAAAGAGTTTGCTGTGTAAATCCCCATTTATCCATTTATATATTTCTCTTTATAGTTTTACACTACACTTGTACAAAATGTTCTTCGTGCAGATGAGTTGTGCCAATTAAAATAAAAGCCCCAGCTACTGAAATTAATATTATATTGGCTCTGTAAATTTCTCTGTCTTAACAGTATAGAAGCTAAGGTTGGATTAGACTAACAAGGAAGTGTTATATACTAATGTAATGACTGAAAATGATTCCAGAGTTGTAAACAGCAACCAGAGAGTGCTAAGGCCAGGGGTCAGACTAATGTACCCAGTAGTGTCTGGCAGGATGGACATTCACTTGAGAACTCGCTTACTACAGCAAGATGTGCACACACCAAATTCCAGGATAGCACGTATGTAGAAGAAGGTAGAGCTATAATTTATGATGACTCCTAGGCAGAATCACAAATAATTAGGGATGGGGGCTCAGGATATGCCAGAATCGTTGTTTTCATTTTCGCAGGTAAAGTGCATCTGGGGTTCTCTAACTGCTTCTTATATTGCAAAGCAGAAGGGACATTCCAATGTAGACAGTTTGCAGTGAAGAATGTTCAGTTCATTGAAGGGTACTGAATAGCAGATATGAGAATAGAAAAGAAAATACTTTGATCTGTAAGGACAGAAAAAGGAAAAAAAATACAATATTTGTACTTTGAATATTATATAAAACATGATGAGATGAGAGGGAGTTGAAAGCAGAGGACATTAAGGATAAAGATATACATATGTCAGATAGAAGGGGACAATTATAAATGATCATAAGGACACTGCTACATACTAAGGGGGCTGTGTTATGCTGCATATCAATTTTATGAGGGTAAAGATAGTTGAAACTGGTTAAAGTATGGTGACTGCATGGTAAATGTTTCCACCACATGGCTTATTTACTGCTGTATGCAGTCTATGCATTTTTCCCAAATCTACAACTGGTTACTTTAGCTTCCTCCATTTTCTTCCCACTTCTCCAAAGTGTGCTTTATTTTATGCATTCTGAATTCTCTCTATAGATAGATAGACATACACATACCACCACTAGATAGATAGACATACACATACCACCACCACCACTACATTTGTGTGATAGCTATATACTCGTAACTTTGAAAATGAAAAAAACAGGATCCAACCAAGAGACACACTGAGGCACAATGAGCTAGCTCTTTCATCCACTTTGAATTATGTGAACTTCTTCAGAAAAACAAATAATAACCACCTAACCACCTTTTAAATGATTCATTACAGGAAATGTCATAATCTGCACAATGAAATAAATTTAAAGTAATACTATGTAAAATAATTGATATATCTATAAAAATGTATATACATACATATAAATAAATACAATATATCAGTATTCCATGCTATATTTATCTATACTTTAAAAAACATTTTATGTTAATGACTTCATTGAGCCCTGGGTAAGGTACTTTTGCATGTAAAGACTGTAAACAATGTAGGTTCATGTGTAATTCGTCCTTCATTACAATAGAACATTTGGGACAAACATTTTGGGCAAATAAATATTTTAATTGCCATAGTGAAAATGTAGTCTACATGGCTACTTGTTCAACATGCAAAAATTACTATATAGGCAAAACAAAAAGAGTTTTTAAAATGTAGAATTTATGAGCATGTTCTAGCTATAAAGAAAAAAGATAAAAACAATTCTTTAGCTAGACATGCTCTTTCCTGTATGAATTTTAAGAAATTTGAATTTTTCGTTTTAGATTATGTAGAGAAAAAAACGTTTGGTGGTGACATTGACAATATATTAGAACAGAGGGAAGCATTTTGGCAGCTCCTTTTTGGGGATGATACATACCCAGGGCTCAATGAAGTTATTAACATAAAATGTTTTTTAAAGTATAAATAAATATAGCATGGAATACTGATATATTGTATTTATTTATATGTATGTATATACATTTTTATAGATATATCAATTATTTTACATAGTATTACTTTAAATTTATTTCATTGTGCAGATTATGAGATCATTTCCTGTAATGAATCATTTAAAAGGTGGTTAGGTGGTTATTATTTGTTTTTCTGAAGAAGTTCACATCATTAAAAGTAGATGAAAGCGCTAGCTCATTGTGCCTCAGTGTGTCTCTTGGTTGGATCCTGTTTTTTTCATTTTCAAAGTTACTAATTTGTGCTTTCCAGCTTGATAGCTATATACTCATATTTAGGCCTTGCTTGCAGAATCTGCCTCTAATGATAACTTTAACAGAAATATAATATAATATAATATAATATAATATAATATAATATAATATAATATAATATAATATAATATAATATACACTACCCATAGTATACTTCTGAGGCTGGACTATGAGAGAGACATTGTCTATTAATGGTTCTTTGAATACTGTCATGTCTCAATGATATACATTCATACAGGGACTTGTAATGAACACTATCTAAATATCTGCTGTGTGTGTGTGTGTGTGTGTGTGTGTGTGTGTGTGTGTGTGTGTGTGTGTGTGTGTGTGTGTGTGTATGTGTATATACATGTATCTAGACAGATAAATAGATACATGGGTGTTACTGACTCAGACGAATTTGTGTGAGGTTGACAACTGAGTAGTCATGTGTTTGTATGTAGGTGGGTAGGAGTGGACACAGTATGTGTGTGTGTTTTCCTAACATTTGAAAATGTGGAATGCGTCAATTTTGCTAGTACATTTGGGGTGGTAACATCTTTCCCATTAAATACAAAGTCCAGAACCATAAGTCAGCTGTCTGGGCTAATTGTGCTGCGAGAGGCGTAGTTTACATTACTATATGCCAAGATTGTGAAAACTTTTATACTGGGAAAACAGAATGCCCATTAAAGAAAAGAACATATGAACATTTTTATGATATAAGATAAGACAACAATAATGCCATTTTTAAACACTTCAAAAAGAGTCAGCCCAAATCTGATAAATATAAATCTGGCATTATTGATAAGGCTGATATTGTACCCGGAGTGTAGTTGGGAGACCCTTTTATAATGCAAAGAATTGGTATGGCAGCTTCATTTGAATGCAACACTGAACCAGGGCTGAATGAACAGATTTCTTAGGTTCATAGGTTCATAGGTAGGTACTAGGTTATCAGCCCTGGGGCCTATATAAGCCTAGTAAAAAAGGTTCCCTGGCTTTCACCACCCAAGAAAATTATTTTCATGTGCCCATGTCAAACAGTGATGCAGAAGTGATCCCTGGGGTGAATATTCTATTTCCCATCTACTCATCAAGATTTTTCTTAAAGAGGACCAGTGAGGAGCTTTGCTTGACATGAATGGGTAGCTTGTTCCAGAGTATGGGAAGTCTCTGGGACAGGAATCTATCCCTCCAGCATGTTCTGTTTATTGTGCTGACAAGGTTTAGGTCCCTGGAAAGATTGGGATTTTTTTAAGTGTAGCATGTCCAACAGCTCTGGGTTTGACATAGCTTTGTATGTTAGGCAGAGATCATCTCTGAGTAGGCGTTATGCGACAGAGTAGAGCTGAAGTTTTTTTAGATGGTCTGCGTATGGCATGTTTGAGGCCAGTAATCCTCTTAGTGAGGTATTTCTGTGGCCTTTCCAATTGTTGTAGGTGTCTTGTGAGATACATGTCAAATGGGGCATTGTACTCTATAATGGGTCTGATGAGGGATGAGTAGAGAGGAACAATGACCTCCTTTTTTTCTAGAGAAGGAACCCTTTTGTGATGAGGTGTGCCACGCAGAAGGACTTCCTGACTACTGTGGCAATGTGGTTATCAAAGAAGACACTGCTGTCCACCTGTGTCCCGAGGTCTCTTATCACACTTTTGGTGTTTAGTGAGCTACCGCCTATGTGGTAGGTCATGGGTACCGAGTTTTTCCCAAAGGGGAGGACAATGCACTTGGCATTGAGCTTGAGGCCATGACTTTGACACCGTTCGTCTGTCTCTGTGAGTCTGAGGTCTGCTAAATTGTAAGTTAATATATTTTACTCTGTAGGTGTTAATTAAATCTTTCAAGAGATTAAAATTATTATTAAACAACAAATTAATAAACTTGAAGTGAAGAATTGTTTCTGGATTATCTTTTAATATATTTTTCATTTTTTGTTTATGTGTTTTAGGAAGTGACTTTGTGGTTAATTACTTTTAGATTTGGATTAATCGAGATAATTGTTTCTGTTATTTGATTTTTTTTTAAACATTTGACAACTGTTACTGTTACACCCATACTCTGATGAAATCCACTATTTGGATGAAAGCACTTACAATGGTGTATTTTCGAATTTTCTTCATTAAAAAATTTTGTTCTTAAGTTCATTGAGTTGATTTGTAGTACTCCCTTCCAAAACAGTGTTCCTTTGGGGTTTTGTTGGTTCTAGTATTTTATACAAAGGATTGTTGCTGTTTTCTTTTTATATTGTTTTCCTAACATTCTCTTCCATTTGCTTGCAGTTGCACCTCTGCAAGGATATGTTTTCTTATTCTCAGATTTCTTTAGTGTGTTGTTTATAAGGTGTCTCTGTGATTTGTCTGACAGTTGGTGCAGAAGATTAAATCCCTGAGCTGTTAATGAGCTGCATCCTGTAGTCCAGTCTTTAATTTCTTCAAACTCCATTTATTAAGTGTATGAATCTAAGTAAGTCCCTCGCCTCATTTAGTGCTCTGGCTCAAATGGAAAATTAGGCTAGGCTCTTAGTGGGTTCCACATTCAAAGTAAATATGTATAAACTTATAATGTAGCAATGATGGAGCCAGGGTTACATACTCATATTGCGGGAGTCAGTTTTTCCTAGCAGAATTGTAATATTTTCCTTATCAAGTCTGCAGTGATGGCTAAGTTGATGACATTTCTGTTTTCTGAGGTGCTACATATAGTCAAGTTGTTTATATATTCTGACTGATTACGGCAGTAGAAAAAGCAGAAGATACATTTAGAAATAAATAAATAAATAAGTGTTTAATGACCAGGTCAGTGTGTCACCAGTGGGGAGTTTTGATGAAAAGCAGCAGCAGATTCTGAACTGATATGTGTTTTCAGCTTTCATATACTGTAAATCTTGAAGGTGCTGTTACCTTTTAAAATCAGCATTCAGTCTTGTTGACAGATTCTTTTTAAAACAATACTTCTTTCTGATTGAATTAATTGTCATTCTGTACAACAGCTGAAGCAGCTCATGTTTTTTTTTTCTGAATTTCAATTATTTGGTGTGCCACTTTTTTTTTTTAACTACTTGATAGCCTTTGTGGAATCGCACATAACTGAGAAGCTGCATTAAACTTATCTGTCTTGTACAAATCCAATTATTATTCTCTGTTTTGCTTCACAAGAAATTAAGTTTCTTAGCATCATGCATCTTGTAAAGCCAATCCTGAAGAATAAAATATTTAACAAGGTCACTATCACAAACTCTTGGCCTGACCTCTGAACAGATGCTGCATTCAAACTGGATTGTGCTAAGCAAAACATAATCTGCATCTCTAACAAATTCAGTTCAAGTGGCTAAGAAATCAGAAACAAGATTCTGTTTCCTGGTCAAAACACAATGCTGGAGCTGTCTTATAGTGTTTTGCATACATCACTAGACCCTTATTATGTTCTAGGTGAGATATAACTGTAATTGTAAGATTAGGTATCACTTAAACGTAGTTTGTTAGACATAAATAGAGTCTTCTCATTGCATAGGCCCAGCAATGCAGCCACATTAAAGCAGACATATATCTTTATTTTAGATTTTGCATGCAGATTCAATAGAAACGAAAATAGAAAGGAATGTTTCTGTAATCTTCAGTCATGAACTCTGTTAAGAATAAAATATACTAACAGAATGTGCAGTACATTAAGTACAAACACACTTGGGAACCAACGTTAACGAGTAATGTAGAAATTTACAGGGTTTTGGGTTTATTAGGTGATATTACATTGTCGATTCACAGCAAGAGGTTCTCCCATTCGATTCTTGGCTGGAGTGCCTTCTGTGTGGAGTCTGCATGTCCTCCCCGTGGTCAAGTGGTGTTCAAAAGACATGCGTGAACGGGCGTGCCTTTGTTGAAGGTTGGGCATTGGGCTGGCACCTTGGCACTGTAAAAATTGACTGCCAATCATTAGCGGACTGGAGTTCCGCTGTGGCGACCCCTAACTGGTAAAAGCTGAAAGAAGAAGAAGAACAGGTGATATTTTAGATACAGTCACTGATAAGCAGAAAGTCATTGTAGTGCAGTGGTGCAGCGGTTAGCTTTGTCGCCTCACAGCAAAAGGTTCTATGGTTCGATCCTCTGCTGGCGTGACTTCTGTGTGGAGTCTGCATTTCCTCCCTGTGGTTGCGTGGGTTTCCTCCGGGTGCTCCGGTTTCCTCCCACATCCCAAAGATATGCTATAAGTGGACTGGTCACTCAAAATTGGCCCTCGGTGTGAGTGCGTGCGTGTGCCTTCTGTGGAAGGTTGGGCACCGGGCTGGCAACTCGACACCATAAAACTCCACTGCCAATCATGAGCAGACAGGTGATCCACTGTAGCGATCCCTAACTGGGAAAAGCCGAAAGAAGAAGAAGATTAAGGGGAAAAGAAATAATTCTGAGTATAATGAGTGCAGGAGCTAAGGACATTATAATTCAGCCTATTTCAGTTTATCACCACTGTTACTGGAGGCAGTAAGATTCTACATTTTGAGTACATAATTTATGGACAGTATAATGACAGCAGAAGCTACAAATGCTATAATTCAGTCTATTTCAGTTTATTGACACTGTAATTGAAAACAGTAAGATCTGTTTCAGTTATTGTTAATGTCTACCTCCACTGTGCTTAATGAAAAATTCTTAACCGAACTACAGTGTATGCAGATTTTTATTCTGAAAGGTACAAGAAGATTTGGCACCATACATCTCAAATGTACAGATTTTTGCAGAATGTGCAGATTTTTGCCACATATTTTTGGTCTGTTTTTCAAAAAATTGTGGTCTTCTGGCAAATTACTGGCAAATCATTAAAGACTGAGGTTAGAAAATAATGACAGACATTTGAGTTTCAGAATTCATACCCTTTAGAAAATTCATGCTAATACACAACCTGTTATTCTATCAACTTTCTAAATTTTTAAGAGAGGTATTTAAACATTGTCCCTATTTTTTGGCCTTTGACCCACTTTTATTTATGGCTTTTTCCAAATTTCTTGCTCCAAAAGGCTGAGAGGTATGTTTGGCACATAAAGGAGAGACTGGCACCAGTTCATTACAGTTCTGGGTAATTACAAGATAAAGATATTCATTCCAGTCAATTCCAGTTTCTTCCAGTTATCTCCAGTTCATTTCAGTATTCTACAGTCCTTTCAGTTCTTACAATGGTGAGCCACCATCGATGAGAGGGTCAACTGCAGTTAAAGTAAGTCCAAAAACCCTATCGCAATCTAGCAAATGTAAAGTCGTCTATCAAGTGTTTTTAATAGAGCAGCAGAGTTCCTTTAGAACATAGAATCATAGGATCATAGCAAATTACTAGGCTAGTGACCCAGTGGTCATTTTAAGCCTAGTCCTTTCAACCCAATGTAATACAGTTGAAGTACTAATCAATACCCAAGATTGTATTTAGTGATGATTGCCAGTGTCCAGAATGTTTGTGAGCACTATCCCTTGTAAGAATTTATGGTGCCTCATCCACTCATCTAGGTTCCTCCTAAACAGTGTCATAGAGGTGTTCTGTTTCACATGAATTGGTAGCCTGTTCCAAAGACATGGCATTTACTGTGAGATAAATCTGTCTCCCCAGCATGTTCTATTTAAGTTGCAGGCCATATTTAAGTCCTTGGAACGGGTAGCCCTAGACCCATTTTATTTATGAATATGCAGTAAGTTCATTAGGTTTGGGTCTTGGGTTGCTCTGTAGGCCAGGCATAAGCCTCCCCTAAGAAGTCTACATGATACTGAGTATAGTGATAGGGATTTTAGTCAGTCCGTGTAACGCACATGCTGGAGGCCCTTGATCTTCTTTATTAGAAACCTCTGAGGTCCCTCTAATTGCTGTAAGTGGTTAGTACGGTACATACCAAATGGGGCGTTATACTCAATTATGGGCCAGATAAGTGTCAAGTATAGGGACAGTATAATGAGTGCAGAAGATACAGACATTACAATTCAATCTTTTTCAGTTTATCAACACTGTTATTGGAGAAACAATCCCCAGATAGCAACAGACTTCACAAAACAAATAACCATGAAAAATACTCCCAGTAGTGCAGAAGGAAGACACGCCTCTCGTAAAATCACCACGTTTATTACAGATTATGTAAGCGAAGTGCTTTTGCAATGTTCACTATTGCTTCATCAGACATAAAATCCAATAAATCAACTTATAAGCATAGTTAAAATTCAAAACATCCAATCAGAATATATAATATTCCCTCCGAACTTTGACTGACATAAAATAAAATGCTCCCCTATTAAAAGGTGCATAGAATGAACAGATAAGTAATTCTTATCTTCCTGGATTTCAGCAGTGGTTTAAGGGGGGCAGAATCATTCAGCCTAAGCCTCTATGGGCACCTAATCTCAGGATCCACCGGAGCTCCACACTCTCAGTCCTATTAACAATATTCCCTAATCTAAAACTCTCTCCCTGTACATGAAGGACCTGAAAATAAAACACATGTTGTTCTCCTTCTAGTAATGTGTGTTTAGCCAAAGCACTACATTCTAATCCTCTCCTGGTACAATAGATGTGGTCCCTAATTCTCTCCTGCAAGTGACAATGTGTCTTACCTACATAAAATTTAAAACAAATAATACAGTGCTCTACATAGACCACGTTCATGCTATTACAGTTAGCTGTACACCTCAATTTCCATAAGGGACCTGACCCAGGATGTTTAAAGTATCCTGATTCATCTATGTAAGTGCAAAAGGCACAGTTCCCACATCTTTGGGTGCCAGTCAGTACATTATCGGAGGCTACAAGGGCACTGGGATAACATAAATACTGTTTCAGGTTTGTTTTGTTCTTATGAATAAATTTAGGCTTTAAACCCACTAAATCTGAGGTTTTTGTATCTACTAGCAGACTTTGCCAATTCCTGCGAATTATACCCTTAATACTATGGAGATAATTTGTGTAAGATAAAATCAGGAGAGCCCATTTACTCACTTTTACCCGTTCATTCCTAATATGCACTTGGTCAGAAAAATATGGTTTAGCTCTTCTAGTTCTCTCTGCTGTCACTTTGGAGTATGCTATATTTATTTCCTCATCACTATACCCCCTCTCTAAGAAATCAGCTTAAAGTATCTCTAGACCATACTCAAAATCTGTTTCCTCACAGGAAAGGCAAGATACCTGCATAGCTTGCTCCTTTACTATGATAGTAAAGATATGCTGGGGATGAATACTCTGTCTATGCAAGAATGCTGGACAATAATAATCTTTCCTGTGTAGTCTGGTAGTAATAGTGTCTCCCTGTTTACATCTAGTGACATCCAAAAAATCTATACTGTACACTGATTTATTCATGGTAAATCAAAGAAAGTCACTGGTGTTATTTAGATAATGATAAAATTCAAGGACTAATTCCTCTCCTTCCCAACTAATAAAAAGATCATCGACAAAACTCCGATAGAATGTAATACAGGCATTGTTCAATCCTGTAACATTCTGTTGTTCCCACTCCACCATGACTAAATTCACACAGGAATTGGCAGAGCTAGTACCCATGGCCAACCCTGCTGTCTGCCAATAACAGGTGTCCTTGAAAAGAAAGATGCTATGTTCCAAAACCGGTTCCAATAACATACAAAGAAAATCTATTTTTTCTATTGAATATTTACCATGTCTAATCAAGTTGGTTCTGACCATATTAATCCCAGTCTGATTAGGGATACACGTAAAAAGGGACACCACATCAAGTGTTACTAATGTATCAGCCTTTACCTCCGTGGTTCCTACCATTGCACTGTATATGTCACATAAAAAATGTTCAGTGTCCTTTAGTACCATGGGGTAATCATTTAGGACCTCTTTGAGTTCACCATCTAAATAAACAGAGATTGGTTCAGTCGGACAGCCTCCCCTCACCAGTATGGGTCTAAAAGTGGTTTTACTAGGATTTTTATGCATCTTGGGGAGGGCATGCAATTGTGGAATCAATGATGCCTCTACTCTGAAAAAATCAAAAAGCTCTGTTGTAATAAGATTCATACACATACTTTCATAAAGAATGTTAAATATGTGATTTTTCATTTTGTCAACAATGTCTGGTTGTACAATACAATACACTTGTGGGTCAGCTAACATATTACTTATTCCTTCATAATAATAATTGGTATCTAACACAACTACAGGTCCCCCCTTATCAGAGGGCTGAATTACAATTTCAGCATTATTTTGTGGATCATGTAACGCTTGTTGTTCTGCTGCAGACAAGTTCCTACTATAATTGTTACAGTTTCCACCAATAAAATTGTCATAGATATCTTTTTCACATGCTTGCAAAAATAACCTCCACATTATTCGATAACAGAGGAACAAAATCACGATTTTTCTAAAGAGCAGCTTTTCTGTACAGTCATTATTGACATGCAATAGCTTAAGTGCAACATTAAATGTAAAGAAATGTATTTCTGTCAATAATTCACTAATGTCTATTCCAGCAGATGGAATAAAGCCAAGATCTTTAGCCAAAAGAGAGTACTCAGCTTGTTTAAGTATATGCCTTGAGATATTTCAAACTAAGCCTCGAAGTTGAGACCACACAGCTTCTTTAATGTTCTTGTTTGATTGTTGGCTGGTGGCTCTTTGCATTTCTGTCCTCCCCGTTGTATCTCCTGGTCAAAGGACCTCCTTTTCAAATTGTGGAATGGCTGTGACAGAATAGGAGAATCTGTTCCTTCTGTGTAGTAATTACTTTATGTCGTACTACTGGCTCTGCAACTGTCGAATCAGAGGCAGCCTGGGGGTGATCCGCCAATGGTGTGGAATAAGATGAAGTGTTGGATTGTGGTGAGGCAGAGCTCTCTGATGCTTGCTGATTAATGGTTCCTACATCTGAACTCTGACTATTGGCTGGATCCGCCATTTCCATTCTATGATTGGATACAAGTCTCTCTTGTCTTTCTCTCCCTTTGGGCCAAGTAAAAATGTGTTGGTTTGAAAAATCATACACATCCCAGGCTAATTTCTTTTTCTTTTGTAGTAACAGCTTTTTCTCATAGCTCATGACCCTCTCTGTGAGTTCATTCAAGTTAAGGTTGGCTGATTCATCACCAGCTAGGTTAAAATGTTCACTCTGCTGTTGCTCAAGCTTATCACTTATCTCCAGTTCTAATGGCTGGAAAAAAATCAATAAGCAGTCTAATGTATGCTCTACTAGTCTCTAAGTTTATTTTCTGCCAATAGGCAAGGAGAGAGGGATATGTTTCCCCATATGTAGGCATATTTAACACACAAAGGACCCTAGGCACATCATTTAGACTTTAACAGGCTTCCAAGTGATAGCGTTGACACTGAAGCCTTTTAAATCTATAGAGATCATTCTCAATATCCCATTTCAAAGTGCATACCATAATATCCAGACTGCTTAAGTTTGGAAAGTCATTAAATGTTTGGAAACTCACCCACTTACAGGGGGATTGTGTTGCCCTGTTATAAAATTGAACAATCGAGCATTCACAAGTCCAGCTTGCATTTCTGTTCCTCCATTCACATTAAATCCTTCTGCCATCCTTGCTGTAAAACGCACAAACTCTAAGAAACAATCCCAGGACAGCAATAGAGCTCATGAAACAAATAGCCATGAAAAATATTCGCAATAGTGCAGAAGGAAGACATGTCTTTCATAAAATCACCAGGTTTATTGCAGATTATGTAAGCAAAGCACTTTCGCAATGTTCACCATTGATTCATCAGACATGTGAAGGCTGCCAGCCTATCCAGATAGAATTGTGCAGATAATTCTGTCATTTGTAAATATAAATGTTGGAATACAGGCTTGGTTTTGAAATGCAAGAATATGCTGTGAAATGTTGAACTTAAAGCAATGAAGCAACATTGCCCTCTGCTGTAAAGAAAGCTAAGTCAAGCATTTCTTGTCTGTCTTTTGAAGTTCAAATTATTTCATGACTGTCTTTGATGTTTACAATTCAGCTCTGGCCATGCTAGATGAAGGCTTCCTGCCTATTGTTTTAACTTAAGGAATAATTACTAGAGTTTACATGTGGAATGTTTTTTATTGATGTAATTTCCTGCAGCTGCAAGATAACAAAATAATGTAGTATCTGTCAGCCTGGGAACACCAGGAAAGTGTAAAAAATTATGTAATGTTTATCAGAACTGCAATAGCAATTTAAACAGAGAGAATCAGAAAGCATTAAGCATTTTTGTCTCGATCATCCAACTGACAGCACTGTCTTGCTCACATGTAAGTTATCTTAGACTTGTGTTTTCTTTTAGAAATAGCTAGAAACTAGAAAGATTAGACTAAGTGTTTTTCTGTGATGTCAGAACCATACTACTGATTTAGTCTAAGTATTTATGTGTGATCTCTGAACTTTTGACTAGCACTGTGTAGTAAAAAGTTTTGTCTTGTAGTTTTAATTATTTATTATTAAATATTTTAAAACCTTTCAACTGTGGCTGTTTTGTGTAGAGATAATTTAAGCTCTAGAGTACATTGCATATTTATAGAGTTTACTGTCCAAGTCACTCCAAATAAGCTTTGACTGTTTAGTCACACTTACCAATTGGATAATAATATTGCACAGTAATAATTGGACAACCTTTTAAGGGCCTTTGAGTTGCTGATAATTTTAGTGGGTGGTGGCAGCTGGTACTACCATATAGTCTGGGAAAAAGGGGCACAGCTGGAGAACCTGTGCCACCCTTCCCCAGGAGTGTCTGTGTGGTTGTATAAACTCTTTTCAAAGTGTGTGTGTGTGTGTGTGTGTGTGTGTGTGTGTGTGTGTGTGTGTGTGTGTGTGTGTGTGTGTGTGTGTGTGTGTGTGTGTGTGTGTGTGTGTGTGTGTGTGTGTGTCAGTTAATTGGGCAGGGACATGAAGCACTGGTTGGACAGAGAGGGTGTTAAAGGTTTTAGCTTGCCCACTATGCTGAGATCTGGACCCTATAGCTGTGCCAGTGGGGAGTCTTATTGGGAATCTGGAGAGCAAGGGAGTGACCAGCCCTCGACTGACTGTGTTGTGTGCTCTTAAGGGAAATTGCACTTTACTTTGTGTATTTGTTATCTTTTCCTCATATATGAGATGCCCTCTCTGGTGTAAGTGGCGAGGACTGAGGCTCCTTAATTGCTTGGCCAGGGCACGGGTGTCACAAGACATACAATCCATTAAATAACAATCAATTTATAAGCATAGTTAAAATTCAAAACATCCAATCAGAATATATAATATTCCCTCCAAACTTTGACTGAAATAAAATAAAATACTGTCCTATTATAAGATGCATAGAATAAACAGATATCTATTATCTTATCTTCCTGGATATCAGCACTGGTTTAAGGTGGACAGAATCATTCAGCCCCAAGCCTCTATGGGCACCTAATCTCAGGATCCACTGGAGTTCCACACACTCAGTCCTATTAACAATATTCCCTAATCTACAACTCTCTTCCTTTACATGAAGGACCTGAAATTAAAACATGTTGCCCTTCTAGTAATGTGTGTTTAGTCATAATGTACTGACTGGAACCTGAAGATGTGGGAACTGTGCCTTTTGCACTTACATAGATGAATCAGGATACTTTAAACATCCTGGGTCAGGTAACTTATGGAAACTAAGGTATACAGCTAATTGTAATACCATGAACGTGGTCTACGTAGTGCACTGTATTATTTGTTTTAAATTTTATGTTGGTAAGACAAATCTTTGCTTGCAGGAGAGAATTAGGGACCACATCTATTTTATCAGGAGAGGATTAGAATGCAGTACTTTGAGGAAATATGTAGAATGTTGTCTGATCAAGACATTTTTCGAGTTGTTCAACCAGATATAGTTTTTAAGATGAAAGAATGTATCTTGAATGCATTAAGTGAAAGTATCTGTATGGGTCTTATTAATAAATAACTATTTGCATTCTTTAAAGTAGATGAACCACTGATACCCCAGTTACATGGTCTTCCAAAAATTCATAAGAATCCAACTTGCCCCGGATTTAGACCGGTTGTAGTTGGAGGTGGCTGGGTGACAGAGCCAATCTCGATCTATTTACACTCTCAACTTAGGGAGGTTTTGAATGATTTTGCTGTAGCGTTGACGGGTGCAGAACACTTTCTCCATGACCTGCAGTGTGCTACCACTGGAGTAGCAGGGATGAAGGTCAATATATTAGTTACACTTGATGTGGTCTCCCTTTTCACTTGTATTCCTAATCAGGAGGGCATAAGTATGGTGAAGGCAACTTTAATAAGACAGGGTAGGTTCTTACCATATCATGTAGATTTTTATCTGTATGTTACTTGAATTGGTAATGGAACACAATATCTTTCTGTTTAAAGACACTTATTATTGGCAAATAGCAGTTGTGTCCATGGCCACTAGTTTTGCCAACTCTTATGCTAACTTGGTCATGGTGGAGTGGGAGCAACAGCACATCCTTGGTAGAAATTATTCCAATGTGTGCTTTTATCGACATTTTGTTGACAACATTTTTATTGTTTGGAAGGGCGATGAAAATGATCTCTTAGAATTTTTTTACAATTTGAATAGGAGTATTGGATTTCTTCAGCTTACTATGAATAGGTCCACACAGACTATAGATTATTTAGATGTGACTGTGTTTAGGAAAGGGGACAGTTTATCTACCAAATTACACAGGAAGGACTGTTATTGTCTAGCCTTCCTACACAGAGAAAGCATACATCCCCAACACATCTTTACCAATATAGTGACTGGGCAGGCTTTAAGGATTTCACACCTGTCCTATGAGGAGGTTGACTTCTCCAATGAGCTGAATTATTTGAAGGATGCATTTATTGAGAGGAAGTATAGTCAAGAGGAGATACATCAGGCTCATTTGAAAGTGTTAAATGAGAGACTAGGAGGGGCACAGCTTTATTTTTCTGATCAAGTAAGAACTATGAGTGGACAGACTCCATCACAGGTCCCTGTGATTCTGTCATACACACAGGATGTTGGCACGATTAAGGACATTGCTCTTAATAATTGGCCAGTTTATTGGTAGATGATAACACATCTGGTATAGTCATTCCACAACCCAGGTTTGTCCACAAGAATAAAAGAAATTTGAAACAGCACTTGTGTTACCCTGGAGTATACATGCCAGTGGATGGATTATTCGCTGGCACCCGTATGTGTGCTTGTGCATATTGTGAATATATAGATGAATCAAGATTTTTTAAGCATCCTGGGACTGGCCGCCTATGGGAGTTAAGGGCTATGGCCAACTGCAATACTGTGAATTTGGTCTATGCAGCACATCGCGTTGTCTGTTTTAGATTCTATATGGGAAAGACAAATCGGCACCTTAGGGAACTGGTGAGGGACCATGTGTATTGTACTAGGAGAGGACTCTAATACAGTGCCTTAGCTATATGGCACAAAATCATTCCAGTGCAGAAGGACCAAGTTTTTCCAGGACTACCACTTCCATTTTGCAATCGAAGGGTTGGATCAACCGAACAGGATGGGCAGCGAAACGGCCAGAAATGAAAGGACCTCCCTCCAGGGTCGAGTTAAGTGAGAACGCTGAAAAAGATGTGGGGTCTGAGCCATGAGGGTTAGTGTGGAACATTCTGAGGTATGCACTTAATGAAGCTGAGCACTCACTACTAACAAGAGGTCTGGGATTTACACCATCTACTAGAATGGACATAAGTGACTGTTTAGTGGAATTACGTTTGTTTCTGCGCAATGAGCACTTAAATTGTTTTATGGATGTAATGAACGTATTAAGAGGCCATTTTTTTTAAAAATCAAGCATTTTTGTGCCAGTTTTTCCACATAATGTAGAGGTATTCTTGCAAGTATGTGAAAATTATGTATATGATAGGTTTAATGCAAGACGAACATGTAAGCATAATACTAACCTGCCTAGTGTTGAACAACAAGCTCTTCATGACTTAAATTGCAATAGGAACATAATCATTCATCCCTCTGATAAGGGTGGACCCATAGTGGTGTTAGATTCAGATTACTACTATGGGGAAATATATAGAATGTTGTTTTATCAAGAAGTTTATTGAGTGTTCAACCAGATATAGTTGTCAAGATGAAAGAACATATCTTGCATGCATTAAGTGAAAGCATGTGTAAGGGTCTTATTAGTAAAGAACTATTTGAGTTCTTTAAAGTAGATGAACCGCTGATACCCCAGTTACATGGTCTTCCAAAAATTCATAAGAATCCAACTTGCCACACATTTAGACCGATTGTAGCTGGAGGTGGCTGGCTGACAGAGCCAATCTCGATCTATTTACACTCTCAACTTAGGGAGGTTTTGAATGATTTTCCTCTAGTGTTGAAGGATGCAGAACACTTTCTCCATGACCTGAAGTGTGCTACCACTGGAATAGCAGGGGTGAAGGTCAATATATTAGTTACACTTGATGTGGTCTCCCTTTTCGCTTGTATTCCTAATCAGGAGGGCATAAGTATGGTGAAGGCCTCTTTAATTAGACACGGTATGTTCTTACCACATCATGTAGATTTTATCTTTATGTTACTTGAACTGGTACTGGAACACAATATCTTTCTGTTTAAAGACACTTATTATTGGCAAATAGCGGGTGTGGCCATGGCCACTAGTTGTGCCAACTCTTATGCTAACTTGGTCATGGTGGAGTGGGAGCAACAGCACATCCTTGGCAGAAATTATTCTAATGTGTGCTTTTATCGACATTTTGTTGACGACCTTTTTATTTGTTGGAAGGGCAATGAGCATGATCTCCTGGAGTTTTTTCACAATTTGAATAGGAGTAGTGGATTTCTTCAGCTTACTATGAATAGGTCCACACAGACTATAGATTATTTAGACGTGACTGTGTTTAGGAAAGGGGACAGTTTGTCTACCAAATTACACAGGAAGGACTGTTATTGTCCAGCCTTCCTACACAGAGAAAGCATGCATTCCCAACACATCTTTACCAATGTAGTGACTGGATAGGCTATGAGGATTTCATTCCTGTCCTGTGAGGAGGTTGACTTCTCCAATGATCTGAATTATTTAAAGGATGCATTTATGGAGAGGGAGTATAGTCAAGAGGAGATACATCAGGCTCATTTGAAAGTGTTAAATGAGAGAGGAGGATGGGCACAACTTTATTTTTCTGATCAAGTAAGAACAATGAGTGGGCAGACTCCATCACAGGTCCCTGTGATTCTGTCATGCACACAGGATGTTGGCACGACTAAGGACATTGTTCACAAAAATTGGCCAATTTTATCGGTAGATGAGAACACATCTTGTATAGTAGGTCCACAACCCAGGTTTGTCCACAAGAATAAAAGAAGTTTGAAACAGCACTTCCCTAGAGTGTACATGCCAGTGGATGGATTTTTGGCTGGCACCCCTAAGTGTGGTACTTGTGCATATTGTGAATATATAGATGAATGAAGATTTTTTAAGCATCCTGGGACTGGCCACCTATGGCAGTTAAAGGCTACAGCCAACTGCAATACTATGAATGTGGTCTATGTAGCACATTGTCTGTTTTAGATTCTTTGTGGGCAAGACAAATCGTCGCCTTAGGGAACGGATGAGGGACCATGTGTATTGTATTAGGAGAGGACTTGAATACAGCGCCCTTGCTAAGCACACAATCCTGTCTGGGAATCAACATGTTTTTCTTTTTCAAGTTCTTCATGCCCTGGCCAAGAATGCAAGATTGGGGGACCTCACAAATAAGACTGAAAATGTTGAGATGCAGTGGATTTTAAGGTTGGGGGCATATAGGGGTTATGGATTGAACGACTGTGTCCCTCTCAAACCTGTTTTAAAGTCTAAGAAGTTAAAGTGAATATATGCTATGGGCATTTGTATTATGTTTCTATAAATTTAGTAGTGCAATTAATTAGAGTTTTTGGAGGGAATTTTGGCATGGAGTATTGGTTAACTGTATCTAAAGGTGTGTGTGTATATATATATATATATATATATATATATATATATATATATATATATATATATATATATATATATGTATATATATATATATATATATATATATATATATATATATATATATATATATATATATATATATATATATATATATATATATATATATATATATATATATATATATATATATATATATATATATATATATATATATATATATATAGTTCCCCTTCAGAAGACTGAATTACTGAAAGCTCGAAATTCATAAGCTCAAAGCCAGAATCTCGAGTTTTCAGTAACTCGAAATTCTGCAGGGGAGCAAAAACACCTGCAAAACAATTTCTCTAATGTTTTTGCAGTGGGGTTGCACCCCCCCCCCCACACACACACTACTTAAATATACCAACTCTGAGATCGCACTACAACGGGGATAAGGGAAATCTCCCATTCCGTGCTGTATGCAGAAGCACACAATGGGAGAATTTCCATTCCTCCGCTATAGTGCGGTCACAGAGCTGATATATATATATATAAGAAGGGACAGTGCAGGGGGACTCGGCCCCCTGCAAACATGTCAGTTAAACTTTATTTTTCTTTCCCCTTCTCTTCTCTTCACAATTTCGAGTTAATGAAAACTATGAGATGCCTCATACACAGAATTAATAGAGGGGAACACATCCCAGTGGATACTAAGGTATGTGTAGGCTTAAGAATACTAGCCACATGTACCTTCCAAAGACCAACTAGGGCGATCATGGGGATCTCACAGGCATCAGCATCCAGGGTACTCCACAGTTCCTGGATGCCATGACACCACATGCCAATGAGCACATATATTTCCCCACCACCTGTGAGGTGTTAACCAGAAGTATGCGTCTCTTCCATCTTATAGCAGAATACCCTGAGCTAGTTGGTGCTACAGACTACACACACATCCACATCAAAGCACCACATGGTGAGCGGGGTAGGATCTACATAAAGCACAAGGGCTTCCCCTCCATCAACTGCCAGGTCATGTGCGATGCCCAAGGCATTATCATGAATGTGTGTGCTGGTAGCCCTGGAAACTATCACAACTCCCACATCTGGCATTGCTCACTGCTGTATCAGGCATTTGCCAGGGTAGACATCCCATACGGCCATCTAGTGGAGGATGCTGGCTATGCACTGGAGCTGTGGCTGATGACACCCACCAGAGGTGTACACACCCGAACAAGAACACCATAATGAGGCACACGCACAAACCAGGATCATTGTAGAGCATGTGTTTGGGATGCTGAAGTCACAGTTCCACTGCCTTGACATATCCAATGGAGCCTTGCAGTACTCTCCAGCTACCTGTACACAAATGTTCATAGTATTTGCCATGCTACACAATATGATCCTGTATAAACAGCTGCAACAGGGACAGCATGGGACAGGGCCACACAGCCCCCCCACCATTGCCAAGGCCAGCACAAGCACAGAGGGACTCGGAGGAGAAACATCCTGAGCCTGCTCTTGTAGACAGAAGGAGGCATGCCCAGTATGCCCATGCCTTGGCAAAAAAGGTAATGCATAGCATACACACTGACACTGTACGGACCCAGGGACTGCTACCTCTCTCAGACTCACACAAACAGTAAAAGGGATGCCAAACATGGCACTACCTGTGCTTTATCATGAATAGTGAGTGTACTACGTGCATCCAGTATAGTCAGCCCTCCAGCAATGTCCTCAATACCGGCCAGCAACAAGGTAAGTCACCCTTCCTATCAATTACTAAATGGAGTAGTATGTTCTCATACTTGTATGTATGATATGGATGCAAGCATGCAAGGGAATTGGCTGGCTGAATGGGAAAGCAGCAGACAGCTGACAGCTATATGGAACAGCAGGAAACTCATAACAAATACTGGTGTCAACATACTATGCAGCACTACACAAGGTGACAACTCCCACTGCAGTACATGTGATGGCCCCAAATAACTGTGGGTGTCAATAGGTCACACACATGGATGTCAATGAGGGACACATACCCACCACCAGCCTCACCCAGCGGGGACAGCTGTAGATGACCATAAAGAAAAGCTGGGCTAAGGCCCCCAAATGATGGCAATGGTGAACAGCCCCCACCAGACCCACACCGACATACTACAACAGGTCTGGCAGTTGCATTTTACTTCTGAAGGGTAAGAAGTCTGAAACTGGAATATATGCTATTAAGATCTAACATATATATACTCTACTGATATGTCTTCTTTCTGCATGATAGGTCACGATACAATATGAAATGGAATCCAACAGAGTAACCAAAATACCAGTATAGTCATTGCAAATGTTTAAAGTCTTCAGGTGTGCACTGCCCCCCCCCCCAATCCCATGTAGAAATGCAGTAACATGTACGTTTGAGAAGTAATATCACTGGAGCACAGACTGCCAGAGCTGTCCCAATCTACAATGTTGCATGTGTACAATATGCAGGGGTCAGTGTGGTATGTTTGTTGTGTGTTTAGTATTGCCTGGAAGTGATCAGCATGTGGGCCAGGATGTTTGTGTCTCATTGGCCTAGATACAGTACAGTGGACGACAGGGCCATGTTCCAACAACTGCAGTGCCAACTGCACTGTTTCTCAGCTACATCCATGTCAGCAGTTGTACATACTCACTGTCCAGATGTCAATATCCATCACCATCGGAAAGCTGGACATGCCATGAATGGGGACCCATATATAGAAATAATACACAGGTGGAAGTAACCTACACAGAGTGCACATAAAATAACTGTCAACTGCAGACAAGTTTGTAAATATACATAGAGGTTAGGATCACATTAGTTGTCCCTCTAGTATGGAATACTGGTAGTCTGGCCAATCAATGGCAGACCACAAAAGGCACAGTTATAAAGTGATGACAGGCTGCCCATGAACATACATAAGCCAGCATAAGGGTAATGTCCCAGATATATTTGTGAGTCAGGTGCAAGTAGCTTCCATATCACACATGCACCCAACTCACCCCACCATCAACCACAGGTTTATCACAGGTCATATCCTTGCTGTAGGGAATGAGTACAGCATGAACCCATCTCTGTATGGGAATACATGCATGATGCTGCATGCTGAATATGTGTCGAATGCAGGTGTGTCCCTAGTTGTAAGCAGCAACCCGACCACATCCAGACCGTGGATCAGTATGAACGGGAAGGATTGATAAGAATACCTCAACCACTCATCACTGTCACCCCAGGGTAATCCACTGGCTTGCAGCCTGAGAACATATGACTGACAAAATGCACTGGACTGCTACAGATGGCCTGCAGCACTCTCAAATGGCTTACAGTCCAACGACAAAGGCCCATGCCTCACACATAATGCCAATGTATAGAATGTCAGGGGTCCTAACTAACAACCTAACAAACTAAACAGGAAACAAATGCAAGGCCATGTTGACAAATGCCAGTAGCATGCCTCCCCATGTCTTACTGCAAGGACTGTGGACCAGGCCATAAATACGACTGGGATAAGGCCCAACTATAGGGATACCGCTGAGGTATTGCTTACGTAATGTTAGGAAGAGGAGATAATAACATAGACAAGGTTTAGAAGCATGGATGTCACGGAGTGTGTGAAGTCTGAAACTCCATTGTCTGCCCATACTACCCCTGACTGCAAACCCATGAATGGCCACAAAACTGCTTATAAACCACAATGTGAAGGTAAACTGACCAGATATATGAATCCTACCTCTGGGTAACCTGGGTGTATCTGTACAGCTGAGAGGTAAGGCCCCAGCAGGATATGGCCATTCTATGAAGTTAAGAAAAGCACAAGAAGGGAATCCCCAGCCAGCATACTATCGAGGTGCTGGACCATTTACACAGAACCACCAGCCTATTATATGTAGCTCCCCTCCACAATGGCAGGAGTGTGCCAGAATGTATAGTCTATATGCCTCAGAATATTGGTCTCAGGTTCATTCATCTTGTATTTATTTTATTTTTATTTTTATTTTACATTTGTTAACCAGGGGTGTCTGACTGAGCCGAAAAGGCCCTTTTTCAGCAGAGGCCCGGGGAGAAAAGCTCCACAAAGAAAAAATTACAGACACATTTAGTTATTTAGACATAATCAGTATACACACAAATTACAAGAGACATGTTTTACAGTGGTATGCGGCACAAACAGTTACAGTGGAGAGAACAATCAAAAAAGATATTCATTTTAAAAATAAAGGTAAGTAATAGATTTGTGGTGTACAGCTGAACTTTGGAATGTAGGTAGAATACATACATAGTACACAGGTACAGTACATACATTGTAGATTAGCCAGTGTTTGTGAGTAAGATTGAAAACTATTATAAATTGCTCTAGATTTAGTATGCATATGTTATCCGCTTTCACTAGCCTGGGGAGCAATCATGGCACTGCCAACTTTGCTTGAGATGTTGCCTGATGAGGTCTTTAAAGGAGGCTTTGGATGATGTGTTTTGAATGCTAGTAGGGACAGAGTTGCATTTTAAGCCACCGAACTACTATATAGTGCATCTCCAAAGCTATTGTAGCTGTTGGTGACTTCTAGTAGTAGTTTGCTTGATGATCTAAGAGGCCTTTTGGCTGAGTGATGTTGTACTAGGTTTTTGAGGGCAGGACACTTATTGGGGAGGTAATAGATAGAATGACAGAGGCAGAGCTGATTGTAGGTTAGGAGGTTGGGCAGTTCAAGCCAGTGGAGCTGTCTCAAAGCAGTACAGTGATGAGTTCTATATGAGCAATTTGCAGCAAAATGGGCAGTTCTGTTATAGCAAGCTTCCATTTTGCTTAGTTCAGTTTTGTTGAGATTAGTCAGAATGGGAGATGCATAGAGTAGGGTGGATAGAAGTTGGGAGCAAGCAATGGCTGATCTTGTGTTGTTGGTAAGAAATGGTTTGATACGGTAGAGTGACCCCAGTTTGGCATGTACTTTTTTAATAGTCAAGTTCATATGACTATCAAATTTTAGGTGGGAGTCTATGGTTATTCCCAATAGCTTAGCCTGTGCCACTGGAGCAATTGGAGTAGCATTTGTGGAGTAGATAGTGAATTGACTGTTAGTGTTTTTGTTAGAACTGGTTATAATCATAAGCTGAGTTTTCTTTGGATTGAGGATAAGTTGGGCTTTGGTAAGGTAGTTTTCAACGTCAGAGAATGTTAGTTGAGTTGTTTGCAGGAGGGTGTGAATGTTTTGTGCAGCACAGATTAAGGTAGTGTCATCTGCATACTGAATTATAGATGCATGCTGTGTGGAGGTGTGGAGGTCATTTGTGAAGACTGTGAATAGTAGTGGTCCTAAGACAGAACCCTGTGGGACTCCTATAGTTATGGGCAGCTGAGGAGAGAGAGAATTTTCCAATTTCACAGCTTGGTACCTGTCAGTTAAGTAGCTTTGGAGCCAGGTAAGAGTGGAATTAGATAGATGATATTGGTTTAGTTTATACATATATATATATATATATATATATATATATATATATATATAGATATATATACATATATGAATAAATTTGTGTGTGTGTTTTAACCATGTAGCCAATGACTACAGTTTTGTGCTATCTCTAGCCATGCTGCCTGACATTTATCTACCAGTCATTTTCTTAAATTGCTGTACTGCACTAAAGCCAAGAACGAACAAATGCTCAATAACAGACCCTTTGGAAAGGCAGCTGGAAACAGTGACCAGTGTGTAGGATTGTAACACTGAAGCATTCCAGTCTCATGGCATTCAGTAATCCTGTGACCTTAACAGTGTACTTAATCATAACTCACCCGCTCTTAGGATTACAGCCTGTCAGAATGTGACTAGGATTGAATGGTGTGAGTAACATCTGAACCATTCCCGTGGAACAGGGAAAACAACACTAAAATTAATTCTACAGTATATAACAAAAAGGGAAATAACATTAAATTGGATCATCTCTAGATTTAAACCTAATCTACTTGTTTATTTATTTATTTTTTCTTGAACTAGGCATCAGAACATGCATTTAACTACATAAATCTGTCTCTTCCAGTAGATCAAAGGACAGGTTAATGTTTTTTTTTTTTTTTTTTTTTTTTTTGCCATGTGGTTAAAGTGATATTAGCTTATTAACATCAACATTAGCAGCAGCAGTAGTAGTGTAGTTAACATTGCCGTCTCATATTGCCTGAATCTTTTCTTTTAATAGCTTTGTACACCAACTGGACACAAGTTACCTTTGAACATTGTTTGGTTAAGAGACTTACTCACCGTCATACAGTAGAAAAATGGAGCTGGAAGGAATTAAACCTTGGACTACAGGAAGCAGCTTATTATCTAGTTATAACCTTCTTAATCCTCCGCACTATCCCAAGGGCTGCTAGGTCAGATTTTTGGCTGATGTGCCTTCTATGGAAGAGTCTGTAAGTCTTTTTTTTTTCAGATCTCTTATTTCTACATGTTGGTAAGTGCATTAGTAATATTCAGATTGCCAGTAGGTGAGTGTGCACAAATGACCTGTGATGGACTGGTGTCCAATTCAGAAGGGACTAGTTCTGCCTTCTATCTGTTATTATCCAGGTTAGGTTCTAGCTGAATGTGCTCTACAACTACATAAAACAGATACTGTAAGTGTGAATGAACATGTACTAATAATAATAACAATCTGTGCAAGTGAAATAATATTTCAGACTGTGTTTGACCACATCCTGGGTCATTAGGACAACAGCACTGTGTTTTACTATATTTTTCACCAGCATATGTCTATTCAAATACTGGAGGAGTCAGAGAAAATTGAAACATACACAGGGACAGCATGCAAATTGAGAACAATAAGTAACTTGGACTACAATAAGAAACAAATCAGTTTTTGCCCTGACTGTGCATCTAATGACAATGGCATGTGGTCTGCATTTCTAAGTCAGAATGAAGAGAATGAATATCTCCCTTTAAATTTCAGAGTAAGCCATATTCACTATTAATTCAGACCACAATATGATTTCCTATCTCTTGGTTTATTTTTCTTACATCATTGCTTACTAGCCTATTATTCAGGATTCATACAGAAAACCATATAAGTACAGTAAATTATATTAGAATTAGCTGTCAGTTGTTTTTGGTGTGTGCATAATTTTACAGTATTACACTAATGTATATTGCCATATTTTGTTAAGAATCTTATGCTTAGTCACCCTTTCCTAAATCCAGATATGTTCTGATAAAGACAGACTCTTAATGTCACAATATATATGCAAAACCACAAGATGGTCATGCTATAATAATAAATACTTTCATCTCATTTTAGCAGTGTTCTCTTCACATCTGGCCACGGCATCGTATAGTCTGGCCCTTTAGGGTCCACCACAAGTGCTCAAGTGCTTGCAGCTTGTGACACACCTGCTCACTGTCACTTGCTTGAAAAGGCAGGTACTCTAACTCTCACTAGCCTGATCTCTTGCAACTACTTAGCCTTACCATCACTCAACTCATGAAATTGTATAGCTCTATCAGAGCCCTGACTTCAATCCTAAAACTCCTACCCAGTTCCTAACCTGAGTTGTCACTCCCTAACCTAAATATCAACTCTCCTTCAGTAAACCTTAAATTACACTCTCCCTTCTTAACTCTAAAGGCCCTGATTGCTACTTAAACTAAAAACTCTAACCCCTAAACCTAAATTCCCAAATAGCTCTCTAAACCTTAAATCTCTTTCTGCTCCCTAACCCTAAAACTCCCTTCCTGCTCCTTAACATCTCTGCTCTAATCTGCATTCACACCCCCACTTTCTTCCTCCCTGCCTCCCCACAACCGCCATTCTTACCTCATTAACCTCAAATTATGTGTTTGTGCACAGCACAGCAGCTGCATGTCCAAACTCATATTCGGGTTTGAGTACAAGCAGCTGCCTGGATGAGCTACAACATGCTGGAGTCCCTGGCTTCAAGACAGTGACCCTACAGCGCCTGGGACTCTAGCACTTAAAGTAAAACCAGTTCTTTCAATATTTCTGCCTAATATTTTCAGTACTGAATTTTTATCTTTCAGATATTTTGCATCGGTCTGTACACTGGTGCAGTTTTTTTCTTCTTTTTTCTTCTGAACTTCGCTGTTCAGCTTCAGTAAGAAACAATACAACTGCCAGATGCATCTGCACTGAAACTGGAACTTCCCACACATTCTATTTATTTCACTGATGCTCATTTGGTGTTCATTTTATTGACTTTTTACTGTTTCAGATTACCCTTGCTAGCACTTATGTGTGTCAGTCCTAAAGGACATTATGGAATTCTGTAAAGCTACAGCTTTAGTATAATCAAGTTTTAGTTAAAATTTAATGAAGTTGTTTTCAAACTCACCTCTTTAACTTCAGCTAGGGACATTTACCATGAGTTCTGAGGCAGGAAATCACAGAAATCATGACCATTACATGAAAAGAGCAAAGGTCATATAAGCAGAGACACCACTGAGTTCTTAACCCCATCCTTTCTAACAGAGAAACAATAATTTTAATTTCTAGTAGTTAAACTGTTGTTGCCTCTGTACAGTCTGGCTATTACAGAAAATTTCAGTGCCAAATAAACAAACTTTATTGCAGGTAATCCCTAGTTATCTGACTTATCAACAAATAGTTATGTTCATAGTAAGGCTGCATTCTTTCCATCTCCTCTCTGACTGGACTTAAAAAAGAAAACAAAAAAAGAGCAGACTGTGTTGCAACAGAATTTGGTACTATGTGAAAAGGTTTCTAGTCATTTGTGTTGTCTTATATAACAAATATGCACAATTATGCATGTGGTCTTCTGACAATGTAGCCTAAAGGTAAACAGAATAAGTAATAGTTTTGCAATGTACAACATGCAAATATGGGGTCTGTGATGACCCTCCACTGGACCAGTAATCAAGGAGCCTCAATTCACACCACTGGCAACAGTGGGGGATGTTCACTGAAAGGATGACAAGTACACAAACAGTATTTCCAGATACAGCTCTCTACATCAAGTGCAATTTCCCTTAAGAGCACACCGAGACCACAGTCAGTCTGGGGCTGGTTCCACTACCTTTCTCCAGATCCCCAATAAGACTCCCCACTGACACAGCTATAGAGTTGGGTCTTTAGCCAGGGATCCAAGCCAAGTCCTCCAACACTCTCTCTGTCCAGCCAGTGGTTTGTGTCCCTGCCCAAGTAGCTGACACACACACACACACACACACACACACACACACACACACACACACACACACACACACACACACACACACACACACACACACACACACACACACACACACAAACTCTTTGAGATTTTGATTTACACACACACACACACACACACACACACACACACACACACACACACACACACACACACACAAACACCCAAACACAAACACGCGTGTGCACACATACACACACACACACACACACACACACACACACACTGTCAGAAAAATATGTATCCAGACATATAAACTGCTAGAAAAATATGTATTCAAATATATATTGTTAGAAAAATATGTATTCAAACATCTATAAACTGTTAAGGAAATGTGTGCTTAAGACATAAATAAATGTGCTCAAATCTATATGAAGAGCAAAGGTTGAAAAATAGTATAATATGTAATGCATTTAATTCTGTTTTACTAGAATGGTAGTAGAAATGAACTTGCATATTATTGCTTGAAGCTTAGCTGCAGTGTGATTAAAAACTTGACCCTGACAGTAGCCAGCTCAGCTGGCACATGTCTTTCAGTAAATATTATTTGCAAAGTTAGAAAATAATGAATCTGTCTGCATGTGTATCTTTTTCCTGCTTCCACCAAGGAGGATGGCCTTGTGAACACTACCAAAGATAGAATCCAGCTGGCGAACAGAGAGACAAAGAAATGTATTAAAGAGACATTCATTCATTGTATTCGAGCTAATCTAAGAGCCTTGAATTAGCTACATCTTCATAAAGACATTGTGACTGACCAGGTGCTTTGCAAGGCTGTAATATTCTCATGGGAAAAAGAACTTTTCAAAAAGTAAAACCTCAAATTTCTTATGGGCACCTAATAGACCTAGGATTGCATTAAAGAAACATACTAATAGCTGGTCTCAAGGGGGTATTTCTTTTCCAGACTTTAATTTATATATTATCTCTTCTATTATAAAAGTTATTACTTTATTAATAGATCGGTCATATGTCGCAAAATGGAAAGATTATTGGGAGCTAATTAGTATGCACTTCATGAAAATCTCCTTAACACATAAAAATATGATTATAAATAACTCCATGTTGTGGTTGCTAAAGGAATTTTGTACTTCACCTATTACACCTAAACATATGGTCTGTTACCCATTAAATATTATTATTAGTTATCGTAACTTTATATTCATGCACCCTAAGTATAGGGAATGGAATTTTATTGTATTCCTATAATTTATACTCAGGGTATGCTTATGTCATCTACTTCTGAAGGAGCTCATTTAGCTATAGATAATAATCTAAAGTACTGGTATCAGCTGATATCTGATAATAAAGTTAAAAATCTAGATTTCTTAAAACAAGAATTTGATCTAAGAGAAACTTGCTGGTTAGAGGTTCAGATCTTTAGACAACATCTCATTGATAGAATAGATCTAATGTCTATAACAGTTAAAGAATCTATTCCAAAACTGATTGATTACTTGATAATAAATTTACAGCATAAAGTTTCTGATAAAGGTAAACTTTCATATATATAAAATTATCAGACAAGAAACTTTTTACAATGTAGATTCATACTGGAATTATTTCACCTCTATTAATGGGGACCCACCAACTCAACAAGATAAACAATATATATTGGAATCTGCTTATAGAACTACATCTTCCATTGTCTGGAGACTTTATACATGGAAATTTTACATAGATCTTTTATACACCTTTGATGATGAATAAAATTAATAATAAAGATAATCTATGTAAGAGATGTAATGTAGAAATTAATGCTGACTGGGCTCATATGTTTTATGACTGTATGAAGTTGAAAGAATACTGTCAATTAATGAATTTTGCAGGCTCTTTTACAGATAATTTCATTATTTCTAAGTCTCTTATATTATTCAACACACCTGTACCTCAATGTGTTAAAAGATTAAGCTTCCCTTGTTATGGTCTATCCTAGCAGTGGCTAGGAAAATAATAACTAGAAATTGGATTTCAGATACACCTCCTTCGTTCAATGAATTTAAAAATGTTATGAATATAATGTGTCATATGGAAATAAGCACAATTAGAATGAGAACAACTAGAAAAACATCACATTTTATTGTATGGGATAATTTACAAAATTTGTTAAAATTCTAATTTCAATAGCACAATATTTTAGTTTAATTAATTGATTTGATTGTAGTGGATGTCTTTGTAAATACTTTAGTTGTTTTTGTTGAATATTATAATAATACCTATTTTTAATTATTTGTATAAAATTGTTATGATATTTCTCTTATATGTTAAAACAATAAACTTGTTTTGAAAAAAAAAAAAAAGTAAAACCTCAGCATTTTCTTATGAATTATAGTGATGTAAAGACCCTGTCACTGACCACGTCAGTGAGGTGGGCAAAAGCTGATTGTGAATGGTATAAAGTAAGGGGTATTCCCAGAATAAAGTTAGTCAAAATTCTGTACATGTTTGTGTATGGTTTTTTGCCTCCTAATGATCATTAGAATATGTATGCATATCTGTTTTGATATCTGAGCATCCTGCATTACTGTCTGTCATTTTGAAAAACCTAATGATTTTTACAGTCTGATTTAACAATTTATTTAACATTTTGGTCCTTCTGAAAAGCCGGAATTCCCTTGGTAAGCTGCAGGTCATAGGTGGTACTGAAAACTGCGCAGAAGAAGGAAAGACCTCCGACTGAATTGTTGTATGCAAAGAGGCTGTCCACTCTCTGATCTGTGTCCGAAAAGCGGAAAACTGGATCCTAAGAAGTACAGCGGTAAGCGGGAGGCTCAGGTAAGAAGAATTTCCCTCTTTGTCTTTGTTTTAGATCAGGGACCAGGTTACACTGTGCTATTGCTAAGGTTTGTGATAGCAGGGAGAGAGATAGTCGAAGTATTGTATCTTGAGTCATAGATCAGGGAATAACAAAGCAAAGTAAACAGTCATTCTAGACACTACTGTGGATACGGGGAAATAAGATACCACGTGGTACAAGAGAAGGGTTACGTAACAGTCTTTTTAAGACATGGGTAATGAGTGCACTAAGGGGACACGAGATCCGCCCCTAACAGATGACGCAAAATATATGCAATTGCAAAGAGCAGACAATGTGAGGTATTTTGCAAAATGGGTCAACAAGTATGAATTTGACGGTAAATTAGATAAAATATCACTAGTGAAACTTTTGAAACAATTAAAATCTGATGCAGAAGGTCAGGCAAAAAAACAACGACAGTTGGGTGTTCCTCAAGCACATAGGTGGATTGAGGAAGCAAACCGGAGGGAGCAGAAAATTAAGAATGCAAAAGCATTATTTTTAGACAAAGAAGATAATAAAACGGTAGTAGCAACGGCCCCTCCCCCACTACCACCTCCAATACCTTATTCAGAATATGAAGCGGGAGGGCGGGCTGAACCCCCCCCCACGCTATCCTGAGACAACAGGGGTATTAAAACAACCATTTGTAAGAGAACCTGTTGGAACTAGATCCCGAACACGTGAAGCACTTAGAAATGTTCAACTAAGCAGTAATTCATTAGATGAGAGTGAGGAAATCTGTCCATTAATTGAAGTACCTAACCCACAGGCAGGACAGGAGGGCCAGGCCTCAACTCTCTTAGTATATAGACCATGGACACCGGAGGACATCCGGAAAGCTACAGAGGGAATTCCCCATCCAAAAATTAACTTTGAGAAGTTTGTACAAGATTTACAGGGAATGAGATTAAGTTACCACTTAAATGGGGAAGAGGTAGAAAAAGTAGTTAGACAAATTATAGGTCCGGACTGGCACATGGTTTGCGGCGCCTGGAATGCCCGTGACACGCAACTTAGGCCACTCCTACATAGTGACGCAGAGCTAGATACTAGGTTGAAGGGTCTTACAGACCGCATTACTGAAAAATGGAAACCTAGAGCAGATTGGACTTGTATTAACCAATGCGTACAACAAGATAATGAAACAGTGGACACATACTATGGTAGATTATTAGAATGTTTCAATAACCATAGTGGTATGACTATTCCTGAAAATCAGAAAAATGATAGCCCATATGAACAACAACTGAAAAATGCATTTCTAAAAGGTTGCATTGCCCCTATCAGTAGCTTCATCACGAAGCACATGATAGATCATCGAACGAGTAGGCTTCAAGCCTTACTAGAGTATGCTAGGCATGCTGAAAGACACTTTAACAGTAAAAAGAAAAAGAAAACGCAGGTCTTCACAGCTGAAGACGGAGCAGAAGTCTTTGTAGTACAATCAGGGAAAAAGGGTAAACGAAATACTCAGGGCAATAAACGTTCTGACAGGGACCCAGAGTTCTATGAGGAAAGGAAGAAAAGAGGTGAGTGTTTTAACTGCGGAAGGAAAGGACATTTAGCAAGGGATTGCAGGAGTAAAGCACCTGCAGAAAAAAAGGATAAAAGTGATGAAGATTGACTAGATGATAGTCATACTGCTCAGCAGTCGTCAGGACAGACTAATGAGCAGGGAGATAATGTAAACATAATAGAAGAGACAGATGACATACAAATGGATGTAGAAACTGGAGAAAGTGAAGTTTTGGATTTGGCCTTATTGAGCTTGGAGCTCTATTTAGCAGACACGAAACCGGAAGTTACACTTCTGGTGGAGGGGAGGGAAATCAAATTCTTGTGTGATTCGGGAGCATCACGGACTTTGATTCATCCTTCAAAGTTACCGGAGCACTCTGAATCACCTGATTATATATTGGTAAAAGCAGCAAACGGACAGCTATACAGGGAGCCACTTTCCCATGATATAGCGATAACTGACCCTGTCTCGGGTATAACCCAGAGAAGTAAAATAGTACTTTCTGCAAAATGCCCAATGAATTTATTGGGAAGAGATCTTATGCAGCTTTTTGGTATAGCAGTAGTTCCCACCATGAAAGGTATGGAGGCACAGAGACAAATGGATGCTTTTGTAGTACGATCGGAGGGTGAAGCTTATTATTGGTGCAGCCAGGACCTGGTTACGACCGGTCCAGGGGCAGTGACCAAGGAACTGGTGAACGTAGCCATCAGTAAGGTGCCCTCCCTCGACTTCGATCAGCAACATTTGTTACATTGTACTCTATACTATTGTAGCACACCAGGACCTGATAAGGAATATGAACAAAAATTGTTCAGAAATCCTGCAAACAGATTAATATTACGGACTTTGTATTGGGATACTGAGGGTAATAGTGTGGTAAGTTGCTCATTACCTCAGGAATTCACGGAATTATACAAATCCAACAAACTACCGCATGTCAGTCTAACCAAAAATAGGGATGTTAGATGGGTAGATTTGGGTGACAAAGTGACAAGATGGGAGAAACAAACCGACTCAGAATTGTCAGAACAAGGAGTACAGAAACAGAAACTAAATTGGTTAACGCAAGCACGCCCAGCTGTACACTTACAACAGAGTGAGGACAGCTGATTGGCGTTCTTGATAGAAGAAGAAGAGAAAGCTTTGAGTGACGTACCAAACATTCTTTGGTCAACAGGGAAATCAGATGTAGGGCTTATTCGAACAGCAGGTCCAGTAACTATTACACCAAAATCGGCTTTCAGACCACAAAAACGACAATATCCTTTGCGGAAGGATGCGGAGCAGGGAATCAAACCTATTATAATGGCATTACTCAAGGAAGGGATACTGGTGGAATCCTTGGATTCACCATGTAATACTCCTCTGTTTCCTGTTAGAAAAGCAAACGGGGAATGGCGGATGGTACAAGATTTACAGGCCGTAAATGATGCGGTAATACCGAGGGCACCTACGGTGCCAGACCCACACACTTTGTTAAATGACTTGAAGCCACAACAGAAGTATTTTACCGTGGTAGATATCAGCAATGCTTTCTTTTCAATACCTATACACCCTGATAGCCAACATTGGTTTGCGTTTACATTTCAGGGCAAAAGGTATACGTATACTCGACTACCACAGGGATATAGTGAAAGTCCAACAATATTCGCACAAGAGATGGCTAGCAACCTGGCGGGATTTACTCCACCAGGGGGCAGTCAAGTATTACTTTATGTAGATGACATCTTGCTTGCAGCCCCTACCCAGCAGCAGTGTAGGGAAGACACAATAGCATTGTTAAAGTTTTTGGCAGAACAAGGGCATAAAGTAAACAAGCACAAATTGCAACTTTGGAAAAAACAGGTCAAGTACCTGGGATATGTAATATCCAAGGAAGGTAGGACACTAGACGAGGATAGGAAAACAGCAATCTTACAAGCACCTAAACCAACTACCAAAAAGGAAATGATGTCCTTCTTGGGAACGACTAATTTTTGTCGAAGTTGGATACCGAATTATGCTTTGGAAACAGCTCCATTGGCTGATTTAATTTTTAAGACACCAATGGCAGCACAAGAAATACTACATTGGACATCGGAAGCAGAGGCGGCTTTTTGCAGACTAAAACAATTGATAGTTTCATCATTTGTTTTAGGACTTCCGAATTACCATAAGAGATTTTTTCAGACCGTGGATTGTAGGCAGGGATATATGACGTCAGTACTGACGCAACAACATGGCAGCAAGCAACGCCCCATAGCTTACTATTCATCGCAGTTAGATCCGGTGGCACGATCATTGCCACATTGTGTACAAGCAGTTGTTGCAGCAGCTATGGCAGTGCAGGCTTCGGCCTCAGTGGTGTTGTTTCACCCTCTCACTTTGAGGGTGCCTCATGCAGTTGCGATAATTTTACTGCAAGAGAAAATAGCATTTTTATCCCCTGCTAGACATCTTTCTTGTATGACCATACTGTTGAGTCAACCTCATATGATAATTGAACGATGCACAACATTAAATCCATCAACATTACTTCCGATTCCTGTAGATGGCACACCACACAGTTGCCTACAGGAAATGGAACAAATAACCTTACCCAGACAAGATCTCACTGATGTGCCCTTAGCTGATGCAGAGGTGACATTTTATGTAGACGGATCATGTAGAAAGGGTCCTACAGGAAAGAACCTAGTGGGTTATGCAGTAGTAACAGATGTTGAAATTGTAGAAGCACAACCCCTGCAGCATAACCTATCTGCTCAAGCAGCAGAATTGATAGCTTTGACACGTGCCTGCACTTTAGCGAAAGATAGATGTGTAAACATATATACTGATAGTCAGTATGCTTTCTCTACGGTGCATGTTTTTGCACAGCAGTGGAAGAACAGGGGAATGATAACATCTACTGGCAAACCGATTAACCATGCACAATTGATTTTGAACCTGTTAGATTCCATTCAGTTACCTACCAAAATAGCTATTTGTAAATATGCAGCTCATACTAAACAACAGGATAAGATTTCGAGAGGAAATGCTCGGGCTGATGCAGCTGCGAAGCAAGCTGCCTCAGACTCAGAGACTTTGTTTTCAAATGAAGAACTACAACCTTCTGAGACTTTAGATTTAGAAATGTTGAAAACAATGCAGACATTAACTACAAAAGCAGAAAAGCAGAAGTGGGTAAAACGAGGAGCAATTCTCAAAGAAGGACTGTACATCTCCAAAGAGGGGAAGCCAATATTACCATCTAATTTATTTAGATATGCGGCTTTGTTGAGCCATGGGCAGAGCCATGTCTCAACAGGGGGGATGGTACAGTTAGTTAACAGAACATTCCAAACATACGGATTCACGAATTATACACAAAAATTTTGTGCAGCGTGTCATATTTGTAGTAAACATCATGCACAGGGAGCATTTAAACCGAAGCGAGGGAGTTTCCCTACACCACCATATCCGTTCCATACTATTTGTATGGATTTCATAGAATTGAATAAATGTGAAGGAAAAAAGTACTGTTTAGTGATCATAGATATGTTTTCAAAATGGGTAGAAGCTTTTCCGACTAGGAATCCGGATGCAGCAACAGTAGCAAAAGCCTTAGTAAAAGAAATCATTCCTAGATTTGGCATACCGGAGAGAATTTATAGTGATAATGGAACACATTTCGTTAACCAGACAATTCACCAGCTTGGGAGATTCTTTGGGATTTCTTTGAAGAACCATTGTGCTTATCACCCCCAGTCAGCAGGACTGGTGGAGAGGTACAATGGGATTTTGAAAAATAAGTTAAGAAAATTGATGAATGAGACTCAGAAGACTTGGATTTGCTGTCTACCTTTAGCACTGCTGAGCATGAGAACTGTTCCAAATGTAAGGGGTTTGACCCCCTTTGAGGTAGTATTTGGAAGAGCATATTATGTGCCACAATGGAAAGCCCTCATGCCTGCAGAGCTGGAGGCTGATAGCTCATTAGCTAGTTATATGAAGAAATTGTTAACAAATAAGACTGTTTTGCAGTTGAACTCTTTTTCAGACAAAGAAGAAACAAAGCCGGAAGCCGTGCTGACCCCGGGGTCCTGGATTTGGCTAAAGGTTATCAAAAAGAAGAATTGGGCGAGTCCAAAGTGGGAAGGTCCGTACCAGGTACTGTTGGCAACGCCTACTGCAGTGAAAATTGCTGAGAGATCATCTTGGGTTCATTTGACGCACTGTAAACCGCTCAAGGAGTTTAAGTTAGATAAACATTTTGTAACTGATATACCACAGAAGCAGGATGGCCAGGGGCAGAGTGTATAGAAATACAAAACAACCCCAAAGACATTGGTTCACTGGCCTACTGATCATACACCTGTTAACCATGTTTGTGGTAACCTTTTTGTTGTTGTGGTTTTTCTTGCATATAACTACAGAAGTGAAACTGATGAAACGTGATGAACTTGCCATAGATTGGCATCCAAACTTTAACACATACCTAGCCATGAAACGAGTGTACGTAGAGACAATGAACGTTTCAAACTGCTGGGTTTGTACTGCAATACCTACAGCGTATGGAGGACTTTTGATGTCTGCTGTCCCTCTGGGGATAAATGAGACTTGGGAGAACCTGTTGTTTGACACAGGTACTGTGAGATCACAGGACAAAGTGGCATTATACCTACCCGTTACTCAAAAAGGAATTGTTTGTTTTATTAAAAATGATACACTCCAAGTTGGTTGGAGTAATTGTAACATAACTGTATCTTATAAATGTTATATAAAAGCTAAAGACCAGAGTACTAGTTGTAGCACGAATTACGATTCATATTTAAGCTTGATGAAAACAACATTAAGAGATGTGCAGAAAAATCCTGAAATGTATAAACAGTTATCTGCTATAGACAGGAAAATGTTTCATCCAGAGTTAACCCGCATCAGTACTAAAGTTGAAAATTGTTATTTTGTTTGTGGGAAAAAAGCCTATAAATGGTTACCTGAGAATTGGTCCGGCAGTTGTTTTTTGGGTTATCTGGTTCCAGCCATAAGACATACTGCAGAATTACTTCTGGGTAAGATACGCAATGTAAGAGATGTAGTCCAACAAACTGGGAACACGGTCAAGAAACCTGCTAATCCAGTGGGTAAGATTGAAGCAAGCTGGAAAGACCAGTCGAATGTGAAGGATAAAGAAAAATTGACCCATATGGACTTGAGTGACAGTGTCATATCCTGGGCTGGAATATTTCCAGCCTATGGAGCAGTCAAATCGATTTGGGAACTGAGGAAATTGTCAAAACTCCTCGAAGTGATGAGCAATGCAACTTTTTCCGCTCTCGAACTTGTAACTGATGAACTGAATGCGATGAGAACTGTTGTACTACAAAACCGGATGGCTCTTGACTTCACCCTAGCGGCGAGAGGTGGTACGTGCGCGCTTATCAAAGAAGAATGCTGTGCATACATTCCAGACAACAGACATGAAATCAACGACCACCTGGAGGTAATACAGCAGGTATCAGCAATGGCGGAACCAGGCCCAAACCCACTGACGAACTTTTTCCAGAATCTGTTTGGGGGGTGGGGCTCAATCCTAATGAATATTTTAATTGCTATTTGTGTGGTACTGCTCATAATTGGAGCATGTGTCTGCTGCGGGATACCCTGTATGAAAAGGTTAGTTAGAGATTTTGTTGACATATCAGTAACTGAGACAATGTACCAGGACATGGAACTGAATCTGTTGATACCAAGTGAAAGCCTATCTGAAATATAAAACAAATGACTTACTTAGCTGAAAGTCCTCAAAGGGAAAAAGCTAAGAAATGAAATGATATTGTTTATGTTTCTAATAGAATGAAATGCATTAACAGGAGGGAGAATGTCAGAAAAATATGTATCCAGACATATAAACTGCTAGAAAAATATGTATTCAAATATATATTGTTAGAAAAATATGTATTCAAACATCTATAAACTGTTAAGGAAATGTGTGCTTAAGACATAAATAAATGTGCTCAAATCTATATGAAGAGCAAAGGTTGAAAAATAGTATAATATGTAATGCATTTAATTCTGTTTTACTAGAATGGTAGTAGAAATGAACTTGCATATTATTGCTTGAAGCTTAGCTGCAGTGTGATTAAAAACTTGACCCTGACAGTAGCCAGCTCGGCTGGCACATGTCTTTCAGTAAATATTATTTGCAAAGTTAGAAAATAATGAATCTGTCTGCATGTGTATCTTTTTCCTGCTTCCACCAAGGAGGATGGCCTTGTGAACACTACCAAAGATAAAATCCAGCTGGCGAACAGAGAGACAAAGAAATGTATTAAAGAGACATTCATCCATTGTATTCGAGCTAATCTAAGAGCCTTGAATTAGCTACATCTTCATAAAGACATTGTGACTGACCAGGTGCTTTGCAAGGCTGTAATATTCTCATGGGAAAAAGAACTTTTCAAAAAGTAAAACCTCAGCATTTTCTTATGAATTATAGTGATGTAAAGACCCTGTCACTGACCACGTCAGTGAGGTGGGCAAAAGCTGATTGTGAATGGTATAAAGTAAGGGGTATTCCCAGAATAAAGTTAGTCAAAATTCTGTACATGTTTGTGTATGGTTTTTTGCCTCCTAATGATCATTAGAATATGTATGCATATCTGTTTTGATATCTGAGCATCCTGCATTACTGTCTGTCATTTTGAAAAACCTAATGATTTTTACAGTCTGATTTAACAATTTATTTAACACACACACACACACACACACACACACACACACACACACACACACACACACACACACACACACACTTTGAAATTTTGATTTGCATACACACATATGTGCACACACACATGCTGAGATTTTTATTTGCACACACAGACACACCTGGGAAAGGCTGGCACATGTTTACTAGCTATGCCCCCTTTTGCCCAGATTATAAGGTCATTTTCATTGCCACCAGAACCCTTCTGCCAGCTACCTTAAGGCCCTTAACAAAGGGTGTCCAATCTTACTGTGTAATATTAATATTAATACGAATGGCAGTTTGACAGAGAGCAAGGCTGTTAGGAGTGGCCCACACAGTGTCACCAAATAAATACTAAAGTGCTCTTAAAACTTAAATATCTCTACAAAGATCAGCCACAATGAAAGGTTTAAATATATTCAATAATAAATAATAAAAGAACAAGGCAATACTAAATCGATATTCATAGTGACATCAAAGTTCAAAACCACAGGAAATATTTGAAATAACATTGCAGTACAGCTCACACCAACAAAGAAAAACATCTAAACTTAACTTCACTATATTTCTGACTGTATCTAAGAGAATTATACTGTTCCCCAGAAACTTACTTCATTAGAGCAAGGCAGCTGTGATGAATGGTTCTTATTGTTGTTGTCAGTCCAAGACAGAATGCAGAATGTTCTGTCTCACTAACAGACTTCTCAAATTAATATCTGAAATATTACTGGTGGGATCGCTTGCAGAATGACACATTTCTGGTCATCTCACTTCTATTTCTCAGGCCAAAACTCCCATTGCTAGAAGATGGCAGCATTTAGCATCTACTTGTAAAAATATACAGACAAGGGGTTTTCCTCAGATCTTTGGCAGATGCTGGAAGTCATAAAACAATTGCATTCCTTCATGCTTCAAAAGTAGTAATTAGTTCACTCTAAGGAAAATGCAAAAAAAAAAATTCTTAGTATAGACTTTGTGTCTCTAACTGCATTGAGAATGTGAGAGATAGCCTGTTTATTGCATAGCCTATAAAGTAATTTAATTTCAGCTATTTTTCTAAAGTTTGCTGGACTGAAGTTAACCCTCCAGTGTCCTCTGTTGACATATACATTTAAACAGTTACAATGGTGCATGTACATTTCTGTTCTCTTCCAGTAGGACACACTGTGAATACAGTTTAAGCACAAACACTTTATAAAATACCTTTTCATCACAAACATCTGTACAGAGCAGTTTGATATACACAACATACAGTTCTAATACATTTGTTACATAAGCATCTTATATAAATCATTTTGATATTCACCAATGACATAGAATTATTTACAAAATTCCAACTAGCTGTGCTGGCAGTATCTCCTTTCATCACAGGGCCAATAGCCAAAACCTCTTAATTCCACAATTAGTAACTTATTAGTTCCATAAACTTGCTTAGTATCTATTAGGACTTAACAAATCACTATGAATGCATTGTTTTGGAAAAGTCATTCATTAATAACAGGCTTAGCGCTTAATACCTATCATTGGAAGAAATTAGATGAATTTTGTTAAAGAATTGTTTACGGACCTTGCCTCATACTGCAGATATAAGTGACTACTTTAATACTTAGAACTGAACTCATCATGAACTCTGTTAGAAAAAGGGAGAACTGTGCATACAAAGTAAGCATACCAAGAACTAGACTCATCTGATGGATGTCTGATTCCAAGCAGAGACTAAAGGATTAGCTTAGATTCCAGTATTATAGTGTGATACTTTTTCTTGTACTGCATGTGAAAGCATGTGTACTGCAGAGTTTAATCAAAAGCATAAAGGTGAAGGTTGACATTCTCCTGATTCATCCATTTCACTTTTTATCTCCAAACCTTTGTCATGGATGTTTGAAAGACTTCCATCTTACTGCACTCAAGGGATATATCTAGTGAAGTGATGCAGCTGGGATCATCTGAAGTAGGCTACTTGGAAAATCCAAAGAGGGGTGAAGGTAAGGAGTTGGTAAGGAGCTCAGCAGATCAGGTTAGAAATAGGAGACTTACACAGAAACACATATATTCATAGCAGATTAAAACTGCTTGGTCTACCTAACTTACTATTCTCAATACTTACTGGACAAACATCATGCCCAACTTAAATTTATTTAATTAATTTATTTATTTAACATTTGTTTACCAGGAAAGACCGACTTGGAATGAATCAATTTTCAGTGAAGCCCACGGAAAAATGCTCCAGATGCATGTCTTTGTGACATGGGAGGAAACTGGAACAACTGGAGGAAACCTACACAAACACAGGGAGGATGTGCAGACTCCACACAGAAGGCACCCCAGCCAAGAATTGAACAGGAGAACCTCTTGCTGTGAGGCAACAATGCTAACTGCTGCACCACTATGGCATTAAAAGCTAAAGTCTGTTGATTTTTCCACCCATCAACATGGCTGCCTGATATCTGCTGTATACATTTTTGAATTCTGTTTCTATTATTGCTAAACCTACAAACTTGTCTGGAGTATTGTTTGTAATATATAGTATCTTCTTCATGCAATAATTATGTTCTCTGTCTCCTCTAAAAAACAGCCAAATCATGACTTCAGACTCTGATCTCTTGATCTCCTGATCATTTTCTGAAAGACAACACCCACTTTAGCTCTATTAAGGTGTCCCTTAATACTGTCGTAATGTCTATCACTTATGCAGTCTGTTTTTATTGGACAGTGTCAGTATCTCAACAGGTACACACTTTTCTTTGATGCTGGAAGATAAGAAGGCTGTGGGTTCTATTCCCAAAGCAGATACTTGGGTTAATGTTCCAATACTAACACTACAGTGCAGCATGGAAAGGGTGCTGTACTCCTGAGTGTGTTGTCCTTCAGATGAGATGTTAAGCAGAGTTTCCATCTTCATGACTGAATGGGAAATGGGAAATTCACCCTAGGGATCACTTCTGTGGCTCTGCTCGACAGGGGCACAGGAAAATAAATTTCTTAGGTGGCGAAAGCCAGGGTACATTTTTTGGCTAGGCTTATATAGGCCCTAGTACCTACCTACCTACCTACCTACCTACCTATGAAGCAGAGGTAGCTCCGATGAATGTAAAAGATCCCACAGCACTTATGGAAAAAGAGTAGGGAAATAGCTCTTGCCAAATTCTCCTGAAAAGAGGACTTTGGCCTAGTGGGACTAACCAGATCATCAAAGAATAAATAAATAAATAAATTCCTCAGGGCTATCAATTATCATCTACTAGTCTGACTTGTATGGCTTCTGCTGCAGACTATATTCCAGGTTTAAGTGCTTTGTTATAATAGATGTCCGATGAAACAGTGTTCACATTACATATCACTACAACCATATATGCAGACTGAATTTTCCACTAACACATTATGTAAGAGTACTGCTTCCCTTTAATCATCCCTCATTTAAAACCTGCTAGGTGATGGTAAAGAAAGTTCCAGGTCCCCTTAAAAACTGCATTTATAAAAACATGAGGATAAGCTTCCTAAAATGCAAGTACCTAATTTTAATAATTACGCAATTGTTGTGGCAGTTCAGTACTCAGAAGAACTTACAGTGTGTAGGTATTATACAATTTTACCAATTTTTATTAGACTCTACTGTACTGCCTCAATCTTGCCTATGTTCTTGCAAAGGTGAGGTATCCAAAACTGCATCCAATGCCCCTCACGGTGCCTCAGCAGCTGTCAGTACAGAAGAGTAATTACATCTCACATCTATCAGTCATACATTCTCCTGTCAACCTCATTATTATCACACTCATTTTTTCTTGGTCTTTTACATTCCTTTTCTTATAGTTAGGCTAATATATTATGACATATCTCAGACCCATTCCATTGCTGCTTTTCCTACTGTTTTTCTCCTATTGTTTACTCATTTCCAGAGATATTGCTTCCCAGAAACATTACTTTACATTACATTACAATGTTTGCAGTTTAATTTCCACATATTATACCTTTCCTCCAGCACTGCAAAGTCTTTACTTACTTTTTCCAGGACCAAGATGCTCAGTGACAATAAAGGTAAACCTTTTATTTCACTCTTCAATGAAGCTCATAAGAAATGAAAAAGGAAAAGCACCATTTCCTGTCCCATGAAGTACCCCTTTCATCACTATCTGTCAACAGTACAGAAGCTGTTTACTATGATCCTCTACGTCTTACTGCCAGCTCTCATGCCAGCGAATATACACCACTTAATGTATTTTTCTGTTGTCCTATGTCAAATATCTTGCTAAAGTCTAATAAAGTAATCCATACCTCTCTTGTCAATTAATACCCTGCTCTCAAAGTCAGTGTGTAGTCATGTGTTTTGATCTTCTTTTCTGAAGCCACAATGCCTAGGCCATAGTGCTGCATGTTTTATTTTCAGGTATTCTCAGGTTATTGCCTACAGTAGTGATCATGTTTATTTATTGAATTGATGTCTGATTTACAGTCGATTAGTTCTCATCATCTGTCTCATTCATGTTTAAGTGGAATCACATTTTCCATCTTTCATTCTCCAGGAAACAAATCATCCTTCCACAATTTACAAAAAATAATTAGTTATTTTGTTTTGGTATTTCATGCCATCTTCTGGAGAAACAGTGATAACCAATCAAGGAGTATCACCCTGTTTGCCTTTAATAGTTGGACTTTTTTTGCCCTTTCTTTTGTGGAAGTATTGGGTTAGCCTCTTATCATAGCTTCTTCTACTACTACATTCTCTTTTCTGTCTTCAAATCTAATGAAGAGAAGTATTTGTTTAACAGTCCTGCTTATTCAATAATAATTTTTCCCACCAGCATCCATTTTCAGTATTCTTCTATATGTCTTTCACTGATTTCTAAAATATCGGATCTCCCTTCTGAACAGAAACAATTATCATTTTCTCACTTTGTGTCTTTCTTTTCCAGGCTGCCAGTCCTACTTCATACAGCTTTTTGGCATTGCTCCTTACATTTCAAAAAAGGTTTATGTTTTCCTAAATCAAAGATGTTGTTTTATTTGAGAACCGAGTGGCGTTCGAAAGACATGCATGAATCGGCATGCCTTCATTGATGGCTGGGTGTTGGGCTGGCACCTCGACACCATAAAAATCAACTGCCAATCATTAGCGGAACAGAGTTTCGCTGTGGTGACCCCTAACCGGGAAAAGCCGAAAGAAAAACAACAACAATAATAATTTTTCAACTTGCTTCTCATCTGCAATAATTATGTCACAAAGAGACATGTTCATTTATTTATTTTTACATTTAGACAATAGCTTAGTGAACTGGTAAAGGGCCTGTGTCAGACTTGATCTAGGCCAGAAGAACATAAGTACAAGGAAGGTTTGAAAAATAGTTTACAGGTTATATATTACTATTACATCAGTAGTCATAGAAATGGTGAGATCATGGAATGCTTCACAGTATTAGAATATATACAGTTTTAATTTAATTACAAATATATAATGGATTGCAAGACAGTAAGACACTGGAATGGCTTGTTTCATAAGTATAGTTGCCAAGCTTACAGCCTAGATGCCCTTGAGAAGCATGACTACTACAGCTTCATCTTAGATTTTCTAACATATAGTTGTATGACAGACAAAATGACGAACAGAACTGTGGTGCCCCACCAGTGGCCCATGAATTAAGGAGCCTCAATTCTCACAACTAGCACCAGTGGGGGACGTACACTGGGAGGATGACAGGTAGCCACACAGTATTTCCAGATGCAGCTGTCTGCATCAAGTGCAATTTCCCTTAAGAGCACACAGAGACCATAGTCAGTCTGGGGTTGGTTTCTTCCTCTTTCTCCAGATCCCCAATAAGACTCCCCATTGGCACAGCTATAGGGTTGAGATCTCAGCTGAGTGGCCAAGCCAAGACCTTCGGCAACCTCTCTGTACAACCAGTGTGCTTTGTGCCCTGCCCAAGTAGCTGATACTGACACAGACACACTTTGAGGTTTGATTTATACACACACACACACACACACACACACACACACACACACACACACACACACACACACACACGCCTGGGAAAGGCTGGCACAATTTAACTAGCTATGTCCCCTTCTCTCCAGACTATAAAGTAGTTATCACTGCCACCAGCCATGTTCTTATCAGCTCATTCAAGTTCTTTACCAAAAGGGTGTCCAGTCTTACTGTGTAATGTTACTGTCAATACAAATATTAGTTTGACCAAGAGCGAGGTTATTAGGAGTGGCCTACATAGTGTAACCAAATAAATATCCAAGTACTCACAGAGCTTAAATATGTCGAGACAGATCAGCCTCAATGAAAGGTTTAAATATATGTAATAATAAATAATAAATAATAAAAGAACAAGAAAATAGTATATAATCACAGTAACGTCACAGTTCAAACTCACAGGAAATATTTAAAACGACATTGCAGGACAGTCTCAAATAAATAAAGAAATACATCTAAACTAGGCTTCACTATATTCCTGACTAAATCCAAGAGAATTTTACTGTTCCCTAGACTGACTCACTCTTTGCAAGGCAGATGTGTGGTGAATGGATCTTGTCAGGTCAAAGAAAAAAATGCAGAATATTCAGTCTATCTCAGGGAGTTCTTAAATTAATATCCCAAATATTACTGTTGGAATAGCATTCAGGATGACATCACTTCTTGTCATCTGACTCTAACCCAGGTGAAAAACAACCATTGATGCAACTAGTAGCATTTAGCATCTACCTATGAAAATACATACACAAGAGCTTTTCCTCAAATCTTGGCACTTACTGGAAGTCATAAAACAATAAAAAGCTTGCAAGACAATGCAGAGAACCTCCAGTTGTAGACATTGTGTCTGTTACTGCACCGAAACTGAAAGATACTATCCTTTTATTATGTGGTCATAAAGTAATTTAAATTTTCAGGTATTTTTCTGAAGTTAACCTCCTGAGTTCCAGTTTTCATTGTTAAAATATATACATCTAAACAGATACAATAGTGTATGTACAGTTCTGTTTTGTTCCAGAATGGTACACTGTGGATGCATTTTTATTGTTCAGTAATTTACAACCCTTTTCAACACACATTTCTGTACCAGCAGTTTGATATACACATAACATACAGGTCTAATACATTTGTAACACAGGCATATGAATCATGTTGATATTCATAAATTACATATAATTATTTACAAAATTCCAGTCAGCTGGGCTGTCAGGATCTCCTATTGTGGCACCCCCCCCCCCCCGCAAAGACTCAAACTAGTTTTTCAAGTGACTCTTGAGAAATGTTGCTTGAGAGGGTTGAGCCTGTCTGGGAATACATTACCCCATTTCCTGAGTTGACAGTCCATCTGCGTTGGCATTGTTAACCCCACTGTGATACTGCACTGTCATATCATATGCCTGCAACCCTAGGCTCCATCTTTGTAACTTGGCATTATGCTGTCAGGCTTGATGTACACATGTTAAAGGATTGTGATCTGTAACTACAGTGAATTTTCTTCCATACAGATAAGGCTGAAGTTTCTGCAGTGTCCACATTATGGCTAGACATTCCTTTTCTACAGCTGCATAGTATTCTTTCCTGGGTTGGAGCCTATGACTGAGATATACCCTGGGTGCTCTTTTCCCTCTGAGGAAACCTAGCAGAGTACAGCCCCCATCCCATAGTTTGAAGCATCCACCTGCACAACAAATTCTTTGCTGTAATCTGGACTGGCTAACACAGATGGTCCTCCCAAAGCTCATTTAAACTTCTGGAATGACTGCTTACATGCTGGGTTCCACACTACCTTATCTGGCCTATTTTTCCTTGTCAGATCTATGAGGGGAGCAGCTACGGTACTATAATTGGGGACAAACATTCTGTAGTACCCTGCTGTCCCTAACAATGCCCTCACCTGCTTTTTGATAACAGGAGCTGGCCATGCTTGAATGGCTTCCACTTTAGCAGGTTCTGGCCTGATCTTACCATTCCCCACTCTATGTCCCAGGTAGGAGACCTCTGCCATATCCATCGGAAATGTACTGGGCTTAATGGTCAACCCTGCCCTCTGTGGTCTGCCCAGCACCTCCTTGACATGCTGAAGGTGCTCTTGGCAGGAATGGCTGTAGATGGCAATATCATCCAGGTAAGCAAGGGCAAAATCTGCTGCTCCTGCTAGGTTACAATCTACCAGCCTCTGGAAAGTCATGCAGGCATTTTTCATCCCAAAGGGCATCTTTGTGAACTCATACAAGCCAAAAGGAGTCACAAAGGCTGACCTCTCTCCCTCTAGCATTGGGATTCAAGGGCACATACCACTTATCCTTAGTAAGATCAATAGTGATAAAATACTTAGCACCACCTAGCTGGTCTAGGGCTTCATCTGTCCTAGGCATGGGGTAAGCATCTGACTCTGTGTGACTATTTAATTTCCTGTAGTCTACACAGAACCTGATGCTGCCATCTGTCTTTGGTTCCAGCACCACTGGGGAGGCCCAGCGACTGCTGAACTCCTGGACTACCCCTAGTTCCAACATTTCCTGTATATCCTCCCTCAGAGTCTGTTTGACCCTCTCTGGCACCCTATAAGGGGCCTGCTTAATAGGCCTTTGGGGTACTGTATGCACATGGTGTTCTACCATGTGGGTGCACCTTGGTTTCCCAGTGAGCATGCCCCCAAATTCTAGTAACACTGCTTGGATTTCTTGAACCTGGGTAGGGGATAGCTGCTGGTACATTGCTACCTCTTCCACTGAGGTGTCAGTCCAAGCCTCACTGAGGAGAACAGTCATCAGACCCCCTCAGACTCCATCTGCCATCCACTGCAAATACTTAGCACCAGGGCCTCCCTATCATGGCAAGGTTTCATCATGTGCCCATGGTACAGTTTGTGCACCTGCCTCCTGCCTAACTGTTCTACCATGCAGCTAACATCACTGTCCTTCCTTACCACTTTGAAGGGTCCCTCCCAGGCTGCCTGCAGCTTGTTTTGTCTGACTGGAATGAGAACCATTATCTGTTGCCCTACACCATACTCTCATTCAAGCATTCCTGTCATGCCAGACCTTCTTCTGCTGTTGGGCTTCTGCCAGGTTCTCCTGGGCCAAGCCCATGAATTCCCTGAGCATTTTTCTGAGATTTAGGACATATGCCACAGCAGACTCCTTGTGGGATTCACACTCACCCTCTCACTTATTACGAATCCATTCTAGAGGCCCATACAGCAACTCAAAGGTGAAAACCCTGTGGATTCCTAGGGAACCTCCCTGTAACCAAACAGATGTAGCAAATATTTGCCTCACTCCCTCTTAAACTGGTCTACAAATACCTGTAGCATAGTCTTTAGTGTAGAGTTTAACCTCTCAACCAGACCATTAATCTGGGAATGTTAGGGGGTTGTCTTTAGGTGCTTCACCCCACAGTGCTTCCACAGACAAGCCAGCAGGTCTGACATGAAATTGGCACCTCTGTCAGTCAGTACTACCTGTGAAAATACATACACAAGGGCTTTTCCTCAAATCTTGGTACTTGCTGAAACTCAAAAAAATAAAAAAATAAATAAAACACTTGCAAGACAATGCAGAGAACTTCTAGTTCTAGACATTGTGTCTGTTACTGCACTGAAATGGAAAGTTAACATATTTTTACTATGTGATCATAAAGTAATGTAAACTTTCAGCTATTTTTCTGAAATTAACCTCCTATGTTCCAGTTTCCATTGTTAAAATATATACATCTAAACAGTTACAATAGTGTATGTACATTTCCGTTTTGTTCCAGTAGGGTACACTGTGGATACATTTTTAAAGCTCAGTACTTTACAACCCTTTTCAACACACACTTCTATACCAGCAGTTTAATATACACATAACACACAGTTCTAATACATTTGTAACACAAGCATATGAGTCATGTTGATATACACAAATGACATATAATTATTTACAAAATTCCAGATAGATGGGCTGACAGTATCTCCTTTCATGACAAGAACTATCAGCAAGCCTACTTGCACAATATCAAGCTGTGCATCATTGAAAATGCACACAAAATATGCAAAACAAACTTTTATGCAAGGGCAAACCCTTGGCAACTCCACATACCTACATTTCTTTATACATTAATTTCATCCTAATCTCTACTGTTATATAATCTCACTGTATTCCATTGCTTTTTGTCAGTGTATTAAATGGTTAACCAGACATATTGAACATTCTGCTGTTGACTAACTAGTACTTAACCAGTAGGGGTGTATCTATGTACCTATATCAATGTATAGATATATTTAAACAAGCTGAAAGACAGAAACCAAACAGAACAAGTTGCAGATGCCTCAAACAAAGGTATGAAAGTGAACAATGGTACACCTCAGGGCTTGCTGCTGGGGCCTCTGCTTTTTGGTATTTACTTCTCAGATCTCCAAGAAGTGAGCCAAAATCACTGGTTAATAAAGTTTTTATATGACTGCAAACTAGGGTTTGTAGTTAAGTCACCTTCTGATACCCAAACTGTACACAATCAATTCTCTCAATTAAACTTTTGGTATACTAAACATGATCTCAAACTAAATGCTAAAAATATTTGCATCATGCTTGGTAGACAAACCATCCCCTCACCATATTGTATGTGCAACAATCCATTACAAAATGAAAATGTAGTCATTGACCTAGGGCCTTGGGGTAATAGCTCTCTCTGTTTTGACCACTGTGTTTTAAGTATTGTCAGGAAATTCTTCCATTTAAAACAGCTAATTGGTACAGTATTAAGTGTTAAAGAGGTAGCCAGTCCATTTTACTCAGCACTGATCAGACCAATACAATTATTGAGCACATTGTGCCCCTTGGGATGTATTTCACTAAAGATCTCAAACAATTAGAAACACCTAAAGGTTCCTAAGTGGAACCCACCCTCTACTACTTACTGAACTCTCTAACCTAGGTACCCTCCCGACTCTAGACTGGTTTACCAACTACCTAAATAATAGGCAGCAATCTACTAAATGGCTCAACTTTTTCTCCTTTCCATAAAATATCCACAAGTGTCCCCCAAGTTTCCATTTTAGGTCCTCTTCTCTTTAATATTTCCATCAATGACTTCTACTCCACTCTTATTAATTGTACAGTAGTACAATATGCAGATGACTCCACCATTATCTGCTCTGCTAACTCCACTGCCCTAACTGCTTTTACTTTTACTGAAACCTGTATGACAAATAACAACATTTCTCTGAACCCCCCTCCCAAAAAAAAACAAAAACAAACTGATGTTATTTACCCTAAGAAAAATACTTCCATATATAAGGCAGATTTTATCATATACTCTCAAAACAAGAATACCATAGAGGTAGTACCCTGTACAAAATTACTGGGAGTTATCTTGGATGAAAATCTTACTTTTGACCTCCGTGTCCATACATCTCTTAAAAAACACACCAAAAATTAAGCACCCTCTATAGTCATAAAAACTTTCTTAACTGCTCAACTAAACAAACCTTTTCCCTAACCATTCTCCTACCTTCTCTTCTATATGGTGCTCCACAACTTGCCAATATCCAGTCATCCCTAAAAATAAGCTAAAGTCTTGCTACAATAAAGTTGCCAAGTTTGCAACTAATGTCAAATATTCTTCCTATCACTGCTCTTTCTTACACTCATTTAATTGGCTCAAACTCCCACATCACCTAACATACCTACAATTAACCATAGCACACAAAATTATATACAGTCTATCAGACTGCTTAGCCCTATCTCCCATCCTAACTCACTACCACCCAAATAGACCACTCAAATCTGAAAACAAATTTCTCCTGAAAGTTTACAAACAAAAGTTCCCAGCAGGTCAAATGCTTGAATCTTTCTCTATTGACAAACTCTGGAATGGACTCCCATTAGCTATTAGGACTACCAGTAACATCTTATGTTGCAAAATATCTCTGAAACAACATCTCTCCACTTTCTGTGACTGTAGATGCTCTAACTTCCATCTTCCTAAAACTGGACTCCTCTTACTTAAATCATATAACCTTTTTTTCTCTCCATTCCTCCTACTAATGTCTTCCTAACACTAATATATACCAGTAGAAAGTTCTTCTAAGTCTACCTAATATAACTCAGTTTCTATGCTCACAGCATCCCTTACAGTAATTTCTTTAGCCTTCACTTCTAACATACTTGTAATTGTACCAAATACTGCTCCAACTATTATATGTACCTTGGTATTATTTTCTCTGTATTACCTGTTGTTTTATATTGATTTATATTATTTATATACAGCAACAAGGAGAAATCAGTCTCAATGTAGAAAAAAAACATATTAAAATACTTGAGAAACAACAATGGGACAACCACAACAAAGTACATATATTTAATAAACAGCAGTACTGCTTATTGTTTATTAAATACATATGCTTTGCCATGGTTGTCATATTGTTGTTTCTCAAGTATTTTAACATGTTTCATAATATATTTTATTGAGCTTGTACTGCATATTAGGTCCATACTTCATGTTTATACAAACTGTTCTAAACATTCTGTACTATTATACTAACTGCCTTTGTGGAGCTTTTCTCCCTGGGCCTCCATTGAAAATGGTTCTTCTTGGTCCAATGGACTTTACTGGTAAACAAATGCCAATAAATAAATAAATAAATAAATAAATAAATAATTTCATGAACTATCAAGAGAGGTTGGAACCTCTATTCCTTTATTCAGTGTCTTATTGAATTTTGAGGGGAGACCTCTGTCTCATTTGCTGCTCCATTAGAGACACAGTTTTCATGGACCACCTGTATCTCCACAAGTCCAATAAGTCCACCAGTACTAAAATCAGGGACCTTAATCTTCATCAAAAGACACACAAAACAGAATGAAGGGATATGTCTATAACCGAACATACACCAAATTCATGGAATAAACTTAATCTGCCTATTAAGCAGTGTGAATCACTGTCTTCCTTTAAGTATCACCCAGTTAACTGGATGGATAGCCACAACATGACTGTGGGATTTACTGGAGAAAGGAGGTGGGTGTGTGTGTGTGTGGGGGTGTAATCCCCCACTCTGCTTGTTTTATATTATATTTTACCAAAAGCTTCAAAACAATACATTTTAAACAATAGACATGCATAGTTGCAACACCAATAACTAAATATCTCGAGAAGACAATATGTATTCATACTAAGTGTGGGGGCTATATCCCCCACACCCCCCAATGTGGGGGCTGTGCTCCTACACCTCCCAACTATATATACAAACTCCATGATCACACTACAGTTGGGAAAAGGACATATACCTTTTACTTGCCTTACAGTACTCTACACAGTGCCATCTATACTAACTGCAGTTCAATGAAATGAGATTCAGTGAAATGAGTTTTCAGTAATTTGAGTTTTCAGCGAACTGATAGGCAACCATATATTTATATGTATATGGGTCTATGTTAGATGATCGAGTTTTCAGGAATTTGAAATTCATAAGGTTGAGACCATATGATTGAGTTTTGGAAAACTTGAAAATCAAAAAAAACCCTCAAAAGTCTACCTTTTTTTACATTTTTTTCAGGGGGCAAGCCCTCATATACCCCCAAACACCTCCTGCAAATTATATATACCAACTCTGAGATCGCACTGCAGTGAGAAAAAGGGTACATTTCCCAATCTGCACTGTATCGCAATCTCCATTCAAAAGCTTTGGGTTTTCAAAAACTCAGTCATATGGTCTCAACCATACGAATTTCACATTTCTGAAAACTAAATCAATTGATAGGGACCCATATATACATATATGTATATATACACATATATGTATGTATATGTATTGGATCATACTAGTGGATGGTCCCTTTAAATGTGCTAACTTAGAAGGGCCAGGTAGTATAGTGATAGATGATCACTTGAATGATACTAACCGAGAAACAGACCTGGAGTTAAGGTTTAATGAGGAACAGCTGTATACAGGAATATTTAAAGCCCAGTGTCCTGCTGTACAGAAGATGTGTGACTTTTGGGTCAGGAAAGTTCCTGAAAGGAGTTCCCTATACCAGAAGGAAGGAGGAAGGCACTGTGGAGGGTATCCCTGTAATGAAATGGAGCTAAACCATGTAGAGTAAGTAGAAACCAGTTGAATTTAGTCCTGTCCACGTGGAAGGAGAAGATATCAAGAAGACTATTTACTTTAAATTTACCTGGCTCAGTAATAACACTGGTTCTTGATCATACTGTCTGTGGGTACTGGGTTGTCAAGAGAAAAATTATAAAAATATTTGCGGCCTTAATAAAATCCAATACTGATTTTAAGGACTTTAAGGACTTTCATTGGTCAACACTCATAACACATGTGCTGTCACTGAACAACACCTGCTGAACCTCCTGCAGCAGATTTTCACCTTGCCTAATAAGATGTCCACATCAGGGGGATTCCACAAGTCCGGAATGACCACTTGATAATGTGGTGGATTACCTAATTGTGTTTGAAGGGTATGAAGCTAGAGAAACTGGCTCCAGGTAGAATAGACCTGAATCCTATCATCTTACCTAAATGAAGTGACACTGAAAATGTATATAGATCTGGAAGATTCTGCTACACATGACTGCCAGAGATTGAAACAAAAAAAGAAAAAAAAAAACTGCCATGTAGACTCGAATCCAAAAGAAGTTCAAACTTTAATACAGACAATAAATCCAAGGTAAGCGCTTTCGTTTGGTAGCTATCACCAAACTTCTTTAGACAAAATAATAAAGCACATACAATCCAATATATACTAAAGAACCCACCTTACCTCACTGAATCAATTAAAATCAATTAAGACCTTTAAAAACTTTTAAAAAGATATATACCCAAGACATATATAAAAGCACAGGAACATATCCAGATAATGCAAAAATACTTAATATACATATATAAAAATATATAAATGTAAAAAACATGTAAATGAATATATTATACATATATATATATATATATATATATATATATATATATATATATAAACAGAAACTATATGTATAAAACAGAAATTATAAAATATGTATAAAATACATATACACATTTTTTATCTACTCAGGACCTTCAATTTCAGTTTACTGGATATAGAAATAACATAATTTAAACCTGGGGACTGACCAGCATTAAGGAAAACCTGCCACCAGGTTTCCTTTTCCTCAAGGAATAACTTCCAAGGCCCCTTTCTATCCCCACATTTGACCTGTTGTAGCACTACAAATTTGAAAGAGTGATTAGGGAAACTTTGAATATGTCCAAAAAAAGCATTGTTGTTATCCCCCATGCAAATATCATACATATGCTCATATATTCGCTGTGGCAACTTACACTGTGTCTTGCCCACATGGTGGCAGGTTTTCCTTAATGCTGGTCAGCCCCCAGGTTTAAATGATGTTATTTCTATATTCAGTAAACTGAAATTGAAGGTCCTGAACAGATAAAAAATGTGTATATATATTTTATACATATTTTATAATTTCTGTTTTCTACATATAGTTTCTGTTTTTACATATATATATATATATATATATATATATATATATATATATATATATGTATACTATATTCATTTAAAAGTGTTTTACATTTATATGTTTTTATATAGGTATATTAAGTATTTTTGCATTATCTGGATTTGTTCCTGTGCTTTTATATATGTCTTGGGTATGTGTCTTTTTAAAAGTTTTTAAAGGTCTTAATTGATTTTAATTGATTCAATGAGGTAGGGTGTGTTCTTTAGTATATATTGGATTGTATGTGCTTTATTATTTGTCTGAAGAAGTTTAGTGATAGCTACTAAACAAAAGCGCTTACCTTGGATTTATTGTCTGTATTAAAGTTTGCACTTCTTTTGGATTCCAGTCTACGTGGCAGTTTTTTTTCAGTTTTGGTTGTTCTATTTTACAGTTTTCAGAGACTGAAACAAGAAAATTTAACAAGAACTGGGGGTTATCTGGAGCACAGACCAGTAAGTTTCATAACTGAGCATTTGGTATGGACAGACAGGCAAGACCTCAAATAACAGATTTACTATATATTTTGAAATTGTGACTAGAACATCATATAAACTAAAGCAAGTGGCTTTCGGAAATATTGGCTATGGAGAAATTTAAGAGGGTATTTGCTAGTAAATGTAAGGAGCTGAGAATGGGTATTCTAAGATAATCCTAAGTCTTCAAAATGACTAGTTGCTTTGAGGGAACATTTGTTATTAAGTGAAGCTGTGGATTTTAACCAGACTTGCATGCACAAATTAGTAAATAGCCTTTACCTAAAAATGTCATAATTCAAACCAGTTTGTTTAGAGGTCATAATATCTTGGACTTGGTATTAACTAACATGAGTAACCACTGCAGCATAATATCTTGGACTTGGTATTAACCAACATGAGTAACCACTACAGCATCCCTGCATTATCATCCCCCTTGTAAGATCCGACCAAGTAGTCATGTTCGAAGTCACCATCTCCCTTGACCGCCCCCCTCTAACTAGGGTTAATCAAAAGACTTCTCCAAAGCTGATTACAGCTGCCTGAGGGATGGTATAAACAACTTCACAGCCCCTTCTCCAGGAACTAGCACCAGTATCCAGAACTATATCAAATTTCTATACAAACATTTATATAGATGCATGGAATCAGGAATACCTGACAGGACTAAATCATCCTCCACAAGGAAGAGTAAATCTGTCTGGTGGACATCTGCAATAAATAAACTCTATAACAAAAGAAAATAAATTGCTGTCCAGAACCAAGAAGGAGCAGGTGCCCAATTGGAAGCAATCTCCCCTTAGCTAAACAAGCAGATACAAGCACTAATGAAATCCTCCAAAGCAAACTTTGAGTCCAAATTGGCTACAAACACTAGAGACAATCATAAGGCCTTCTTCACATATGTCCATAATCTCAAACGTACCACCCAGATCTGTTCCGAACTGGTGGTTAAAGACACCACATATACAAATGCTGTAGATATAGCAAACTTGCTGGCTGCCAGATTCAGTGAAAATTTCACCCCTCTATCCCCCCATTAGTAAAGCAGGGCATTCCCAATACCTGCCCCCTTCCCCTTATATCTAGGGATTAGGTCATCACTGCTCTCTCAAAGGCAAAAAATACAGCCTCCATGAGACCTGATAACATCCCAGGCTGCATCCTACATGAACTCAGGCAGGAACTTGCAGCACCATTATGCACCTTATTCAACCAAAGCCTGAGTACTGGTTTTGTCCCAGCTGAGTAGACAGCAGCCACTGTCATCCCTTTACACAAAAATGGAGCATCCATTGATCCGGGAAATTATAGACCCATCAGTCTAACTAGCCTGATCTGCAGGGCCATGGAATGGATTAACATGGACCTCATTAACAAGGACATTGGCAAGCTCCAAACACTCAATCCCACACAGTTTGGCTTCATCAAGGGAAGGTCATGTCTGCTAAATTTGTTTGACTTTTTTGAGACAGTCACCAAAGCCATGGATGAGGGGAAGATAGTGCACACCACCTACCTTGACCTGGCCAAAGCCTTCAACACTATTACCCACCCGGGCATAATAGATAAACTCTCTCAACTAGGCATCAATCCATATGTTACCAGATGGGTAGCCAACTGGTTCATTGATAGATCCTACTTAGTCAAAATAGGGGAAGCCACCTCAAGCATTAGACCCGTATCGAGTGGCATACCCCAGGGTTTGGTCTTGGGGCCTCTCTTATTTGGAATATACTTTTCTGAGGTACAGGCCAAAACCAGTGGGCTATGGCTGACAATGTTTACAGATGACTGCAAGTTGGGAGCTGCCATCAATTCCCCTAGTGACGTGGTCATCCTCCAAGAGGATCTCACCCAAACAAATTACTGGTGCCAGAAACATGGCCTCAAGCTGAATACAAAAAAACTGCATCATCATTCCCTTTGGGGAGAGAGATGTCCCCACAAATTATCACATTAATAACATCGTTCTAAGTATGCAGTCAGTCATGAGGAATTTGGACACCCAAATTGATAGCAGTCTTACTTTTAACCATCATGTTGCTTCCATTGTACAGAAAGCTTTCTACATGGCCTACCTCATAAGTAAGGATATCTCATCCAGGGACAAGGAGGTCATAACATTCCTGTAGTCTTCCCTTGTAAGTCCCATTATTGAGTACAATGCCTCATTCGGCATGTACCTTGCAAAGCACATGAAGCATCTGGAGAGACCACAGAGGTTCCTCACTAGGAGAATCCAGGGCCTCAAACATCTACCATACACAGATAGGCTAAAAGCCCTATCCCTCTATTCTGTTTCATACAGACTCCTCGCAGAAGGTGATCACGGACTCCGCCTTGATGGGACTGCTGCATAGCTGCAAGTCAGGCTCCACTCTAGTAACCCACACGCACTGCCTCAACCTGGTTTATGACATCAATAGAACTTGCTGGTGGGATAGATTTGTGTCCCAGAGACTCCCCCATCTGTGGAATAGACTCCATCTCCACATCAAGCAGAGTACCTCTTTGCCCCTTTTTAAGTGCAATCTGGATAACTGGATGGGGAATAGAAAATACATCCCTGGGATTCCACCCATGTCCTTGCTGGACAGGGGCATTGGGTTCTGATTTGTCTATGCATGGGCTAAACTCTTGGCTAGGCTTATAAGGGCCTCAGGTCCAATAGCCTATTAGCTTCCTATGATGCTATAATCCTCTATATGCTCTACAAAAGTACATGGAGCCAAATACTGCACAGTTAATGGCAGATACTAAATAGCAGTTTGTTAAACAAAGTATGCCTAAGAATACACTAATAACATTAAACATTTTTAAAGCTAGTATCTTGATGTAGTGAAGATACATGACCAGTGGTTCTAAAGAGGGTCCTCTGAGGACTTAAGAAAACGTTACATGACCAGAAGAATGTAGGAAGGCAGTCGGGAGGGTATCGCTGTGAGGTGAGGGAACTAAGCTGTTGAGTGGACTAGACAACTGGCTTTGTCCCTGTTCACATGAAAGAAGATATTTTAGTATATCACAGACTGTGAAACTGAAGAGAACTGCTTTATTGTTGTCATGTCTTTGTAAGTACTGTTTATTTATTTTATCAGCTACTGTACCAGTACACTGTCTAAAGGGAAATAGTGCATATTGATATAAAGAAACATTGCCTTTAATATGGATTGTGAAAAGGTTGCAGAGCAGGAACCTGAGAAGTACAAAGATAATTTATTATGATGCTAGAATTGAACTGTTTAGGCTGAAAAGCATTTCCTAATTTTGTTATGTATAGTAAATATATATATATATATATATATATATATATATATATATACATACATATATACACACATAGGTTCATAGGTTCATACACATACACATACATGTAATATATATAGCATATATCCAAACATTCCTAAACTTTATAAACAAAAACTTCATTGAGCAGCTGGTGAAAAAAAAAACCTACTAGTGGGCATAGCATTCTTGATCTGATTCTTCCCAATATTGCTGCATCTTGCAGTCCTCCTCTGGTATCTCATTTCCCCGTAAAGTCAGATCACAAACTTTTGATCTTCTTCTTTGAACTCCCAAAACCTCACTTGCAATGCCTCTGCCCTCAACTTTCAGATTATAAACATGCCAGCCTCATCCTATTCTGTGATAAAATATCAGAATTCACAACCCTGGTCATGATACTGCTGTAAGGAGCACTATAAGGATTGAGCCACTCATTTAGAAATTGCATAGAGCCAGCAGTCCCTAACAGAACCAGGTATCATCAGAAATTTAAAAATAAACCACACTGCTGCTCCAGGATTATAAGAAAACTATGTGATAACAGAAATAAACTCCTCAAATTATATAGTGTCTCCAACCCCCCCCCCCCCGGAAAGTACCAAAAGCACCATAGAAAATTTTAATTCACAATCAAATCCTTTAAAGGAGCCCACAAATTTAAGCTGATCTCTGAAGCCAAAGATAATTATAAATCTTTCTTCAGCTATATTGAAAACTAAGAAGCAATACCCTACATTGCTCTGAATTTATTCAAAATGGCATTGCCTATTCTAAACTAAAAGACATTGCCAAAATCCTTGAAACAAATTCAGTGCCAACTTCAGTCCTAAGACTTCTATCCAAAGCTCTGAAATTCCTGAATTCATTTGTACCCCAATTACCTATAAGGATCATTCATCCACAGTTACTGACAATATACCTGGTTGCTTAATTACTAGTATTAAACATGGCATTGCAGACCGATTACTTAAACTGTTTAACTACTGGTTTTGTCTCTGATGAGTGGCCCACTGTAGTTGTGATGCCCCGGAATAACAGCAGCTTTACAACTGACCCAAGTAATTACAGATCTATTATTCTTAAAGGCCTCATCTGTAAAGCCATGGATTGTATTATAACTCACCTCAATAACTGTGTTATAAAGAATCTTATTCAACTTAATCCTCCAACAGTTTGATTATGTGAAGGGTAGATCCTGTCAACTGAATCTGGTTAACTTCCTTGAAAGGGAAATGGAGTCTGTAGACAATGGTGTTGCAGTATACAAGATGTCTCTTGACCTGGTCAAGACTTTCAACATCATTCTCCATGCTGTCATAATAAAAATTTGATCCATATTAGGTATGATGGATACAAAAGCAAACTGGATGAAAAAGTGAACCCACACCTTGTGCACAGCAAGAATTTCATCACAAAATATGAATGTGACCAGAGGTGCACCCTAGGACTCAATGATGGGGCCACTCCTTTTTGGCCTTTAATTGTCAGATCTCTAAGCAATGAGTGAAGACCTCTGGCTAATAAAGTTTGAAGATAATTGCAATCTGTTGATTGTTGAGTCACCCTCAGACATCTAAACCTGTAACATGAACTTTTCATGGTAAACTCACGTTGTGCTAAAATGGGCTCAAACCATATTGCAATGTTTTCAATTCTGGCAGACAACTCCACCTCTCTTCATAATATGTAGACAACACACCCCTTCAAAATGAAAAATGTCTGGAATTTGAAAACTTGAGTTGACAACTCCCTTTTTTTTAGCTATCAAGTGAGAATGACTTTAATGAAATCATTATATTTAGCACATCTAATTACTAAAGAAACATTTTCAATGTCTAAAGAGATAATCATACTCTTACACTCAACACAGATCAGACCATTTATTGAGTACAACACCCCTCTCAAGATGTATCTCACTAAACATATCAAACAATTAAAAAGACCCCAAATGTTCCTAACTAAAAAGATCACAAGTCTAATGTCCTTTGAGCTGTGGAAAGAGGTTGGAAGCTCTATTCCTTTATTCAGTGTCTTATAGGCTTTTAAGAGGACTTCTCCATCTTGCTTACTGTGCCATAACAGACCTGCTTGTCTGGGACCTTCTGTATCTCTTTATTCCCAATGACTCAACCAGTACTAAAATCAAAGACCTAAGCCTTCACCAAGAAGTAAATAAAACATGGCAGAGGGCCACATTTATAACTCAATTGCCTCCCAAACCTCTGGAATAAACTCCTTTTGCACATTAAGCAGTGTGAATTACTAACTTCCTTTAAACATAACCTATATAACTGGATGATTATTTATAAATTTACTCCAGGACTGACTTGCAAGGTCCTGGAGAAAGAAGGTGTTGTCTGAGAGAGACAGAGGGAGAAACAGTGAAAGAAGGAGAGAGTGAGAGTGAGTACTGGAAAGACATAAGACTAAATGGCCTTGGAATATCATTAAATGTACAAATATATTAGGTGGCATATGCCCCCTCCCATGAAATACATGAGCTTTTCCTTTTCCAAATATACCCAAACAGCAGGTTGTTGTAATGCTGGGACATCTTAATTCTATCCCAAATGAGGAAAGGTGTCAAGCTAGGAATCTGAATTTTGGTAGCAGCAGTTTGTAGAAGATTTTTTTCTGTATGCATGATTCTTCTAGAAGGGGAGTGTAATTAGCTTATATTCTTTATGTTTGGATGTATGTACACCATATACTAGGTTGAAGTTATCTTAAATGATTGTCTCATAGGTTAGGCTAATCCTAATTCCTAAATAACTCCAATTATTCTAATATCATCACCTTTCTAGGATATACTGTCCTGATAAAGTTCTGCAACACATGAACACGATAAAAGCACTTAACCTTGTGTATTTTCTTTGTATTAAATATTTTTATCTTTCTTTATATGTTGGTATAGTTTCCCACCTTCTGGAGGCCATTACTTAGTTATTAGTTTTTGTTCCTGCCTTATTACTGTTTTGATTTCTGATTTTAACATTATCCCTTTCCTACGCTATATTGTTTAGTGCCAGTAGAGATTGCTTCTTACTGATTTGCAATCAAAAAGGGATCCAAAGACTTTAAGGACTTCCATGTATTCTTCCACTGACTGTCCAGTCTGTCTCATGTCCTTTCTCCAAGAGGACCATATAAGTCAATCCTGGAGTAAACATATTTTCCTCTGAAGTTACCTTATAAGGAAACTGTTTTCAACATTTTAACAGGTCTCCCAGTCTTTTACTATTGTCAAATCAGACAAATACAAGGCTAGTTTTGTTATTAGTTTACAGTACCTGCTTAGATATTGACATTATATACAGTCATATAAACCAACTAAGCTGTTTTGTTTTGCAGAATACCTGAATTTCATCATATGGTATAGTTATTTATACAGGGTTCTCTTTGTCCATTTATATTTCAGGATATATATTCACTTGAATTATATTAATTATTTTGAAAGTAAATGAGCATCATTTCATCAGTTCACATTTCATCCTCCCTCCCCAAACTTTAGACATACCTCACAACTATCAGATTTTCTCAATGTTCAGATTGTTGCCTCATATTTGTAGTCTGTTGCTCCTAAAATTTGTGGTTTACTGGCAAATCACTGAGGACTGAAGTCATATAAATAATGACAGATATTTGAGTTTCAGACTTCATATCGGTCAGAAAATGCATGGTAACACAAAATCTTTTATTCTGACAATTTTCTATGTTTTTAAGAGCAGTATTTAAGTTTTTTTTTCCCCAAGATGGCCGCTAACTAGGAAACACTAACTCCTGTAAGCTCTTATCACCATCAATGAATCTGCTTAAATCACCTGCTACTGCTGCATCCAAGCCTACAAAAAAGATCTTACAAGACAGAGCTAACTAAATCACACTTACCTGTCAAAAAATGTTTTGGATTTAAAGCACCGAAAGATTAGCTGATCCCTTTTTCCGTCAGAGGTGTAGTAGGTTACCCAGCCACATGTGCTCAGGCCTGATATAATTGCAAGGATCCTTCACAAGCAAATAAACAAAAAAATCCTGTCAAGATGGAACAAATGGAGTCACAATCCTCAAAGACTAGGTTGTCGTTAATATCAACTCCAGAGAAAAAACTGTCTACGAAAAGATAAAAACATCCAAAATACAATCGGAAGCTCCTAAACAATCCCTAAAAAGTAAATCTGAACAACCCTTTCATATGGAGGAACTCAAAGCAGCATTAACTCTACTTCAGTCTGAAATCCAAGCCTTCCCTTCAAAACTAACCTCTTTTGGAAACAACTTGGAACAGATTATTTCTGGATTGGACCAAAATGAAGCAAAAAGTATGGTAAATGGGATAAAAATACAGGAACTACAAAAAGTCATCTCCACAAATGAAACTTCCATAAGAGACTTGCAACAAAAAATAACAGATCTTGAAGCAAGGGCGAGACGCAACAATGTGTTGATCAGAGGTATACCAGAGAAGTCTGAACAGCCACAGCTCTCCAGCATTGCAAAGGAAATCTTTGAACATTTCATAGAAAATAAAGAGCTAGCACAGTCATTTACAATTGAGAGAACACATCGGGCTTTGAGAAAATCACAGTCTCCAGATGCACCAAGGCAAGTCTACACAAGATTATTAAATGCTTCCCATGCTCAATCAATATTGTTGTCTGCAAAAAAAAGAAGTTTATAACATGGAAAGGAAATAAAATCACAATTGCCCAAGATTTACCATTTCCCATAAAGCAGTCCAGACAAATTCTCTCACCCTTCTGCAAGTTCCTGATAAACAAAAACATTAAATTCCAGATTAAATACCCGGCGACACTATCTTTTCAACACAAAAGTGCCACATATTCAATCAAAAACCTTTAAGAAGCGAAATCTGTCTTTCACAAAGCATTTGGTGAAGTGCTGACGACCTCGGGGTAAACAAACAGCAAAATGATACACACATTATTAAAATCAGACCTGATTCTAAACAAAAAGAAATATCTTAACATAATGATGCACTCACATGTTTTTTTTAAGCTCCAGAAATGGATATAATTCCATATGGATGTAAAATAGTGATGGTAACTCTCCTGCAGCCTTGAGGTTTAGGTGGGATCCTTTTTTACCTCTAACTTTTTCAGCTGTGAATTCTGCTTCAGTAAGGCCCATTCCTGTCTTTTCTCCATCTCGGCGCTCTATATGCAGGCCGCAAAGCCAAACCATGCAGTCGTTTAGTGCCGCCTGACCTGCAAAAATCATCTTCTGGTCTTCCTTACAGGAAGAATCTCTGCTTACAGAGGTTAGAGTGCAAAAATGCAAGGCCGACTCTGCCTTATCTCCGGATCCTCTCGAGCAGTTCTGTGGAGAGCTTCAAGCAACTAAATCAAAAAAAAAGAAAAGGGGGAGGAAGAAAAGAAGAAGAAAAGTGATGGATGCCTTAAAGGTGCTTCCCTTTTAATTCCCGAACAACATTGCATCACCTTCATACTCAGCACACGCGCGGACAGAGGAAGTTATCTGCAGCTTCAGCCATTTATCTGAACTTTAGTGCCTAAAGAACTACTGTAAGTAGAAATCAACGTATGCCCTGTACTCCATTCTCATGAGTTCTAACTTGCAGAAATCTCTTTAATGGTTAGCTTTAAAAGGTTGTCTGGCTATAGATTGACTATCTCAATTATACTGCAAATAACTGACTTTATAAAACTCTTTTGTTTTCGGCATTTTATTTTTGGCAATGCACGGTATCCTTCCCCAGTTCTGCATTGCTCCACAGGTCTTTAAGCTACTAATATATAGTATTGTATCCCTATTTGCTTTTTGCCTAATTTTTATATGTAATGTGAACATTTGAAACTAGAAAAAAAGAAGGTGGAAGTTAAGAAAAAGGAACTGGGGAAAGGAGAAAGGAATGATGAAAGAAAAAAAGAGAAAAAGCATTTAACTCATATTTACATTTTGTTTGTAGATCTTATATTCACATTTTTTCTTATTGTATCTAAGCTGTTGCAGTGTATTTATACTATGGTTTATGCTTGTAATTTATTTGGGGGTTTGCAGAGTTTGCTGTGAGGTGCACTTATCTTAATAATTAATTACTAGTAGCACTAACCTAAAACCCCTCCTTATACTAAGCTTAAGGTATCTCATTTCATGCACTCTGCCTTAAGGGTCTGGAGATACCATGTGAGTTACTCTTCATATGACAGCAGACTTCTTCTTGATATGCATACAAAGGTGCCTAAAGAAATACATTTCTCTCATTGTTGCAACACATTACAGCCCTGAACCATTTTCACATTCAGCCCATCTTATTTATATAAAAATAAGACAATTATGCTCACTGTTTACATTGCTTACTAGTTAACCCTCATACTTGACCGAACAACAAGATTATCTATTGACCAGATTAACACTAAATCAGACAGACTGTTTGAACCATGTAGTGTACATATACAAACAGTAGGATGTGATAGCCTTTTCTTTAGTTGTAGCTTTAAGTTTTTGGCTATTCTGTGCCAATACCACATGTAGCAGTGGCATGTCTGCTGTCCCCCTTCATCTCATCTTATTTACACATTTGTGTTGTTTTAATTATGTGGATATAGATGTATATGTTTTAGGTGTGGTTTTATAACTGGATGTTTACATATATACATACAGGCGCTTTTTTACACACACGAACAAATGCACTCATATAGTTATACTCGCACACAAATGGTAATGCTCATACATACGCATGCTTAACCACGTCCATAAGGGGATTATTGTATATAGCTCAGTTTATGTAAACTTCCAATTAAATTATAAGGGCAGTTACATGAAATTGTAGTAAAAATGGGCTATCCTTTTGCGTCATGTGATAATATACCACCTGTATGTTGCTCAGTACATAAGTAATGTCAAATTGTAAACTGTACAGCTCACAAAATGTTGTGTAAGAAGTGTGGCTGGAAGTTCTACAACCATCCTAGGATCCGCCTCTTTTCTTTCTCATCCCCAGAACCCATAACTAGGTCATGTTACAATAATTTCTCTCTATGGAAAGGCCATAAGACTGCTGCAAACCATAAGCTGTTCCAAAACTTGTTTAATACTCGTTTAATCTGTGTTCAATTTACAGTTCGACCTTCATTGTATATCTACTGATATGTAACGCTATTTAGTTTGTAATGGTATCTAACAACTAATACAAGTTAACTATTTGCATATATATAATCAGGAACCTTAATACTGCACTTGTTTACCATATGGTCTAAATGAAGATGTCATCCACTGGGTACTGGAAAAAGTAATATTCTACTAAGAAATACGACTGCTTTTAAAACTTTCTTTAAAATTTTGAAATTGTCATTATTAAGAGGTTTTCATTACCTCCATTTATGGAGCTAGTACATGTGAATGCTTACATTCTGCTTTAGTTAGTTAAAGTCAACATAGAGCAGGAAGTTTTAGTGTGTGCAGTCAGATGGATCATGGAACGATTGAAATGTTTTGTTCAATAGTTAGTTTTGTAAATAGTTTTTATCTATCTCTTTCAGATAATAGTAGGATGTGGATAACAATGGGGAGGTCTGAAAGGGGGGGGGGCTGACACTGTCTTTTACTATCACTTTATATTTGACCTATCTAAAAACATTTTTAACTACTACTACCTTGGTTACATTTTCCTTTCTAATTCAGTCATCCCTTTTTCTTTCACTATGCCTAACTTTAGTATAAACTATCAGATCATCAAAGGTACTCCCCAATGATATCATTGGAATCATGGAATGTCAAGGGGTTACAAAATAATAAGAAAAAGAACCTAGTGTTACATATAATATACAAATCTACCTTTGAGATAACTCTTATTCAAGAAACCCAAATGACAAAAGAACAATGGGAAAAAGATGTCAAAAAGAAATGGATTAAACAAATAATAGCTGCTGGGAACTGTACAGATTCTAAAGGAGTAACCATAATTGTTAAAAACTCTTTTAAAGGCTCACATGTATATCAAGTGGGTGGGATCCTAACAGAAGATGGTGCTAAATAACATGCTCTATTCCCTTCTGCAATAAAGAAATCCTTATATTAAATGTTTATGGACCCTTTATATTATTATATTATACCAATCCTCTTTCTTATATAAAATTTACTTACTCCTTGAAATATTTCATAACCATGTATTGATCCTGGGTGGGGATTGGAACATGACTAACAGACCTGGGCTTGACAAGACATATAAAGCTAATAAACAACCTGCAGCCCTTACCAACCTTCTAGGCAACATAATAGATGATTTTAACCTGTATGATCCATTTGAATCTTCCAGAAAAGACCCCTCAGTTAGTAAATATATATTTTTCTCAGCTTATTATAAATCCAGGTCTAGGATGGACTTTTTTCTAATCTCAACATTTTTCTCAATTTATAAAATAACTTACAGTTGTGAACCTAGAACTCTTTCTGATCATGCTAAAATTAATCTTAACATAATTAATTCCAGACCAAACTCGGATGAACAAATCCCATCTAACGGGTCCTTTAACTCAAATCTTTTAAATAATAAGACTCTCTGTCAAGAAATCCAGGAATTCTTATCCCTTACAACAAATGCCTTTTACAATTCGGATATTCCCCTTGACACCCTTTGGGCTGCAGCTAAAGCTATGCTCAGAGGTATCCTTACTCAGAAAGCATCTTTAATAAAAAAACAGGTTAAATCGCATATATTGTCATTAGAAGCCGAACTAAAAAGACTAGAGTCAGAACTGCAAACTAAATTCTCTATTGATGTCAAAAGGCAGATGATATCCCTGCAAAAACAACTTCATAAAGTACACCTAAAATAATACTCTCTCATGAAACTAAGACTCCTACATAGATACGCTGAATGGGCCCAAACCCCTTCAAGATTTCTGGCCAGGATAATAAATATTAAACCCCCACCTACTAGAATAAAACAAATTGACCATAATGACAAGTCCTTTTTTACAGACAATGAAATTATTCAGGTATTTGAAGAGGAGTATAAAGAAGTTTATGGACCTCAATTACTTGATGAGAAGGTCTTCACTGACTTTTTTTTGGATGACTTACAATTTCCAATAATAAATTATACCCTCAGGCAATCCTTCTAGTCATAAACAAACTGAAACCAGAAAAGCCCTGGGTCCGGATAGCTATCTTGCAGAATTTTATAAAGCCTTCAAGCATCTCTTAGCTCCCCTTTTACTTAAAGTTTACAATTATATAATCCAATTTGACATCTCCAATTTATACATAAATAATTCCAAGACTATTTTTATAAAAAAATCTAATGGCACTAAATTCAGCTCAAACAACTACCGTCCAATTGCTTTAATCAATCTAGACATGAAAATTCTGTCATCAATTCTGGCATATAGATTAAAAAAGGTACTACCACACATCATATCCCATGACCAATTAGTATTCATAAATAATAGACATGTGTGGGACAATACTTTGACCATAGAAGCCATAACCAATATGACAGTGAATGAAAAATTACCCAAGTATGCACTCTCACTGGATGCTCAAAAAGCATTTGATAGGGTAAACTTACACTTTTTTTTTCAAGACTATGAAGCATTTTGAATTTCCTGACGAATATGTCAACATGGTTACAACTCTCTATAACAAAGCATCCACCACACTAAATATAAACAAAAAGCATTCAAACTCAATTCAAATAATTAATGGTACAAGGCAGGGGTACCCACTCTCACCTTACTTATTTAACCTCTATCTTGAAGTTTTTTTCTTGAAATTAAGTAAAAAAAAATGTCATCACTCTGTTACATCTCCAAAGTTCCAGTGAAGTATACTGCCTTTGCAGATGGTTTAAATATCTACTTTGAATTTCCCTCGACTGATCTAGAAAAAATGTTGAGCGCCATCAACAAGTTTTCAAGAATTTCAAATGATGCCATCAACCCAAATAAATTAAAATATTTACCCACTAAACCCCATTGGACACAAAGAATTCTTCATACCAGAAACAAAGATCAAAGTTAACTATTCACTCATATATCTGGGCATAACCTTCACCCACCCCAAACAGGACTTAATTAAAAATAATCTCTATAAAACGTGGTCTAAAATCATGGATGATCTATCAAGATGGAAAAATTGAATCTCCCCCTTTTTTCCAAGACAACTATTATAAAAATGAATATCCTCCCCAAAATTCTTTTTCATTTCTATGCCCTCAACCAGAACATTCCTAACAGCTTTTTCTCGAAAATGGAAACTATACTAGGGAAATGTATAAGGTACCCCAAGAATACTAGGATCAGCTATTCTAAACTAACCCTTCCCAAAGAAAAGGGAGGCATGTGCCTCCTGGATTTTCTAACATACTATTATATAATAAATGCTAGCCATGTTATACACATAGCTATCTACGATCCTTTAAATAAAGCTTGGAATCCCTTATGGTTAAAAATCTACCATTCACACCTAATGGCATCCAAGCTTCATCCTAAAGCAACCATTTTCCTAAATACCAAAACTCATAAAGACTTTAAGATTCACCCTACACTAATAAAAAATATTGTAGGGTTCCAAAAGCTTATAACATCTCTTGACCTAAAAAATCCTTAATGATGGCCCAACCTATACATTTAAATCTTAACTTTTTTTTTATAGATTTTTTTTATAGATTAGTACTAGGCTAACTGCCCTTGCGAGCCATTTTAAGCCTAGCCAATTATCCCCTGTGCAATTCAAACACTGTACCTTGTGTTTGTAAGGCAAACACCTTAACCATTAGGCCATCCTTCCAACCCTTCCAACTTCAAACTAAACAACAACATGCTAAATCTAAACAAATTTTCTCTCATTAAGAATTGTATAGTCTGGGACTTTTATCAAAGACCACCAATTTGAATCTATTATAGCATCCTTGGCAGTCAATAAAAGATATTATTTAATCAGCAAACAAATAATATACCTTTTAACCCTAGTTACACACAAGATCGAAGTGATGCCATTAGAATTCCAACTCTATCAGCAATTAATAACACAGCTTCTGTTAAGGTCTATAATGCTTTCAAACACTTACAGACTAATAACAAAAATAAAACACCATGACAAAATTTTATTTTCCAAGTACTGGGAGAGACAAAATGAAGAATTAACTCTGAACCAAAAGCTTGAGGCGATTGATATAGCATTAAAACTAACTCCCTTCAAAAAATGAATCTATATTCAGTTTATGATAAACAACAATGCCTATCATACACCTCTATTTCTGAGTAAAATCAGTTCAAATATCTCACCTCTATGCCCTACCTGTCCCAACTCAGTAGCCAATGCTTTGCATATATTTTGGTCCTGTAAAAACGTCTACAAGCTCTGGTGCTCTTTGAGAGCACAATGGAGAAAATGGGATACATGAAGCCCACCCTTTCATGGGAAATGGCAATTTTGAACATATTTCCTAGATCCTACAACTTGAGTCTAAACATATTATTGTTACACTTTGTGCATTACTCAACACCTATATTACACTCAACTGGCTAGATAAATCTAAAACCTCTTGGAAAGAGTTTAAATCAATGGCTACCGAATATGTTATGGCAAGCAAACTAAGTACAATAAGCAAAAAGAAAATAATGTACTTTCAGAAATACTGGAGTAACATTTTAGAAGTTCTTAACTAGACCCTCATTTATTTTAAATTCCTTTTCTCTCTTTTCCTTTGCTTTTTCACTCTCTCTTTTCCTCGCTTAAATAGTCTTCCTCTTAAAATGCTCTACTTTATGTTTTTCAACCTTACCAGACGAGGATGTTAACCTCCAGTCATTCTATAAAAGGATATAATATACACTTATTATCATACCCTATACCCCTAAAGGTAGTAGTAATACTCAATGTCTTTATGTTAATTATCTTTATCAATGACAACCGTGTGAATATTATATATATATATATATATATATATATATATATATATATATATATATATATAGATATATATTAGAATAGGTTTAGACATACTGGTACATATTATTTTACAGGATAATTCGGTTTGTGCAATTGCTAATACTTCCTTTTATGATCTTATGTTTAATTGTAAGCATCTTGCTTAGTAAATGTTAATTATATTTCCTGAAGTCTATTATTGAATGTACCTGACAACAAACAGATATTTAAGTGAATGTAAAGTTCTTTCTTCCATTGTTTGTTCTTTTACCTGTATTTGTATTGTATACTGAAAATTGTAATAAAAATCATATTATAAAAAAAAAGAGCAGTATTTAAAATGTGTCCCCATTTGTGAGCCATTGTACCTCCATCATTGTTAGCTTTGTCCAGATTTCCTGTTCTAAGAGGTTGAGAGGTATAATCTTAGAAAGTAGCTTTACCGGGTTCACACAAAGTCGCAGACCTACTATACTTTTTTGGTTTTGCTAAAAGTTCTGGTCACTAAGGTATATATGGCTAATCTGAAGTGCGTTCTTTGCCAAGGAGACTATATGCATACCTCTGAACTTCTTAGTGCAAGAAATCGAGACAAACCTGACAAAATGGGAGGGGGTGCAATGGCCCAAAAATATGGAGATATTTCAAATATTGCTCTTATAAACTTAGAAGGTTTTTAGACTAACAGGGTTTGTGTTAATATACATTTTTCTGAAGGATTTTAAGTCTGAAACTCAAATGTATGTCATTATTTGACGACTTCAGTCCTCAGATCATCCCAGTGATTTGCCAGAAAACCACAAATTTTATGAAGAACAGACGAAAAATACGAGGCAAAAATCTGGACATTCGGCGAAAATCTAAACAGTTGAGAGGTATAAATAGGACGTAACTCTCACAGCAAAATGATAACGAAAAAATATATTTCCTTTTTTGGATAAAGAGGTAGCATTATATTAAATATATAACTCCAATCTGACTACATGATATTGTGACATTTATTTTTCTCTTTCTCAAGTTCATTGATTAATAGACATGAAAGACTATAAAAAGAGTTGTCAGGTATTACTTCAACAGTTAACAGACTGTCTCAGTCTGTGGGATGCTGCTGTAGCGTTTCTATTGGTCAGAATAGCAGAGACGTGCTCTGAAAGCAAATTCTTGATATCCCACCAGGAAAGGAAAGAAGAGCCAAAGACTGATTATGCTCCTGAAGGGAGCAGTACTAGACAGCTTTCCTGAAATGGTTAAGTGTACAGGACAAGGGCTGTACTGACAGGGAAACCCTGAAGGTTGGTGGGACTCCTTTTGCAGAGCTTCGGTAATCTGGAATCCTAATCTGAGCTCTGTAAAAGAAGAAGAAGGAAAAGAGAACTGCAGGTGGAAACGGTTTGTGAACGTTAGCTCTTCAACAACCTGTTAGACCTATGTTTCCTCTCGGTACCCATAATTAAAAGAACCCGGCACTAAACACCATTAGTCCCTTATTTAATCCATTCGGGGCTGCAGCGAGAAGAGCTGGAAAAGAGAAATCCTGCTCGTGCAGTTATGATCATGAGCCAGATTCATCACCTTCACGCAGAGGCACGAGCCGGCGGTGCAAGGCAGCAGCAGGTTGACGGGACTACCGGCGGAGCTCAAGATGCTGCACAGCAGCAGCAGTCAAATTGGGCACAGGAAAAGGCTTTCTACGAGAACCTGACCCCCAAGAAGCACAAAACGGTAAGGAAAGAATTGTGCCAAATGCGTAGTTCTACATTCTGCAGGTGCATTGCGGGTGTGTGGATATTTATTTATTTGTTGGAAATGTTTACATATTCTGACTTTTTAATGGGATTCAACACATACTCGTGTAAGTAACTCCTGCAAGTGACAGCTAACGGAGCCAGTCCGATGTTACTCATATCGTATCCGGGCATTTCTTACATAAATTGCTTGACTTTGGGCTTTTCTCCAGCATTAAACCGTTTCTGTGGCAAAGTATGGGTGACTGAGGTGTTTCTGTAGAAATAATATGGCGGGTTCAAAAAAAGCAAGGAGCAAACAATATTGCAGTTAGAATTGTTTACATTAATGGCGGGTTCTAAAAATCAAGTAGCAAACAGCTGTCAGCATTGTAGTTAAAATTATTTGCATTGCCTATCTCCACCATTCGGAACTTCCCTTAGTTAGCATGTGTGTATGGCAACGAGTCTTGACCCTGGTGCTGATTCACTGACAGTCTCCCGGCTAGAGTCTTACATCTATACTACTTACTAGAACCACCAGTTCATGTTCATACAAGCGAGATGATCACACTCCTCCAAACCTGTCATTCTCTTCCATGGATTACATTCCCCGTTTTTACGTCGTGTGTGTGTGTTTTGCATTACAGCCTGTTATCCGGCCCTTTTCTAGCTGCTACACTTCTGTTAAGTAATCTTCCCACCAACCCCCTTCCCACTCCAGATTTTATTTAAAGACAAGCCCGTTTTGCATCCCAAAAATAGCTTGTAAATAACTCTTCTCGTGTTACTATGACTTGATGCAAGCCAGCCTTTCATTATGGCATGCCTTCTGCTTAACACCACAGGCCCGACAATGTGTGCGGAGCTGTGTTCTTACAGCATCAGCCGTATCCTTTCTGCATACACTGTATCGTATGACCTTGAAAGGCAGAGAGAGCACACATTCCCGAAATGTCCCAGTGTTGCATAAAACCACACCACAAAACGGAAAAGGTTCAAAGTATTCTAACCACGCTCCATGTCCTTTTCCTGGTTTCTTACCAGTGCAGCTTGTTCAAAGCTATTGTACTTTCTGGAGACTTTTGCTGTCTTACTGTTTCTAATATCATGCCCTTGCCGTCAGTGACGGTGCTACCCACTGTTCATTGTTTTAGCCAGTACTGTAATCCGCTTGACATATTCAAACAAAATGTATTTGCATATAAATACTAGGGTTTAAAGTAAACGAGCAACTGGTATTTAAGAGACATCAAACCATAAACTTTGGCAACAAAATATGACTAATAAACATGCCCCAACAGGCGCATAGTCTTTTGGTCAATGTTCTTCAGTTAAGGGATTCCTATGCATTTTTGATTTCTTTATTATGTTCCCATCAGAAGGTTATTTATTATTCCACTGTGTTTAGATATCAGATATCCCTAATGCAAGGCAATCTCTGTTTGGACAAGTGTGTCCTGGGAAGAAAAATATGAAAAATAAAATATCTTTGAGTTATTAGTCAAAAATATTTCCCAACTTTCTACTGATAGTTATATAAAGTACTTGCTATGTATGTGAACATTTTAGTATAAAATGAAACAATAGAAACAAATTAAATTCTGTGAACGCTTTTATTTTGGCAAAAAAAAAAGTGAAATCCAGTCCTTTGAACAGGTTGTGGATACCTCTTTATATTTTGGTTACCAGGTTAGAGCATTGATCACAGCATGACTTGTTGCAAACTCTGTTACATTTAAAGCAGTAGAAAAAAAATGCAATTAATACAACCAACAGTGGAACATAAAGGCAATACAAACTGGTCACAAACAAGAAAGATACAATGTGTACATTTTACATTGTGTTGATGTGTGCATTTTACAAGCAGAAAATCAAGGGAGTCGCAAAGAAAGAGAGAGAAACAAGGTTAACCTTGGGAACTGAGAAGCAAGATTAACCTTGGGAACTGTAGGGGTAGAAGACAAAGCAGGAGATAAGTAATGGTAAAGACAGAGTCCAAGAAGACAGAGAGAGCGAGAGAGGTAAATATAGGATGGTATAGAGCAAGGAGAAAGAGAAGCGATGTACATATTTACAGATTTACAGGAAACAGACACATAGTAGTAACCAATAGAGTGGTGCTGTAAATGGGGTGATGTGGGAGGAAATTAACCTAGTGAAGGGTGGTCTTCATTAAGTGACGTATCCTGTGTTCTGGCATTTGCATTTATATTGCTCAGATACTGTTTGATAGCCCTAGTTTTGGAGCAAGTACAGAGAAATTAACTCGTACGTATGTAATTTAGTACATGGGGTTTGGAGACTCGGGCCAATTATACTCTTACTTCTGAGGCTGGAGCTTGGGGTATTAGTGATCTTTCATTGCAAGTAGACAAGGGGCATCTTGACAGAGTAATTTGAAAAAATGGGAGCACAGACGCAGACTGGATCATCTGATTTGTACTTGGAGCCAGTTTGCCTAAGATAAAGTAAGGCAACAGTGTTTATGTCTAGGGAAATTGTTGATAAAGCAGCCTATTCTGTTAGATAAGGTCCATAGTGGTGATGTATTTTTGTTCGAGAAGATGGCAGAAAGAATAAGCCATACCTAAGGTGTGTGAGCAGGACACCTTTCCAAATGTCAGCCTTAGATGATGAGGAAAGGAAATGAGATATTTTCTGACCCAGAAAAGAAAGGCAGTTGAATTTAGCTATATGTTTTTGAATACACCCCTGAACGTTAAGAGATTGATACTTGGGTATCTCAATAAATTGGTGGCATTGATACAGTTGTTGTGCTGGTCAAAAAGCTTTTAGGAGCTTGAAACTTTGGGAAGTCTTCTTTATACCAAAGAGTATAGCCTTGGTCTTGGGGGTGGGGGTGTGGGGTTAAGGAGAAGCTTGTTAGAGGTGAGTCAGTGGTGTAGTTCTAGAAAATCATTTTGTTGCTGAGTTTGGATTACCTTTACTGTTGGGCTGGATCTGTAGATAACCATGTTGTTTGCATATAAGAGGAGATGTAACTGGGGTAGGTTAAGGGGCAACATTTAAAGAGCAGTGGGGTAAGGACTGATCCCTGTGGTACACCTGAATGAGTAGATGCAGTATATGACAGGGAAGAGCCAGTCTTCACAGAAAAGTATGTATTAGTCAATGTTTTTGAAACACTGTGCGGCTTCAGTGCATATGTCAAAGTACTGGGGGTGGGCTAGTAATATTTTGTGGTGTAGCCTCTCAAAGGTTTGGGTCAGGTAAATGAAAACGACACTAAGATTTCCTTTAACCTTGCTGATGAGTATGTTGTCAGTCAGAGCCCAGAGTGCAGTCAATTTACTCTTCTGTTTGTTGAAGAACAAATTTTTTTTCATTTTTTTCAAATATGGATAGTACTCTTGTACATTTATTAACAGTTCCTTTTGAGATACATATCCATCCTTTGCCTTCAGAGTACAAATTAATTCCTGTGCATCTCTCTTCATTAACAAAGTAGGATATTAACTTGAAACTACATAATTTCTTTATTAGACACTTATAAAATTAATATCTAAGTTCTTCATGCCAAGTCCTTGTAGCTTCTTTTATATGGATTATGGCACAGGACTTGTGCGAGTTTCATTGACTTTATTCTGTGTGTCTGTATTTTTGCATCACAGAGCAGCTAAATCTACACTGTTCTGTGTTGAGTCTACATAAGTATGTAATGAGGACGTGATATGATATCTTTTATAGAGTCAACAAAAATTTTACAGCAGAGACAGCTTGAGCTCTTGGACTGCAAGCCTTTCATCTGCAATCAGTAAATACTTTTAGCAGTTGCTTTGGCTTCTAAGTGGGATGGCCAACAGCATGCATGTCACTTCTGCTTTCTGTTATTTTTATGCAAAAATGGAAGATGCCACACATTTCACTTTTGCTCCCCAGGCTCCTGTTGTGCTATTGTACTGAATCCCAATATTTGTAGTCATATCAAAACATGTTGTGAATATGCTAAAATAATATAAATCATATGTCAGTATGGACCATTATCACTTTCTCTCTTTATGTGCGCATTTGAAAGTAAGGCACTTAATGTTGCACACGTTTATGCTGTGCAAAACACTCCCCCTGTAAAATTAATCTGCACAACCTAGCATATATGATATACAGTTGCCTGCAAACAGCACATAAAAATTACATGGTAATGCTTTAATATGTTGCACCTTGTCACGTACATCTCAATACACCAATATAGCTCCTTGTTACTTTCTTGTAGTTGATTTACAGTATATTTAAGCAGTAATGCAGGAAAAGGTTATGGCTCTCACTGTATGATTTAGTCTTGGACTGCAAACTTTGTCCAAAACTTTCAACAGAAGGAACTAAATAAAACATTGACCCATCTCACCATCATGAATTATTTAAATAACATGGGATGCTAGGTTGTATAGTAATGTTAATGTTTTTTGTAAATTGTTTTGTTTTTATAGTTGTGCTGTTTAACAAAGCTGGTATTTTACTGGCCTGGCTGTATGGCATATGGTGATAAAGACTTGACTATGACCAGCTGTTCTGAGCTTGATCAGCAACTCAGAAACTGGATGAGATGAGTCAGGAGAAAGAGTGGAGTTGATCCACTTCACAACTGACTCCTGCAGGAGTGCTGAGGATTTGCTGGCATTAGCTGCTTGTTTGGGTTGATTCTCTCTTCATGTAAGCCAGGAGGCACTTCCAGTGTACCATAGGCACAGGAGCCGCCCTTGTATTGTTCTATGTGGCAAAGCCACAAGATGGAAATGGAGGGGGAGAGAGAGAGTTAGTTGAAGACTCAGGGTCCCTTGCAAGAATGATGGTGTACCCAGCTTCTGACTATTCACGGTGAACCAATGGGCCAATAGGATCTCATTCCAGGAGTACTTTACTTTTATGATGTGATCTACAGCTGTCTTTTGTTTCTAAGCTTCATTTATGATGTTTCTAAGAGCTGCAGTCTTTAGTATTTATGGAGTGCAACTTGATCAGTGCTCATATGATAGAAACTGATTATAGCAGGACTACTGTGAGAGTGCTCATGCAACAGTGTGCAACATTTCAGAGTTAATGCACCAGGATATGATTATCTACTGTGAGAGTGATTATGCAACAGTGTGCAAAATTTCAGAGTTAATGCACCAGGATATGATTATCTATTTATATATCCATCTATCTGTGTATTTTAAAGGTTGCTTCTTTAACATTTAGTAGTAGGTAGTTCCTCAGCTGTTCAGAAATTGAATGAATGAATGAAAGAACTTTCCAGTTTTGGGTGAATATGAACTGCAATGGTATTGCTTCCTAGTTGCTATCAATATGTATATAAAATGTAAAATAATTAAGTAGTAAACAAAGCACTGGTGTTGTCTGTCCCACTTACCTTGCAAGAACCTTGAAGTTCTTTTATTTGTGCCACTGTTATAGCCCACATTCATTTGGCATGTATTAGGGGATATACATATGTTTATTACTTTAATGTCTGAATAGTTTAATTTAAACGTGCTATCAGTTTATTTCCTGGCTAATTCCATGACATTGTTCAACATTTAACAACATTGCCAAGTAATTTTTCTGATGTTATGACTAGTTATGAAATCATTCTGTAGTGAACTACTTGATGATGTTTGGATTTGGCATAATGGTTAATGTGTTTTACTAATGGACACGAGGTACAAGGTTTGATTCCCACCTTTGGTCACATTGGCTAAGCATGTGATATTTGGTTGGGGGTTGGTTTAATTGTTAAGATATCTACCTTACTGAAACAAGGTGCATATTTGATTCTGACACATACTTTCCTGGATTCTTTCTCACTTTTGTTGTTGCTGCTACTGTGTCTCTTCTTGCTGTATACTGTTTGACTAGACTTCTTGTCTAGCTGAGCAGTTTCATTCTTAGATCCATCTGTACGGGATACCAGGTGCAGCGTTGAGAACATTTTGGTGAAGTACTGGTGGATGCACTGCTCATAAAAAGAATTGCTGACAATTCAGTATATGTTTTATTTATCACCAAGTGAAATGAGTGGTGCACTGAGCAACATCTCTTGCACTGTTAATGTCAAGTGGTGTAGTGATTACATCAGTGAACTGATAGGGATTATAATGATGGAATGTTGCTGTAAAGTACTATAAGCAACACAGCAGTAGATGCACCCTTCAGTTCTACCATACTAGTAACATTTGGAGAAAGGGGTAGGGAAAAGTAATGACACATAGCATGGGAGACTGCTCATCCTGAAGATGTGCAGAGCTATTAATAGCTGTGTAGAAAGAGCCATGATAAGGTGAAAGCATTCATTGTAGCAGCTCTGGAATTCTGCTGTTGAAAATGGGACAGATAAAACTAAATACACTCATTGTAGCAGACCATTCTCTCTGCAGTTGCAGTACGCTTTTGACATTTGAAAGAAGGGGGCATGATAAGATTACAAAGTGTAGGAGACTATGCACCCTACAGAGTAAGGGCACATTTAAAATATCAGGTGCATTACTCTGTATGATAGAAGCAGAGGTACACATTGTATATATACATGACACTAGTAAATCATGGTGGAGGATGGGCAAAGAGAAATCATATGCCTGCTTAACGTTTCATATACACACTCACACACACACACACACACACACACACACACACACACACACACACACACGCACATGCAATTTGCAAATATTTCTCCAAGCACAGTTTTCCTTATTAGCAAGCTTCTCACACTTTTATTTTGCATGATTAAGGAAACATTTGAATTTTTAGCATGTACCAGTGACAGAGACATTATGAGGACACCACAGAAAAGGAGCAACAGACATGTCAAAGGAGGCTCACAAAACAGCAGGCCATTTCTAGAAATGAGATAATGGTTTGTTTTAGCTGTAGCTTTATTGAGGCAGTCAGAGAAAGAGGCAGCAAGAGAGAGAGAGAGAGAGAGAGAGAGAAGCAATGAATCCTTGCATACTTGGGAACAGTAATTTACTTTTTATAAATGTAAAGGTAGCAACCACAGTACAGGGCAGTGGAGTAGTGAATGGTGGGCAGCAACAGAGTTAGCGTAGACATAAGAACTACTGCATCTGTATGTGGCATCACTGAAGGAACTTTAAGATCACAGAGAAATAGTGGCCACACTAGTGAGTAGCTATGTACCTGATCAAAATGTCAGGCAGCTGATACCCAGTACAGCAGTAGAGATTACTGAGTCTCAGGGTGTGAACAGAGTTACCTTGATATTGTGGGAATGTTATAATACTGATTGCAGTGCCTGAGAAGAAATGTGAAGATATTAAAGAACAGATATCCTTAATATAGGATGCTGGAGTGCTCAGAGGCATGTAACAAGAGGTTTACATCCATAAGGTACTCAGAGAAGGACTGTGCCCAGCTGTGGCTTCCATAAATATTTCCATTTGTACTTTTCCTTGATTTCTACATTTCTCTTTATACAAATTTTCATAACATCTCTAATATCTACAAGATCTCTGGGTATTTTTCTTATTATAGGCTCCCTTAATTTGGCAACAGCCCTTTCTACTTTATGTTGCATAAGCCATTGTGATAAACATTTTTTCTCTGGAGTTACTTAAAAACAGTTGCTTAACAGCAATCTTTCTAAACTCATACGTATTATCCAGGTATTTATTTTCTCTTTAGCACTCTACAGTTGTGCTTCGTCTTGTTCTCTGAGATTCCCCTTATTCTCAAATACTTCAACCTTTGTCTGCCCCTCTACATAATTCTTGTTATTTCTTAACTGTGTGTGTGTGTGTGTGTGTGTGTGTGTGTGTGTGTGTGTGTATCTATATCTATATCTATATATCTATGGTTTTACTTTGTAAACTCAAATTACCACAATCGTTAATGCTACATGATCCAGACCATAATCCCGAACAGTGAAAACACTGAACGCTTCAAAGATCAACATTCTGAATATCGAAAGTGAAGTTGTAGACATTCTGTATGTCTCTCCGTGAAGTATTGCAGTATTGAAAGCAAAAAAGCATCGAACCTACAAAAAAAAAAAAAAACAACCTAAAAAGTGAAAAATTCTTTCACGTTTTTCCAGGGGAGTATGCTCCCCTGCACCACATACACACACTGCTACTTAAATATACCAACTCCAAGATCGCACTACTGTGAAAAGAATGGTAAAGTTCCCATTCTGCTCTGTATGGTGATCTCCATTCACAAGGTTCGATGTTTCAGTACTTCCTTCCTCTGGTCTTCCATGATCAGAAGGTAATTTTTCAGTTGTTCACTTGCAATAAAAAAATCTTGATCCCTGCTGTTTAACCTGGAATATTTAAGCACGTGTCCTTTAATTATGTTCTGGTAAATGTGCTTAGGATATAAGCTATCACATTTCAGTAGCTTGTTCCTCCTGCATTCTTTGTAATGTAAATACGTGTGGATCCCATTGTTAGCATCAGAACTAGTGGTAAATGGTATCACACACACTGACTCCACAGAGATAGCAAACCTGCTATCAGATAGGTATGGTGAAAATTTTACTCCCTTATCCCTTCCTAACTTACAACAAACCTTCCATCAAACTTCCCCTCCACCCTGCATATCTGAAAAGCAAGTCCTCCAGAACCTTATCCAAGGCAAAAAACAAAGCCTGTATGAGACTAGACTACATCCCAAGCTGTCTTCTAAACAGGCTAATACATGAACTACCATCACCACTAAGTACCCTTTTCAATCCTACCCTAAAAAAAAAAAAAAGAAAGAAAAAACAATAAAAAAGCATTTATGCAAGGGGGCAAGCCCTCCTGCACCCCCCATGTGGGGGGCTGTGCTTTCCACCCCCTTCTTTAGTATTCTCACTCCGAGATTGCACTACAGTGGGGAAAAGGAAAACACACACACACACATATGTGTGTGGTTTACTATTAAAATTACGAAACTGAAAATAAATTTCATACCTAAATGTTGACGAGTAATGTTGAATCTGCAGATTTATGACTGTTCAGTTAGACGTAAATCTGCAATAATTGCCAAAAAGGCCGACGTTCACAAATATAACGTTCAAACATTTAGAATCTACTCATATAAACTGTTCTGACATCTGTAGTTCGAATAATTCATAGGCGTACATTCTGATGTCAAGATTTTAATAGTAAACTATATATATATATATATATATATATATATATATAAAATTTTCACACACACACACACACACACGTGTATGCCACCCTACATGACACAAATGGTTGGTACAGTGGCGCAGCAAATAGTGTTGTTGCCTCACAGCAAGAGGTTCCTCGGTTTGATTCTTGGTTGGAGTGGGGATTGTTGGAGGAAGGCCCATAGTGTGGTTTCCTATTGGTGGATTACCTTAAAAGTATTGTAATTTCACCTGTATTTAAGCCTTGCATTTGCACATTGCAGTGCACCATACAGCAGGGGTTAGGGGTGCCCTGTATAGATGCAATTATGTTGAAACTCAGTTTTCCCTAGATATCTGTCAGTGGAATCCTCCCAAGCTTCCTTACTGCACTTTGGGTGCACTGAGTAGTGTTGCTTCACATATCATCAATACCCTTCAACAGAACAAGTACCTTTGTTAGTCCTAGCATAAAAATTGGGGAAACTAGCTCGATCCCTTTCCTAATGGTACATATAACCTGCTATAATGGATGGGCAGTTTCCCATAATTTCATCTGTCAGCCTGATTGACATAGGCATCCTGAGGCAATATAGTAATCACCTCATTTGTACTGACAACCACTTACTCCTAAAATAAACAAATACCCTATGTGAGGGATTGTAATAACACTATGAAATTGGAATCAATAATGTCATGTAAGAACAAGCCAATCAAAGAGGTTATCAGCACACACTTCATCTCTTACACATTCAGACCTCAAAATGAGCATGGAAGAACCAAAGGTGGACTTGTATCCACCTTCATTAAAGCCAGGTGGACCTTGAGACTGGTCAAACATTATGACACTGTTGAACTAATCCATATACAATTAACTATAGGCAAAATACCCTATCACAGTCATTGCTAGCTGTAGGTCCCCCACCATGAACCAAGAAAAGCACATCGCCTTCTTGAACTTACTGGAGTCACTCGTCATACAGCCCAACATTTGAGTCATGGGAGATTTCAACTATCCTTCCATCAACTGGGTGAGATACATGATCACAAATATGCTCACCCAGAGTTTCTTGGACTTTGTCAATACATACACTCTGGAACAGATTCTCTGCACCCCCACAAAGGACTCAAATGTCCTAGACATAGTACTTACCAACATGGGGTGTCATAGCACTTCCCCCTGTGTGACACCCTCCTTAGTAAGGTCGGACCATAAATCAGTCTCATTCAAAGTAACTATTGAACCTGTCACCACCACAGGAGCAAACTACAGCCTAGTAAGCTGTGGTATAAAAAGTTTTATACCCCCACAATCAAAGACAGCAATTAGTCCTATGCAGAGGTGTACACAAATTCCCTGTATAAACACTTAAGCAACTGTATAGACTCGGCTGTGCCAGACCAGATTAAAAATCAGGTCCTCCCCAAAAAAAAAACAAGCCACTGGTTATATAACAAAAGGAAGAAATTGATGCCTAGGAACAAGTTGACTCAGCAGAGGAAGAAGTCCCTCCACAACTTCAACAAGCAGACCAGAAATCTTGTAAAGTCATCTAAAGCTAATTACGAAAGTAAACTAGCATCCCTAGCTAAAGATAATCATAAGGCATTTTTAACTATGTTTGAAATCTAAAAGGGAATGCCCAGCTATGTGATGAACTGCTTGTAGATGGTACAAGTCATACTATACAGGAGGAAATTGCCAACTCGCTAGATGACAGATTTGGCACAAACTTTACCCCTCTGTCCCCACCAGCCATACCTCAAAGTATACCTGACACCAGTCCTCTAGAGATCAAGTCATATCTGCATTCTCCAAGGCCAAAAACACAACCTCAATGGGACCAGATAACATACCAGGTTGCTTATTAAGCAATCTAAAATGGGACCAAGCAGACCAAATTGGCATTCTCTTTAACCACAGCCTGAGAACTGGTTATGTTCCTCATCTGCAAGCCCATGGAAAGGATCATCATGGACCTTATTGACAAGGACATAGGTGGTCTTCAAACTCTAGATCCAATCCAGTTTGGCTTCATTAAGAGTAGATCATGCTTATTAAACCTAGTAGACTTATTCAAGAGAGTCACTAAAGCCTTGGATGAGGGTACGGCAATGCATACTGCTTATCTTAACCTAGCCAAGGCTTTTGATACAATCCATCACTTCGGCATTACTGAAAAACTCTTCAGCTGGGGATTAAACCTTGTGTCTCTAGATATGGTAGCCAATTGGCTCACATATGGAAAACATACTGTCAAGTTGGTGACTCCATTTCTACCAGTAGACCTGTCACCAGTGGCATACTACAAGGATCTGTGCTGGACCTTTTACTGTTTGGTATCTATATCTCAGAAATCCAGGCTAACGTGGCCTTTAGCTTGCTAAGTTCACTGATAATTGCAAATTGGGTGCAATCATTGAGTACCCCAATGATGTTAACATATTACAGGAGGGGCTAACACAAGAAAATGACTGGTGCCAAAGCCATGGTCTAAAACAAAATGCAAAAATGTTCATTACTATTCCCTTTGGCAAAGAAAGTGGAATTCCCTGCTAATTTGAATATTGACAGTACCCTGCTATGTCCAAACCCAGATGTGCAAGATCTGTTAACACAGGCAGATGGCAATTTGAACTCTCACTACCAAGTTTCCACAGTGGTAAGGAAAGCCTTCTATGTTGTGCGCCTCATAAGTAAAGGTATCGCATCCAGGTCTAAGGATGTTATAACTCCACTGTACTCGAACCTCATCAGACCATCAATAAAGTACAATGCTCCTTTCTGCATGTACCTCACCAGAAACCTGAAGTAGCTGGAGATACCACAGAAGTTTCTCACCAGAAAATACAGGGCCTACAAACCATGTATTGCGTAGATAGAATGAAAGTCCTGTCACTGTACTGTATATCATAGAGGCTGCTTCAAGGTGACTTGTACCTGGCCTACAGAGCTGTCTCTGACCCTGCCCTGATGGATGCGCTGCACATCTGCAAGTCAAATGGCACAAGAGTCACTTGCTCTAGGGATATTAACCTAGCCTGTGACATTACAGAACATGCTGGAGAGACAGGTATATCTCCCAGAGATTGCTACTACTCTGTAATAAACTTCCAATTCATGTGAAGCAGAGCTCCTCACTGACCGTATTCAAGTGCAGTCTGGATAAATGTATGGGAGACCGCAAAATTACCCTGGGGGTTGCAGCCATGTCCCTCATGGACAGGGGATATCGGTGTTCAATATAGACACGCACTGCAAATTACATCCATCTAACCAGAGACAATTGAGGCAGCTCAGGATTAACATGTCTAAGCTTGTAAGGGCTCTAGGGCTGCTAGCATAGTAACCTCCGATGAACCTTAAGACTCCTAAAGCATGAAGGACAAGAAAAACTTAAGTAGAAGAAATGCAGGTGACAGGGTGGATGGTTACATTGCAGTGCAGAATTATGCTCTTAATTTTCGTAAGTGGATGAGTGCATATCAAAATACTAATTTTTATGTGCTAGGTGAAGTTATAAGGAGGCAATCACTCTGTAAATTGCCTGAGAACATAAGAATTTGGTTTAGCAGATCACTGCTAAGGAAAAAGGAAAAAAATGTGACCTCTATCTAGCTAGCAGTACACAACTGCATAAGAAGGGGATACCTAGTACTACAATATAAATATAAGGTAACTTATGGGAGTAGTCTAAATCTTCACAGTAGGTTGCATAGTCAAAGTATGAAAACACTGTCTCCTGTAATGGAAAAGTGCTGCTGTAATATGTTTCCATTGTAACCAAATGAGGCATATTATGGTCCAACTGTCCACTGCAACAATTTGGGGAGAAAAGTCACATGATGGAGCAAATAAAAGTAGCAACAGAATAATGGTAATTTGTCTTAAAATTGCAACTGCTCCAGATTATTACAGGGATTTTACCATATCCAGTTATATGGTAGGGAAACTACTATCGAGATATCGCATGAAATGTAACTGCTGTTAAGCCTTTAGTTGTTATAGAGAAGCATTACCTATTAGGGCAATGGGAAACACCTTTTCAGGTGCCATTGGCCATGATTAATTTAGATTAGAAAGAGGTCAGTGTAACAATCAGATGGCAATGTTTCATGATGTCTCAGCAGAAGTTCTAATATTGTACAACTTGGGAATAACACAGTGTCCTGTGTACATGCATATGCATGTACACAGTGTCCTGTGTACATGCATATGCATGTGGCTAAGTGTGGAAGAAATCATGTGGGAAAGGTAGTGAGTATAATACCCAGTCAGTGAGTACACCCACTGGAGTATGGTAATGTGACCTCTTAAAAAAACTTAGGATGTAGTGAACTGGCTGAACCAGGGCATAGCTGTCAAAAGTCATTACATCACCAATGACATTTTTTACTTTTGGAAGATAATTGGTTGATAACTTTGTCAAAATGTACTGGAATTCTGTTTAGAAGGAAAACTGGAGAAAAATATAGAGAAAGAGAGTTAAGGCAGACATAGATAATAAATTGCAGTTTACAAATTCAAGGGAGATAGCACAGGGCCTACTAATCCTTAACAGTGAAGACAGTCTGTATATTGGAAAAAGGGTTTGCTATATAAAAAGTAGACTATTAAGAAACGCTCAGGGAGAAGTGGTGTAATAGTCGGCAGTCCTATGGGCTATCAGCAGGCATTCTAGCAATGGCCAATGATATTTTTTAATTGGCCAGACATTATAAAATATGGTAAAGTAGTACCAAAATGCTTGTGAGCAATACACAGTGTAAACATAGAGCACTAACAAATACCAAAAAGGACAATTTTATTTGTCAGGGGAACAAATGCTAGATAAAACTGGCAAAAAGTGTTCTACCCTGTCAACAAGAACTCAAAGGTCTTTCCAAATAAAAACATGTATGAGATTGACAAAACACATATCTTTGGTCTCAAAATGAATTTTGTGAGGTACTCTCAAAACTTACTAGAGTTTAGAAAAAAGGAAGATCTGTGAGAACTGAAATGTGGGAAAAGTTATCCATTCAAAGAAAATAAAAAAAGTAGTACTAAAATATATTGAATCAGGATAATTTCAAATAGGTGGATTGTGCTTGCCTTTTACAGTGAAGTGTAATGTAAAAAGTGTGAAATTATTTGTAAACCTGCATTTGCTGCTACGGAAATTTATTGCAATTAAAACAAATGAAACTATGTTTTTTTATTGCTTAGATGTGTACATCTGAATTAAGTCAAAGATTAATTTTTTATTTTGGATTTTTCAAAGTGTAGTGCTGTAAGATGTTAACTCTCCTAATATTCTGGGTCATTTGGCTTGAGAGAATCTAAGAAAGGTAAAACATATTCACAGAATATTAACAAAATTGTGTTTACACAAGTAATCATACAGTCACAAAAACATCTTACTGTAGATACCATGCATAGCAGTGATGCCCTGTATAATTACGCTGAATTGCTTCCAGACTTAGAAAACATGCCAGGAGAGTTCATAGGTTCATAGGTTCATACCAGGCTATCTGCCCTAGGGCATTTATAAGCCTAGCCAGAGTATGTTTGGCTTTCGCCACCCATTTTAAATTAATTTTGCTATGCCCTTTTTCGAGGTTAGTATACTGTGCCTCTGTCTAACAGTGACACAGAAGTGATACCCGGGGTAAACCTACGATCTCCCATCCACTCATCAAGATTCCTCTTTAAGAGAGTCAATGAGGGACTCTGCCTAACCTGGACTGGGATTTTATTCCAGAGTGAAGGGAGCCTCTGGGTTATGAATCTGTCCCTCCAGCATGTCCTGTTTATTTCAGTGCTGAGGTTCAAGTCTCTCGAGCGTGTAGCTCAATGGGATTTAGATTAATTCATTCATTCCATAATGAAATTTCAATTTTGGCAGTGTATTTTGTTTAGATATTTTTGCTCTTTAGATATTTTGAGGTTGTTATTTTGACTCTCGATCATATATGCTGATTTAGATCATGTGTAGTACTTTATATATATATATATATATATATATATATATATATATATATATATATATATATATATATATATACAATAGATGTATGTATGCGTGAGAGTGTATGTATGCATGAGAGTGTATAAAAAGAAAAGGTGAAAATGTTTTGTCTCTGATGCATGGATACAAGCATGATACTCAGAAACAAATAAATTCTGCACTCCAAATGATGTCCAAAAAGGGGTTGTATTAGCCAGTGTCAAAAAGCACTTAGCTGGTGGCATGTATTTCATATCTCCTGTTGCTGCACTCCTGACTACCCTGTTTTTGGTAGCATATCATCAAAGGTTTTTCAGTTTCAATATATACTACACTTGGATCTTCATGACACTGACAATGGAAACCATTCTAATATAAACATTTTGCATTTGTTGCTGTCACTATCACAATAACTATCTGCTAACATCCTTACACGTACAGCATTCCCCAGAGTACTCCATATTTACAATCTGAACATAGTTTCACTTTTGCATTCATCTATGATTTTCTCATGAAACTTCTGCTAAATTAAGAACTTCAACTAAATGACATTATTCAATCCCAGTGATAATGTTTAAATCCCACTTGTATCTCTAAAATGAAGTACATTTAAAATACACAGAAATGCAATTAACACCAACCTGACTTCCTGCACATGTTCATACTAACAGATTACTGTAACAATTACTAACAGTAGGATTACTATAACAATTTACATTTCTTTAGTTCATCTTTCAAATAACTTGTCACACAAATGGCTAATTGTAATTAAGTCATCATTTTACGTATACTTCAGCTAGTCCTGCATCTTTAATGAGCTGAGTGCTGTGGAATCACATTATTACATCTGTTACATTCTTTACCAATTTACAGTCAGTTCACACAGAGTTTAACTAATAACATAAAATAGTTATGTTAATTTGTCTTACAGGGTGCATTCAGATATCTATATTTGTCTTTAAATGAACCATTTTGATTATATTTCATTGTTTTTCTGAGTCATTTTCTGGATGAGATAACATACTATTAACTCAGAATACTGTAATGTTAAATGTATAACAACATTTAACAGGTGTTGGTGTATGGAGAGGTGGAGATATGTTTTAGAGAAGAGAGTAATGAAGGTCAGCAGGGCTAAAACAGAATATATGTGTGTAAATGAGAGGGAGGGTAGAGAAATGGTGAGGATGCAGGGAGTAGAGTTGGTAAAAGTGGATGAGTTTAAGCACTTGGGATCAACAGTTCAGTGTAATGGTGAGTGTGGAAGAGAGGTGAAGAAGTGAGTACATGCAGGGTGGAATGGGTGGAGAAGAGTGTCATGAGTGATTTGTGACAGACGGGTACCAATAAGAGTGAAAGGGAAGGTCTACAAGAGGGTAGTGAGACCAGCTATGTTATATGGGTTGGAGACAGTAGCATTGAGGAAAAGGCAGAAGTCAGAGCTGGATGTGGCAGAGTTAAAGATGTTAAGATTTGCACTGCGTGTGACTAGGATGGACAGGATTAGGAATCAGTATATTAGAGGGTCAGCTCAGGTTGGACAGTTTGGAGACAAAGCAAGAGAGGCGAGATTGCATTGGTTTGGACATGTGCTGAGGAGGGATGCTGGGTATATTGGGAAAAGGATGCTAAGGATGGAGCTGCCAGGTAAGAGGAAAAGAGGAAGGCCTAAGATAAGGTTTATGGATGTGGTGAGAGAGGACATGCAGGCGGTTGATGTGAAAGAGCATGATGCAGAGGACAGGAAGAATTGGAAACAGATGATCCGCTGTGGCGACCCCTGGGAACAGTCGAAAGAAGATGATGATGATGGCGTATGCATGTTTTGAATAGTGTATCCATTGTAATTTCTATAAAATTACTCATTCTAGGTTTAAAAGAAGAGATTGACTTTAGTTATTATTTTAAAGTATGCATTTCGTAATACATCTTTTCAGATGCAGCCTGAGAATAGCAATACCGAGAGTCAAACCGAATGATGGAGCCTAAGCAGGCAGCTACAAGATGAAACTTGTTCTCAGCTTTTAGACTTTACTGCCTGTGCCGTATTGCCAGTCAGATATTTCAGTGTGATTCATCTTGTATTCTTTATAAAAAAAAAAAAGTTGTATTGGGCTTCCTTCTTAGATAGACGTGAAGTTCACAAATTACTTTTATCCATAAAGAGTAGTGTATGGTGCCATCCTCTCTCCAGTTTTACATTATGCCATATGTAAGAAAGAAAATGTGCTTCTAAGAAATTCAGATTTGTTTAAAATGCATTTTCAAGAATACTGTTTCTTGATATATCATAGATTTTTTTCTGTGCCAACATCAGTAACCCACTCAGTCAGTCAAAGATTTTCAGTGGGTTCTCTGACTCATTCAGTGAATCCTCAGTGAATCATGTTATTTGCTTTGTTGATAAAACTGTGAATAGATAGTTGTGGTGCGCAATTCTGGTTGTATTTTTCTGGAAGGTTGCTCAACAGATTTTCCTTAAAAAAAGAAATAAAGTAATATTATTATTGACCAAGGCATGCAACAGTTCGGCCTTCTCTCAGAATTTTACAGGTATCAGCAATCCTTGTCAAGTCAAACATCACGCCATTATTTTTAAACTCGGAGATAACACAAACTTTCATTTAAGTGGTGTGAAGAGATATACTGCTGAGCATGTCATGAACTCTGTTCCACGTACTAGGGTTACAAACTCTGTTTTCAAATTAAATTTTCCTGTTAAAGAAACTGCTTAATTTTTAACAAATAGGTGTAATACACATTCTAAAAATTGCATATTAACACTGAGATTTGACATTACCCGACAAGAAACTTGAGTCAGGTTGCCTCCAGGGACATAGGCACTGTGTGTGTGTGTATGTATGGGTGTGTATATGCATATATTATGTGTGTATATATATATATATATATATATATATATATATATATATATGTATATATATATATATATATATATATATATATATATGTGTGTGTGTGTGTGTGTGTGTGTGTGTGTGTGTGTGTGTATATATACATATATATACATATATATATATATATATATATATATATATATATATATATATATATATATATATATATATATATATATATATATATATATACACATATATATATCTAAAATATGTTTCACTTTCATAACCAGGAAGGCTTACTTACAAGGATCCGAAATCCCTTTTATAGGTCACAAGTCAGTAAGGTAATGCATTTAGGGTAATAAAGTAAGGTAGATGAAATGACTTGAGATTTGAATCTAAGTCTTCAGGGCTGCAGTTCATTGCAGTGACTGTAACCCATAAGCCTGTTGAAAGATCAGTCTGTATTTTACTGCAACATACTAAATTGTGACTACTGAACATAGATTAGAGAAATACTGGTAGCATTCATTCTGAAGGAGATCAGATATGTGTTTTTGACAGCGGTTTTCCCTTTTTTTGCATGTTTCATTTCTGGATGAGATCATATACGTGTTTGTTGCAGTGGTTTTCTTTTTTTCACATGCTGATTTTCAAGGAGATATACATAAGTAAGTAAGGAGTAAGAGTAACACTCCACATTTGGAATATGCTTTATTTCTTAAAGGATTGTATGGTAGAATAGCTTAGTTTAAATTCTCTGTAGCTTTTTCTGCATTTTCTTAGTTTTCAAGAGCAATAGTACATATTTTCATAATACAACATGTCCATCCAGTTTTCTGTTATGCATTTCATCATTCCAACCATTATATTTTTTATTTTTATTGTGTTTATTGTTATCTGTAATTAACTGTTATTGATTTCATGGTTCATTGTTTGACTACCTTTTTGGCAGTTTCTTTTTAATTTTAATTTAATTTTAATTATTTTTCTGTGTGGAGCTTTTCTCTCGGGTGTCTGCTGAAAAAGGACCTTTTCGTCTCAGCCACACACCCTGGTTAACAAATGTAAAATGAAATAAATAAAATACCTTTTAAGTGGGGTTTGCAGTAACTTGGTGTGATGAATTATTATTTTTCCATATTACCAAGTAATACCACAAGTACATACTGATAGTAAGACTTAGAACTTGTTTCCTTCTCATTCCCTGATTACCAAAAGGTCCTGTGTACTTGCCGATAAGTGCATTATTTGCCCCTTGCAGATATTTTACAGATCATGTGGAAGTTGAGATACAATTGGGGGATCCTACAGTTCTGCAAACACTTTAAATACCAAAATTTGAGGTGGAGGTAGCTTTTGATCTTGAATCCACAAGAATGCAGTAATGTGCTACTGTTCATAAAAGCTAGGCTTTGGCTAATATATGCATTGTTATGTGTAGCTCTCTAGCATCTCGCAAAATGCATTGCTGCCCAATAAAAAAAAACTTGCAAGGTATGTCCTTTTATTCCATTCTTGGGCATGTATACACACCAGTGCATTCTTTTAAAGAATATTAATACCCTTCTAATCATTCAAAGAGCCTAATTCCTTCTGTGTGAAACACTTTACAGAAATGAATTTCTTCTCTCAGCTTCCAAACTGCAAATCCACCTCCTTGTCTTAATTCCTCAGATCATAACTCTCAAGAACATATACTTCAATCAGAGCCCCTTTGCCTTTTCAGAATGTGTCTTTTCAGAACTCGCCCTGTCTACCTGGAATGTTCTCCTCATCTACTCTCAGATCACTTTTACATGTTTATTATTTATTTATTAATCTGACATTTGTTGACTAGGTTAGTCCAACTTGGACAGAGCCCTTTTTTAGTTATGACCCAGGGAGAAAAGCTCCACAGAAAATACATTCAAATACAGTTGAATTATAATAATACAAAATCACATAGACATACACAATAACAAGTTAACATACATAACAAATAGAAAATACATTTCAGCATGAGGAGGTACAGAGGAGATAACAAGAAATAATCCTGATAGACATTTAGCTATTAAAGTTATAAACCAGAATATATTAGACTGGCTGTGAATAGGAGAAGAGATGGTAAAGTAAGAAAATCATTTTTAAGAGTGTAGGGAAGAAGCAGAGAAGAAGGAAAGATGGGTAGCAACGGTGCAATAAAGAGAGAGTAGGAGAAAGGTAGGGTTTCACAGAAGTAGTAGCAAGATGAGAGAATTATGCACCATTTAGACTTGCCATGTTTCCATGATAATCTGCAAAATAACTATTTATGTAATTACATCTTTCCTCTACATTAAGTTTGACACTCTCAGTAACTGACTTATATGCGTACATCTTGAACTATAGGTCCAAAATGCCCACTCCCACTAGACCATCCTGACAGATCGCAACCAGCTATCCTGTAACTAACACTAATTTACTCATAACTAACATTAATTTATTCATTATTAGTTAAAGTCTCAAGCACACTGTCATCAGTTGTGTATCCTTAGCATGTACTATCCACAGTAACGTTCTGTATTACTTACAATAACATTATTGTCCTTATATTTATAGCTCACAGAACTCCCAGGATAGAGTTCCATTGTTACTTGTATCATTTTTATTCTGTTCAAAATAGTTCTGTGTTTCTATGTAGGTTATCCTCTGCAGCATATACTTTTTTTTTCTATGTACTTTCCCATTGTGAGTCCTAAGCATGAGTCCTCTTCCTATCGGTCATACCCGTTTGCTAACCCATCCTGAGTATTTCCCAGTATAGGCAAGAGCTGGATGGAGAGGCCAGCATGCAGGCAGCTTCTGCAGTGATTTGTGCTTTCACTGGCATCCTGGCTATTTTATTGTCATTTTAAGCATTGCAAGACCCAGCTGTTTAGTTCCTCAATGAATACTACTTCTGCACACTTCATGTTATGTGTTCTCTCCTCTCTTTTAATTTTCTTGTTATTCCTGAGTTCAGTTTCTGTTGGAACTGAATAATGACACTTGCGGGCTATATTGACTGGCAAAATGGCAGTGACTTTTAAACTCTGCATTTGATGCTGCTGAATATTCAGTCATTAACATCTAAGACAGAACTGTTTATCTTTTCAGCAAGGCTCGCTTCTGAGACTTCATTAACTGTTTTCCCTTGTGCTTTCTGATTTGCATGACTTCTATGAGCTCCCCATCTGCAAGACCTGCGTAGAGGATTGGTTAGTGGCTGTGAAGGGTGCCACTTAGATACATTTATTATTAATGCTTGTTTATTTAATTTTAATGAAAATGACTTCTGATACTTGTCTTTTTCAGGAAGGAAAGGGTATTTAACTTCTGTTTACATAAATCTGTTGATTCTTATGCACAAGTATGTGGACACAAACAGTGAGATTACTGGTATCAGTGACATGTTTTATGGTAATCACTCTTTGTTTTATGTGGTAAGAGCAACAAGTCTTGTATTCACTTATAAAAATGGAAAGCACATTGTTAGAATCATTAGATGTCAATGCTTTTGGTATTGCTGCAAATTCCTGTTAAATTATCTTTGCTTTTATAATTATGAAATACCATATTGATGTATTTTCAAAATTACATCATGATATTCAGAATTTACCCTTAACATACACCACTTCTTAGATATGGGTATCCTTTTAGACAATAATCATCTTTATTTTGAAACCTGTGTTTACAGCACTGCTGTGACTTGTTTTTATCAGTATTCCTGGAACAAATTTGAAATAAATGTTTTCTTACTAGGTGGTCAGGTGCTTATATTTATTTTCAGTTATACTTCAGATTTTAAACATTAAAAATGTCCGGTTAACTGTAATTACTTATTTTATCCATTAACACATTTTTAAAGAATCTTTCCACATAATATTTGCTGGCTTATAAGCATCAGATGGGAAGCAATATTTTTTTCACTTACACAGCATAAAAAGCATGTTAAAATACATTCTTTGTACATGCAGTTAGTCATGTAAGCACCAGTTATTTGTTTTGATATCTTCATATATTAATATTAGCCTAGGGGAATTAGTTTTGCTGGCTAATGCTTACATTGCAGCTTCTTGACTAACCCTGTCACCACTACCAGAAGCATGCTTTTATGTTATGTATTTGCATCTAAAGAAAGTTGTCTTCCTTCTTACAGGTTGTAAATGCTTACTTTCGAAATACACAGCTATTTATTTGGCCCACAGAAGTTTGCAGTCTTTTTTTTTTTTTTTGAAGTTTGACACCTCAAAGAGACTTGTAGATGTTTAAGACCTTTGAGACATGGAGAAAATATTCTATATATTATTCCTCTATTTGTGTCCCCCCCTCCCAAGCTGATTGACAACAGTTCTGCTGCACCATTTTAACTTAACTGTCCCCTGGGTTTGGGACCATACTAGCCTATCTGACTATTTTAACTTGTGTCTATGGTACTGTCCTCTGGGGCTGGTACCATACCCATAGGGGGTTGTATAGGTCAGTGACTAATGCCTGGCAGTAATTGGGCCTAGCCACTTGCATTTGATAACTTGCTTTGAAAGTGGTGCTGGGGTTAGACAGCAATTTGAATCCTCTATCTTATATGCAGGGAAGTTGGACTAAAAACATCTCTCAATCAACAGATGCCAAATGGAGTATAAGAAAAAGGAGATATGAACATTGTTTTGATGTAGCAGGGTTGTAATGAAGTTAAACGTTTTAAACGAAGTAGTCCTCATTGTAGATCAGGCCGATATATCTGGGGATGTGGAAAGAAAAGGTCATGCTTGCTTAAGGAGTGACTCTGTATTTAGAAGGATGATGTAAGAGGACAGTGGACAACTCTACTTCATGCTTAGAGAATGAGGAAGACAAAGTAATGGATAAGTTAATAGATATGATCCAGCCTCATCAAAAGATAGGAACTTGACTCCATAAGAGCTACAAGCTACACCAGGTCTCATGATCACGATGAAATTTGAACCAAGAGTATCAGGTTACTCATTCTCTTCATCCCCCCCCCCCCCCCAACTAGGATCAGTTATTTACTTGTTGTAGGAAATTGAACATTGTCTTCTTAAGATCATAGGTTCATATGTAAGAACTAGGCAATCTATCTGCAGACAGTTACAAACCTAGCCAAAAAACCCTATTAAAAAGTTCCCTCTAGCCTAAAGGATGTCAAGACAAGCTAAACAAGAGGAGAATATGAGGATGTTCCCCAATTATCTAGGTTTATCTTGAAGGTGGCAAGAGTGTTTGACATGGATTGCATTTTAAATATTTGAGATGCAGCTGATTTTTTGTGTGGTCTGAAGAAGCGATTTTATTGAGAAAGCGCTCATCTGTGCTCGAATAAAAGTCTATTTGGATTTTACACTGCTCTTTGCCATTTGCTCTTTATTGGTTTGCTTTGGTGCTGTGTTCTACATTTTTGTTCAATATATACTTGGTTTGTCCCAGCTCCCTTCAATAAACACATCACACCAAGTGACATTTGATGACCTTTATTAAATTTCCATAACATAGCTTTGTTCACCAAATTCATTAATTACAACTATTCATAATATAATTGATTCTAAACACAGCATAACATCCTTGTAATGCTGATCAGGGCAGCATACCTACTCACCCTGCCCCAGTAAGCAGCGTCCCTACCTCTGCTCGCTTACTTTACTTAATAAAGCACCATCCTTGTAATGTCAGTCAGGGCAGTGTACCTACTCACCCTGACCAGCACGAAGAGTCTGTACCTCTTCTTGCTTACTTTACTTATGAAGCAGCATCCCATATCACTTCATAAACCATCCATTGAATTACCTTCCACCAAATAAGCCGCATTCTTACCTCAGCTTGCTAATCTATTCAGCAAGCTTCCTCCAACTACTCATTTCTTTTCCCCAGATCCTTGAAATGAACATCCAGATACTAGAGGGGGAACAGACGAAGGCAAGCCTATCCCTCTTCTCTGCCAACCTGCCTGACCAGGCTATTCCCCCTTCTACCCAAAATTGTTCAACCCACTACTTCCCATAAAGGGAAGAGTCAAGCCAACATCTTTCGGTGTACCCATCTGTAAAGCACCTTAGCATCATGTCAGGAATCCACCTTACCATATCCTCACTGAAACACATCCTAATAAAACTAAATAAAGTAGGATTACTATGACCCCACTGCACCATCGTAACATCCACACCAATAGAATACATACCCTTTCAGACCGCTTCCTTCACAGCTGAATTCATGTCTCAATCTGAATGGATTGACAACCTATAACCACAACAAAAAACACAAACTATAACCCCATGAACTCAAATCGACACCCGGTCAAAAAACACCATTATCAAGTCTCACACCCATGACCCTGTCATCTGTAGCATATCACCTTAGCCCACCAGCCACCCATTTCTGGATGTGCAACAAATCAATTACCATAGGGAATGGTCTAACTCCCAAAAACTTTAATGTCCTAACCTTAGATGGCAGAAAACCCAGCACCCCTTGACCTAGTTCCTGAAAACTTGCCTTTGCTCATCAATGAAGTACTCTATGTGCCCAGCCATAGACACCCCCAATTCATCATTACCAAATGACGATCAAAACTAAAACTTAGGCCACCCCACTCAGAACATCCTAGCAACCATCCATGCTAGAAAACAACTACTTACCATCCTTAACCTCTGTTTGTCCTTTGCCTTTCCCCTCGAAGGCTCCCCTGCCATTATGTTACCTATACCGCTAGTAAGTAATTAAGACCTATCCTACAACCAGGCTTCCTTTAACATTCTAACTCCCCTGTAACAGCACATCCAGTTTCTAAAATTACCCAAACATAGCCACTGACCTGCCATGCTTCCTCAAACCCCACTTACAACCTTCACTCAGAACCACAAGTGAAATTATCCTTGCGCTACTCTGTAAAACCCTAACTTGGTATGTGACCTTAACACTCCCTACTCGAGACAAATTTGTCACTCCACCATCCAAACTTTGTAACTTAATATCACCCTGCACCCCCCCATGAAAATACAAAATTCCCCACTAAATCTTCACTAACCAACTGGACCATCCTGCCCTGTGTACAAGTCTTGAACCCCCATACACAACCACCTGTCCACCCATCTCCTACCCCCAGGTGACTGAAAAACACTTGACCAAGCTAAAACCCCCACCCTCTACTTGAATTGAATTATAAAACTACCCCAAATTCCTGAAACCAACGGCTGGTCCTGTTAACCCAACCTGACAACCAGCAACCCTACCACAGTCATGCCAACCCCAAAATTAGCCCTATTTTTTCAGACTTCCCCCACTAAAAGTATGATGCCTAGCAAATTGACAAACACCAAATTCCCATATCTCTTGGATTTCCCCTTTAAGGCTTCCTCTCAATATGCCCTCTGTCCCCCAGTAATGAATTCAACCCTAAAAATCTGCTGGTAGACCTCATACCACCCTTTGCCTACTTAACAGTAATCCACTTGTGCCATCTTTGCTTGCCACTGCAGCCAAACATCATGCATCACCTTCAGTCGCCAACTGATGTGACACTCCACACTTTTTAATGACCGCACTACCCATCACCCCAAATATGGACACAATGGTCAATATATGCACATCCCTCATTGATCTGTGAAAGAAAAACTGTTAATGCACTGCCCTAACCAAAGTAACCCACTACCCTATTCCTACCACTAACCGAAGTATGAGTAAGTATAAATCCTGTCAGAGTCCCAAAGGCTTAACTGTCATATATGACATTATCAGCTAATAAGGAGACAAATTATTTCCCACAGCGTACCCCGTCTCTGAAAAGCAGCATGTTGTTGTCCACTCTAGATGCCAACTTGATGAGTGGATGGTAGCATCACCCCAGAACCAGTTGCCTAGTAACTTCCTATGATCCTAAGACTGCTGTGACTCCACCCCACCCGCTTGAACCCCAGCAACAGTGACGTGCCTTAATGTCCACTAAATAAAATCGATTACCTGTAACTTCATCACG
>NC_056726.1:1958283643-1958288643 GCF_019279795.1 Protopterus annectens
CACACAACACATAACCCACAAAGTCAGTGTGGCAAGTAGCCACAGCCCTTAAGGCTGAATAACACACCTGATACTCTTGTTATAGGTGACTCTATTGTCAGACACGCTGACGTCCCGCTCACCAAGCTGAATAAGGAGAAGGTCACGGTGAGCTGCCTGTCGGGTGCTAGGATCCGACACATAACGCAAGCACTCAGGTCACTCCAAAGCAAATACAAATATGACTCGGTCATTGTACATGCTGGTGTGAATGACCTGAGACGTACCTCCCTGGACTACATGAAAAGAGACCTAGAGGAGCTCTCTGATCATGTAGCCCAGGCTGGTATGACCCTGACCTTGAGCAGCATCTTACCCTCACCTAGAATGATGCCACAGTACAAAGACAAAATGATCGATTTTAACAATTGGCTAAAATTTTGGTGTCATTCAAAGGGGATCCAGTGTCTGTTAGCCTGGGATGACATGCTCGACAAGCCACGTTGCTTCGCTAGGGACGGCTTGCACCTGTCACCACTGGGCTTTCGGATATTGGCAAAGGCTCTTGCCACCCTCATAGTGCCTTTTTTAGGCAAGGCTCAAAAGTCAGACCCACCCCCATAGACAGCACAAGGAACAAGAAACTAAGGGTAATGCTGCTAAACGCCAGAAGTCCGAGCCTCAAGATGCACGCACTCGAAGCTCTCCTCAGTATGGAGAACATAGATATCTGTGCAGTGACAGAAACCTGGTTCAAGGCTCCAGAGAGCACCCCAGCACTACCAGGCTATACCTCATATCATGCTTTTCGGCCCCAAAATCCGGACCGAACCACAAAAGGAGGGGGAGTTTCCATATTTAGGTTCATAGCTTCATAGGTTCATACTAGGCTATCTGCCCGAGGGCATTTACAAGCTTAGCCCATAGTTTTGTGGCTTACGCCACCCCTTTAGTTTGGAGAAACTATGCCCATTATTTTGCTGTGCCTCTGTCGAGCAGTGACACTGAGGTAATCCCTGGGGTATATCTGCGATCTCCCATCCATTGGTCAAGATTCCTCTTGAACAAGGCCAGCGAGGTGCTCTGCCTCACATATACCGGGATTTTGTTCCACAGCATAGGGAGTCTTTGGGTGATGAATCTATCCCTCCAGCACGTCCTATTAATAACCGTGTCGAGGTTTAAGTCTCCCGCCCTTGTGGCTCTGAGGGATCTAGATTTTTGAGGTGAAGCATGTTCATCAAATCTGGGTTTGACATGGCCTTGTATGTCAGGCACAGGTCACCTCTGAGCAAGCGGTAGCGACTGAATAGAGCTGGAGTTCTTTCAGTCGGGCAGCATAAGACAGATTTTGAGACCCTTTATCCTTTTGGTGAGGAACTTCTGTGGCCTCTCCAGCTGCTGCAAGTGTCGGGTCAGATACATTCAATGGGGCATTGTACTCAATCATTGGTCTGATGAGTGATGAGTATAGGGAGACTATGACCTCCCTTGATCTAGATGTGAATCCCTTCATGATAAGGTGGGCAATGTAGAAGGTCTTCCTAACTACTTTAGCAATATGAGTGTCGAATGAAAGGCTACTGTCAACCTGGGTCCCCAGGTCCCTGATAACTTCTTCTGTGCTCAGTGGATTGCCACCTATATGGTAGCTAGGGTAACCTTGTTTTTCCTGAAGGGTATGACTATGCATTTCTTGGCATTTAACTTTAGGCCATGGCTCTGGCACCAGTTATCCATTTCTGTGAGACCCTTCTGAAGGATATCTGTGTCAGATGTGTTTTCGACTCTGGCCCAGTTTGCAGTCATCTGCAAACTTTGTCAGCCATAACCCTCCTGTGTTTGCTTGTACTGGAAAAGTAGATACCAAACAAGAGTGGGCCCAGGACTGAGCCCTGTGGGACACCACTTGTGACAGGCTTTGAGTCTGACATGGCGCCAGCAACTCTGACCCTGTGGGTTCTGTCACTCAGCCAGTTTACAACCCATCTTGTGATGTATGGGTTTACATTTAAGCTGATGAGTTTTTCAATGATACCCGAGTGGGGTATTGTATGAAGGCCTGCCAGGTCGAGGTAGGCTGTATGGACTGCCTTTCCCTCATCAATGGCCTTGGTGACTGTTTGAAAAAGTCAACCAAGTTTAAAAGGCATGATCTGCCTTTGACAAAGCCAAACTGGGTTGGATCCAAAGTCTGCAAATTCCCTATGTCTTTATTTATGAGATCCATTATGATCCTCTCCATGGCTTTGCAGATAAGGCTTGTCAAGCTAATGGGACGGTAATTTCCAGGGTCGGTGGAGGCCCCGCCTTTGTGAAGTGGGACCACAGTCGCTGTGCGCCACTCCCTGGGTACATATCTGGAGGTGAGACTAAGATTAAACAGCTGTCCTAACTGAGGGTTTAATTCCTCGTTGAGTTCGTGGAGCACACAGCCGGGGACACCATCAGGTCCCATGGATGCTGTGTTTTTTGCCTTGGAGAGAGCAGTTCTCACCTGGGCGTTAGAGATGTTTGGGGGGGCTACAATCGTTTGGTATAGATATCTCTCCTTTTGGGGGGAGGGGGGGGGGAGAAGTTTGCACTGAACCTGTCAGCCAGTATGTTGGCAATGTCTGTAGGATCAGTAATCTTCACATCATTTTGAACTAATTCTGAGCATATCTGGGAGTTTCCTCCCAGGTTTCTAACATAGCTAAAGAAGGCCTTATGATTGTCTTTTGAGTCCTTAGCTATTTTTCTCTCAAAATTTGCTTTGGATGATTTTATGAGAGCTCTTAGCTTTTTACTTATAGTGATCAAAGTGTCTTACCTTTTAAGGATTTTGCTCTATCTTGTAGTAGCTTCCTCCTTTTGTTGTGGAGTTTGTTTATGGCTGGGGTCCACCAGACTGGACGCTTGCCTTTGGTACAAAGAGTCTTTGTTTTGCTTGGGATTGCCTGATCCATGCAGTCCTGCAGGTGCTGGTAGAAGGCATTTGTAAGTGATTCAGCGGCTTGAGTAATGTTTACCGCCGGCTCGGGGGACTTAAAGGAGACCACACTAGTCTTTAGAAGTGTGAAGTCGGCTTTCGAGAAATTCTTTACTGTGGTCTTTTTTATTTCAGGTGGGGGTGGGATGAGGACCTCCAGCGAGATTAGTTTGTGATCTGATCTCACCAGTGAGGGGTATACTTCTGGTGTTGAACATTGTGCTCCCATGTTCGTGATGATGAGATCAAGTATGTTTTCTCCTCTTGTGGGGATGGTGACTAGTTGTTCCATGGTATTTGAGTTTATGAATTCCAGGAACTTTTGGGCTAGAGTGTTTGGGCTTGAGTAGTGTTCCCAGTCTATATTAGGGTAATTGAATTACCCTAGTATGATGTTGTCCGGAGATACATTTATCCCCTCCAGTGTTTTCAGGAAAGCCATGTGAGGTTCCTGAGTTTGTGAGGGTGGCCTGTAACATGCTACAAATTGCAGAGCAGTCTTGCCTATGGTTAATTGCACCTGGATGGTCTCCGATGCATCGTGCGTTGCCACCAATCTTGAGGTGTGGGTGTCCTTGATGAATATGGATACCCCCCCTCCTTTCTTGGTATTGTCTGGATTTTGGGGCTGGAACGCATGATATGAGGTAAAACCTGATAGTGCTGGGGTGCTCTCAGGAGCCTTGAACCAGGTTTCTGTCACAGCACAGACATCAATGTTCTCCATACTGAGAAGGGCCTCGAGTCGTGCATTTTGAGATTGAGACTTCTGGCATTGAGCAGCATTACCCTTAGTTTTTTCCTTTTTGTGTTCTAGGGTGGTAGGTTTAGAATTTGAGCCTTGCCTAAAAAGGCACTATGGGGTGGCAAGAGCCTTTGCCAATATCCGGAATCCCAGGGTGACAGGTGCAAGCCGTCCCTTGCGGCAGCGTGGCTTGTCCAGCATGTCATCCCAGGCAGACAGACATTGGATCCCCTTTGAATGACACCAGAGTTTAAGCCAATTGTTAAAGCTGATCATCTTATCTCTGTATTGTGGCATCATTCTTGGTGAAGGTAGGATACTGCTCAAGGTCAGGGTCATACCTGCCTGGGCTACATAATCAGAGAGCTCCTCAATGTCTCTTTTCATGTAGTCCAAGGAGGTACGTCTCAGGTCGTTTACACCAGCGTGGACAATGACTGAGTCATACTTGTACCTGCTGTTGAGAGACCTGAGTGCTTGCGTTATGTGGCAGATTCTAGCGCCCGACAGGCAGCTTACTGTGACCTTCTCCTTACTCAGTCTGGTGGATATCCACACCTCCAGGTTAGTGGCATTGCACGAAGTATCGGAGACCATCCATGTGCAACTAACAGTGGGCAAGACTGCTTTTCAGTTTATAGTATCCTACAGACCACCCTCTCAAAGCCAGGAATCCCATTCGGCTTTCCTGAAAACATTGGAGAACATGAAGATCTCTCCGAACACCATTATATTAGGCGACTTCAACTACCCAAACATTGACTGGGAGCACTACTCAAGCCCCAGCACCTTAGCCCAAAGATTCCTGAAAATTATAAACTCAAATGCTATGGAACAACTAGTCACCACTCCCACAAGAGGGGACAACATACTAGACCTGATCATTACCAACATGGGGACTCTATGCTCCACACCAGAAGTATATCCCTCATTGGTAAGATCAGACCATAAATTAATTTCACTGGATGTCCACATCCCAACCCCACCCCCAGCCCAGAAAACCACAGTGAAAAACTTCTCAAAAGCGAACTTCTCACTTCTCAAAACTGAAGTGGAATCCTTCAAGGCCCCAGGGCCAGTGGAAACTACAGCACAAACTACAGAATCCTATATAAATGCATTCTATGGACATCTCCAGGAATGCATGGATCATGCTATCCCAAACAAAACCAAGACCCAATCATCCAAAGGCAGGCGTCCAGTCTGGTGGACCCCTGCCATAAATAAACTGTACAACAGAAGGAGGAAGCTACTACATGATAGAGCAAAATCCCTAATAGGGAAGGCATCTCTGATCAGTACTAG
>NC_056726.1:1958296143-1958363643 GCF_019279795.1 Protopterus annectens
CTTTCTGAAGAATATGAAGTCTGAAATTCAAATATCTGTTATTTTTAAACATTTAACCAGGAAACTAGTCTGATTTGGAACAAAAGACAATTTTCAGCAGAGCAGGGAGAAACTCCAGACACATCTTTGTAAGATGGGAGGACAGGCAGACTCCACACAGAAGGCACCCCAGCTGAGAATCAAACCAGAGAACCTGTAGCTGTGTGGCAGCAATGCTACCAGTGCACCACTGCACTACAGACTTGAAAAGCCAAGGAAAAATGTAGATACAGAAACCACAGATTTTATGAGGAACAGAACAAATATGAGGCAAAAATCTGCAAATTCTTTTAGAAATGGTGGTGGATAGGGAATTCAGGTCCTTGCCGCCTGCATCCAAGGTATAGGGTTCAAGCCTGAGTATCTCTACCCACCACCATTTGTTCTCTGTAGCCACCAGTATATAGCAACTGAGGTATTACACACACACACACACACACACACACACACACGCACACACACACACACACACACACACACACACACACACACACACCTGTTTCATGCACAGAACATATTGCCAGCGACCGACCAACAGAACATGTCCAAAGCCACAGAATTCATCTGCATGACGCCCATCCATCCAGCCAGCAGTGACCAACAGAATCCATCTGTATGATGCCCATGCAGCGAACTCCCCACGAGAGCTCAGAGAGAGCTCTCAGTTTACTCCTCATTGGCCCTGTCTGCAAGGGAAGCAGCCTGGAGCTCCTCTGTTCTATGCGGTTGTTGAATGCATAGATTCCTGGGTATCCTACAGCACAGGTTGCTAGGTACCTCTTTCTCTGCATCCGGACTACTGATAAAGGCAGTCTGAGTGGATTTTTTCTTTCACGGATTTTTTTCTTTGTTTTTCTAGGTGGGAGGGCTGCAGACCAGCAGTCCGATAGCATGAGCCGCCCCCGTATATATATATATATATATATATATATATATATATATATATATATATAAACAGTTGTAAAAAATGTGTGTGTGTGTGTGTGTGTGTGTATATATATATATATATATATATATATATATATATATATATATATATATATATATATATATATATCTATATATGTACACGTGTGTGTGTGTATATATATAGGTATATATTCTTTTCATCCATATAACTCATTCAATAAAACTTTTCAAATTTGTACAAAATACTACTAATAGCACATCGGTAGCAAGGACTCTGCCTCTTAAAAACAGGTTTTAGAGGTACTACCCCATTAAAATCTGGAGCTCTATCGGCTGTTAACTCATTTATCCATTTTATCTCTTTATATTCAATTAGGTTTGCTAAATCTCCTTCCCTTGCACCTATGTTAATGTTTTATTTGAATGAGTTTCCTGATGAACGGAATATATCCTGAAAGTGTTCATCTGTTGGTTTTGTTTGGCAATTTTAATAAAGTCCGTTTTTATCAGCTTGTTGGCCCGGTGGCATTTTTACTTTAAATTTGTACTATTGAGATGGGAGATCAAATCTGTATTCCACTTGGATTTTTTCAAACATTGTTCCTGTTACTATTGCTGTTTGGATGAGATCTTTTTTTTAATGGACGGGTGATGTGGATCAACTCTCCTGGCTTGTAAAACAGCCTCGGGTGTTGTCTGAATTTTTTGTGTTTACTCCCCATTTTCTCCAAGACGTTATGAATTTTCTTGACATCTCTGTTTAGAAAGCAAAGGATGGGTCTATTGAAATCTCTATTTATAGAAAACCTACTTTTTATACTATTAATGCTTTTCTTATTACTAATTAATAATTTATGTGCTAAAATATGCTTGATCGCTAACAGCCTGAATTTTTGCCACGATGTCTGTGCTGGGTTCAACCAGTTTGTGGCTATATATAATTTCATTAGTAAACTGATATTCATAATTACAATCTTTTTTGATTTGTCCAAATTTTCCGGTGGAATATGTAAAATCAAAAATTCCCAGGTGAGTGTTGAGTTTTGGTAACCCATTTTTTGTAGCTGCAACTTTAATGAGTTCCACAATTTATAGGTTCCTATCCACTTTCTTTTAGGACATTCTGCAAGTGTATAAACACATTTTTAGACTAGATAGAAGATGTAGAAACAATATAGATTGTTGGTTTGAGTTGGTTTATAATTATCTATAGTAGATGTTTTTATGTTTACTTTTTACATTTCCTTTTACTTGATTAATATGGCATCTATTCTTAATGTATAATGTGGAAATTAGAAATGGAACTGAACAATGGAAGCAATGTTGTACATAATGTAAATAGTGTGTGAATTGTATTATGGTTGTGAAAAACAATAAAAATGATTATTGAAAAAAAGAAAACCTACTTTTTGCAAACTGCTTACATGAATTTGACCAATTACAACTTATGTTTGTTGAAAGTGCTTATCCCCTTAGTATTATTGATGAAGCTTCTAAATGTGTTGTCCAGGACAGACTGAACAAATATGGTGCTATTATAAAGAATGGTATACTGATCAACTCTGTTTAATACAATGTTGTCCTTGATTTTAGTTCAAACTTTAACTATAATAACAACATGATTTTGCATTATACACTGGATTCAAAGGAAATCAGTGGTCTGTTAAATAGAAATGGCAGATTATGCAATGCAATGAACCCTTAAAGACATGATTCAACCAACCATCACATTTAAGAACTGTTTTAATATAAAAAACATTTTGTAAAACCTAAGAAGCACCTAAGATTTTATTTTCTTGGACAATTAAATGTGGCTGTTGCCATCAATGTCCCTACATTGATTCAAATTTGGAAGGGCACTTGTTTGTTTTGATAAATAAATGTGCAGTATACAGCCGACTTAATTGTAGTTCAACTCGATTTGTTTATATGGTATGGTGTGCTTCATGTCCTGAATTTTACAGTGGTAAAACTAACAATGCTCTAAACAAGAGAATTTATCAGCATAACTATAGTATTCTTAACAAAAGATAGTAAAAGTGCATTGGTGAGGCATGCTATAACATGCAGCAATTTTGCAAGGTTTAATTTTTGTGTGTTGGAATAAGATGGAGAAAATGCACTAATTGGTGACTGAAAAATACATCAACAAATGATATGGCAACTGCTGTTATGTGCCACAAACCATCCCAGTCTTAATGATTCCATTTCTATTGTCAGTGAACTAAAAAGCAGAGCTCTCATCCATTGCTTTGTTTACCTTCTCAAAGAAGTCCACCAGGCTGAGTAGGTGTGATCTGCTTTTGATGAAACCAAGCTGGATTGGGTCCAGTGTTTGGAGGTTTACTGTATCATTATTGATCATTTCCATGATAATTCATTCCATGACTTTGCATATAAGACTAGTGAGACTTATCGATCTGTAGTTTTCCGGGTCCGTAGATGGCCCACCTTTGTGCATGACTGTTGCTGTTCTCCATTCATGAGAAATGGAGCCTGTATGGAGGCTACAGTTAATAGTTGAAATTGAATTTATTGGCCAGTAGGTTTTCTATATCTTTGGCTCTGTATAGGTGGCTCCATTTACAGTGAGCTCTGTACACAATTGTGTAGTGTCATTGAGGTTGCAGACATAGCTAAAGAATGCCTTGTGGTTGCCCCTGGCATGGGAGGCCAAGTTTACCTAAAATTTGGATTTGCTAGATTTTATTTGTTAATTTACTGCTCCTGAAATCCATAATATTCTGCATAATAAAACTATGCTATACATCTGACCCTCTCCTATTATTTTTAAAGAATGGAATATTTTTGTTTTGTTTGTTATTTTTTTTTTTTGGGTGGGGGGTTCTTACTAATTAAAGAAATACAGATCTGGCAAACTGTCAGAAGAAAAATTCAAGCGAGTCACATCTGCCTCAGGTGATGGACATTTCCTTTATTAACTGCTAACCAGATTACAGCAACATGTTGGCCAGGATGATCTCAATCTGATCAGCTTGGTTACTGACATCAACTTTTATACTTTCCTGTTACTAGCCAAAATAGCTTTTGCTACATTTCTAACAGTTGACAGTTGGCTATGAAAAACATCTAGGATCACAATTTACCTCAGGAAAAGAATGTTTTACCTCAAAACCACAGCTAGTGTAGAATGTTTATCTCAAAACCACAGTTAGTGTAGAACGTTTACCTCAAAACCACAGTTAGTACAGAATACTTAGTTCAACAGTGGTAGCTGGAATTTTCCAGAGCCTGCCTCAGTAAATTAACTCTTATTCAGAAGTATAGAAAACAGATGTTATTCAAGTTCATAAGCAAACTACATCTATCCTAGATAAAGCCCATCTTTAATAAACATGGTTCAATGACCTTTTCTTACCAACACTTCAGCAAATAGCATATTCATTTTGCTAGATGGGAAAAAGACAAATAATAGTATGTTTTAAAACTTTTTCTCTTAACATTTCCCCCTTCAAAACACTTTTATTTGTCTTTATATTTCAGCAATATATGGTAAAAACTAAGTTTTTCTTTGCATACATTACTTAATTTGCAAGACAAACTTTTAAACTTCAAAACATTTGCGAAAGTCACATTTCAATGTATTCACTTTCACCAGTCTGTTGCAACTGCTGGTACATTGTTTTCGTAACAGCAGTATCAACCAGTCTTTGTAGAAGATCTCTGATACAGGGTATACAACAGCAACCACATACCACCACGATAGCCACAGTGACTCCGACGGACACCAGGAAACTGCTGATGAGATTACTCCATTTTCCAAACCACGCTTGTAGAAAGTCTGTGAAGGGATTATTTACCCCGGAGTTCTCTGCCAATTCTTCAGATAACATCTCCAAACCTTTCAAAGCTCGAGTGATGCTCCCATCAGGGGCAGTGCTATTCGGAATATATGTACAACAGAAAGTACCAAACATCCTGCAAACTCCTCTTTCTTTGGCCAGGAGCATATCCAATGCAATTCGATTCTGCCATGCCACCTGCGAAGTGGCCTCCAGTTGTTCAGCAATACTTTTCAGTGCATCTTTGGTATAGTTCACAAAAAGCTGCTGGTTATAGTAAATGTAGTTGATCCAGTCCACATTCTTATTGGGTTGAATCCAGACAAAGACAGATGCAAAACCAGCTGCTATTTGGTTTATTGCTTTGTATTCATCAGGCACGCCTCTTGGTATGCCAATGCTATCGATGTAGACACTGCTATCGAAGGATTGCTTCGGTGCCTCTCTTTTTCTTATTCAACAACCTCGGCTTTATTTCAGGTTCTCTTACGAAATTGCTTGCTGGAACTGGGAAAATGTAGAATGGCAGAATTAATTTTGCAAGTGCACAAGTTCCCTTCCAGGGAATCGTAAGCCTTGATCTGAGTTTGTTGTCTCCACATAACCACCATACATCTGCCAAACTATGAGTTTGGTATTCCAGAAATGGATTCCCATTGCCATTCACAGTAACATTGCAATAATTCTGTCCCATATTGCCATAATTCTTTCCTGTGCCATCTCTGGAAATGCACATATATGAACCTGGATAAGAGATTGCTGTAGGCGGTTTCTCAACTTTGCTTATGACTGGAAAACGCTGGGTTTCATCTTTGCATTTATCTTCGGTTTTGTTGAAGAATAACTTTAACAGACACGTCAGATTACCTTCAGCTTGCATCAATGGGACTGTCGCTAGTCACTGTTTACCTTCAGCACAAGAAACACAGTTCTCATGATGTGCCTCTTGGGTACTATATCTAACCCAAGATAACCATTCATTATGGTGTACGAATCCTGTCTCAAGTAACAACTGTTCTTCCTCTGTGAAGGCAAAATCTGCTTTACTTGTAGCATTTTTAAGGCTTTGCACTTTGGAGGGTCCCCAAAGGATCAGTTCCAATTGGAAGAGACACTCCGATTCCATAAACTCCTGAATCACTTTCTTGTGGTGACACGATGGTTATAGTAATCACTTCGGTACCTTGGAAATGCGCAATTTTTATTCTTTGTTGCCTGCTCTTATCTTTCTCCGGTATCACTGCACCACTTGTTTCTCATCCATTCACATTTGTTGACCACCAAACATTTGACCAGGATGCACAGTCTCTATTGCACAAGTATTTTGCAAGAGTCAGGAAATCATTACTGTTCCATTTAGCACAGTCCAAAATTCCTTCACAAAGTTTTACCTTGAACATAGTAGTAACACCTGTTTGCGCCTGCAGCACTGCCATTCCTTTTACTCTCACAACTGTTCCTTCTTCTATGGACATATTTACTTTCGCCACCAAAATCATCATCACGTAATAGTTCAAGTACCAGTTAAACATGGCCATCCTTCCTTTGTAGTTAGACTCTGCGTTCAGGGGTCCGATGGAGTCTGACCAACATCAATGGTAGAAGGAAAAGTCTTAAGTTTTTTACATGAAGTACTCTCTGCGATCTTTACAGCCGTAGGTGTTGAGATAAGTACTTGATATGGGCCTTCCCACCTGGGGGATGACTAGTTCTTTCTCTTCACAATTCGGATCCATACCCAGTCCCCGGGTGCCACGCTTAACAAGGTTTCACTTCTGGAATCTGCAAAGGAGTCATTGGTTACAAGAGACTTGACATTTAGCAGCTTCTTCATATAATCCGCCAGATCCTCACCCCCCTCACGTTCCGCTGACAACAATCCTTGCCACTGCGGGACGTAATATGGTCTCCCAAACAAAAGTTCAAATGGTGTAAGTCCTTTGTAGGAGGGTGAGATTCGCATGTACAGGAGTGCCAATGGAAGGCATGCAGTCCAGGATCTATGCGTTTCTGCCATCAGTTTGTGGAGTTTACTTTTCAAGACACCATTGTGTCTCTTCACCAGTCCAGCTGACTGCGGATGGTAAGCACAATGGTACTTGAGATCAATTTGAAACACTTGACTCAACTTCTGAACAATCTGGTTAACAAAATGAGACACGTTATCACTGTAAATGCGTCTTGGTAAACCAAATCGGGGAATTATTTCTGTTGTTAAAAGCTTAGCTACTGTGTGTGCATCAGGATGCTTTACTGGAAAAGCTTCTACCCACTTAGAAAAAGCATCAATTATGACTAGACAAAACCTTTTTCCCTCTGAGGGTATCAACTCAATAAAGTCCATACAGAGTGTGTGAAATGGATATGGAGGGGTAGGGAATGCCTGCTGAGATTTCTTAACTCCCCCCTGAGCATGATACTTTGCACATAATAAACAAGATAAACAGAATTGCTTTGCATAAGTTGAAAACCCCTTACACCAAAACACCTTAGACACTATTTGAATCATCGTCTGTGCTCCTACATGGGCAGATCCATGGCTAACCAATGCCGCATACCTAAAAAGGTTTGAGGGTAAAACCATTTTGCCATCTGATGCCCTATACAACCCATCCTGTTGAGTGATACCATATTTTACCCAACGACATTTTTCTTTCTGTGTTGTCAATGTTTGCATTACTTTTAGTGTCTCTAAGTCTAAGAGGTGTCCAGGCTCTAAATCATTGTCATGTAAAAGCAAATCATTTTCTTGAGCTGCCTTTTTTGCAGCCATATCAGCAAAAGCATTTCCCCTGGAGACAGGATCTTTTCTATTGGTATGTGCAGAACATTTACATATCGCTATCTGAAGTGGTAGTTGCACTGCATCTAACAACTGTAAAATTAAATCTCTATGATTTATTGGTTTGCCTGTCACAGTAACCATTCCTCTATTCTTCCATTGTTGGGCGAAAACATGCACAGTGGAGAAAGCATACTGACTATCTGTATAAATTGTCAGTTTTTTACCCTCCCCTAAGGTACAAGCTCGAGTCAAAGCCACTAACTCAGCTGCTTGGGCAGAATGAATGTTTGACAATCCTTTTGCTTTCAAAACTTCAGTTTCTGTGGTGACTGCATACCCTACTAGTGTTTTTCCTACAGTGTCCTTCTTTGCTGATCCGTCTACAAACAAAACAAGATCAGAATCTACCAACGGAATATCCATTAAATCTGGTCAGGGAAGTACTTTGTCATGAATGCTCTCTAAACAAACGTGTGGAGTACCTTCTTCTGGAGTCGAAAAAAGTGTCGCCGGATTAAGAGTAGTACATCTTTCTATGGTCATATGTGGCTGTGTCAGCAGCACTGTCATACATGACAAATCTCGACTAGGAGATAAAAAGGTTATCTTATCTTGCAAAAGTATAGTAGCTACTGAATGTGGAACTCGCAATTTTAATGGGTGGAACAAAACTAATGATGCTGAGGCTTGCACTGCCATGGCGGCTGCCACTACAGCTTGAACACAATGCGGCAATGCCCTTGCAACAGGATCTAATCTGGAGGAATAAAAAGCTATCGGTCTCTGTTTGTCCCCATGTACCTGTACCAGAACCGAAGTCATATATCCTCCCTTACAATCAACATTTGTACAAACTGCTTAGAATAGTTCGGAAAACCCAAAACAGAGGATCCTGCTATCAATTGCTTAATTCTATTAAATGCTTGTATTGCCTTATCTGTCCACTGTATATTACTTTTAGCTGCCATGGGAGTGTCATAGATCAGTGCAGTCAATGGCCCTACTTCTTCAGCATAATTAGGAATCCAACTTCTACAAAAATTAGTCACACCTAAAAACGACATCATCTCCAGCTTAGTCGTAGGCATAGGTGCTTCAACAATTGCTTGTTTTCTTTTATTTTCCAATTGTCTACCTGCCTGCGAGATTAAATAACCCAAGTACTTTACTTGTGCTTTCCACAATTGTAACTTTTCTTTATTTACCTTATGTCCTTGCTCAACTAAAAAACTAAGAAGGGCAAGGGTATCCCTTTTACAATTTCCTGCGTGGGTGAGGCCAATAAAATATCATCTACATACAACAGAACCTGGCTTCCTTCTGGGGGAACAAACTGAGCTAAATTCGCAGCCATTTCTTGTGCAAATATTGTCGGACTTTCACAATAACCCTGTGGCAATCTGGTGTATGTGTATCTTTTACCTTGATAAGTGAATGCAAACCAAAATCTACTCTCCTTGTGTAGTGGTATGGAGAAAAAGGCATTGCTTATATCTATGACAGAAAAATATCTGTGCTGAGGTAATAAATCATTAAGTAATGTATAGGGGTCAGAGACCACTGTTGCTCTTGGGATCACAGCTGAATTAACTGCTTGTAAATCCTGAACCAACCTCCATGACCCATCCGGTTTCTTTACAGGAAACAACGGAGTATTGCAGGGTGAATCTGGGCATTCAACAAGAATTCCTACCTGTTTTAGCTGCTTGATAACTGGCTTAATTCCTTCCTCTGCTTGTTTACTTAATGGGTATTGGTGCTTACGAGGTCTGAAACCTGACTTTGGAGTTATACAAACTTCACCTGCTGTTTTCATCAATCCCACATCCCCTTTACCTTTTGACCATAAATCTACAGGTAAGGTACTTAATGCACTATCTCCCTCTTGAGTTAGGAGGATTTGTCATGCCACTTCTACTTTGTCATCCCTGAAGTGCACGCTTGGTCGTGCCCAAGTCACCCAAATTAATCTTTCTACCTGGATCTCTTGATCTTTTAACTGACTTTCAGACATTGTGTCCCAAATCTTTACCTTTTTCGCCAAATCTACCCAATGTGTCCCCATTGCTTTAGTAATTGAAATATGTGGTCTATAACTTGAGAGATATAAAGAACTCATTTCCTTAGTCAAAGTACAGGTTACTACTGTATTACCTTGCGTATCCCAAAACATATCATTCAAAATTATCCTTGCACACTTGTGCTTAAAGAATTCTTTATCAAATTCTTTATCCAGACCAGGGGCCTTATAGAACATTGTACAATGTAAGTGTGCTGCAACCTGCGGTGACCCGCTCCTAGATTTACTTAGAGCTAGATTGATCAACTCTGTATCAACCCTCCCCGGGCCATCTGAAATGAAGTCTAGGCTATACCAGTAAAACAAGTCTTGCACTCCCTGTACTACTAAGCCATCTGCTAACCTTTTTACCTCAATACTTTTAGGTATGGGAATTGCCGCTATTCCAAACACATGCATCAAATTTCTTCCCAGCAAATTAACTGGACAAACTTTTGATATAATTACCCTACACCTAACAGTTTGCTTTGTTTGCGGATCTGTGAACAGTAGAGGATGAGACAGTGGTTCCTTATAAATTTTCCCATTTGCCGCTTTTACAAGGACAAACTCATCTGTTTCACAGTTCAGAGGCAGAACTGCTGGACCCAAAAGTGTACGCGATGCACCTGAATCACATAAAAACTCCACTTTCTGTCCCTCAACCAAAAACTCTATCATGGGTTTCTGATCTAGATGCATAGCAATACCCAAATTTGCCAGGTATGTGACTTCACAGTCACAATCCCGCCCTTCCATTAGAGTGTTTCTGACATTCATCGTAGAGAGTGTCTGCCTCTTCACTATCCCCATAATGAAGATGGTGCTTTTCTTTACTATCATATAGTCATGCAGAGCCCTTGTTCGTAAGCTGTGGGGGATGTTGCCACTCTTCATAGTCGGCAGCGAAGTGCCCACGTCTACCGCATTTAAAACATTCTCCACGTTTTAACCTTTCCCTATAGGCTGAATGTCCACCCGGTTCATTTAACATGTCCCATTGCGGGCCCCCACATTTTTTTATGCCACCATGGCACCCTTGCCCCCTTTGGTCCTGTACTAAGAATATCCCACTATCATTCCCTACTGCCAACACTTGTACTTTCTTTTTCTTTTTTAGATTAAAATGTCGCTCAGCATGTTGTGCATGTTCAAACAACGGTTGCAGTCTACATGTTCTGTGATCTACCATGCGCTTAGTAATAAAACTACTTATCAGAGCCTTACAACCTTTAAGGAAAGCATTTTTCAATTGCTGTTCATACGGACTATCATTAGTCTGATCCTGCAGAATTGTCATTCCACAATGGTTATTGAACACTTCTGTCAGTCTTACAATATAATGATCTACAGATTCATCATCATTTTGGAGGCACTGATTTATACCTGTCCAATCTGCTCTTTGACGCCACTTATCAGAAATTTTCTTTAACAGATCAGTGACTTGTGTGTCTAACACCCCAGAATTATGCTTTAATGTAGTGCCGTCATCTGCCTTACATGTCCAAGTACCACAGACTAAGTGCCAATCTGGACCTAAGATTTGTCGCACTACTTGTTCTACTTCTAAACCATTTAGATGATAACTTAAACGCATACCAACTATGTCCTCAGAAAACTTTTGAAAATTAACCTTGGGATGAGGAATACCATCTGTAGTTCATTTTATATCCTCTCTAGCCCAGGGACGATAAACTAAAATAGTTGGTTCTTGTCCAACATCTCCTGCTTGTGGGTTTGCAACTTGTATTAAGGGAAGAGCTTCTGAATGGTCAGAAAGTTTAATAGCCCAACGTCCTTGCCCTGCTGGTCCTGACCTTAACTGCATAGGTTGGTCTACCTGTTGCAAAGCAACTTTAGGTACTACAGGAATTTGTGGGTAAATTGGAGGGGTCAAAACATTTCCTTGAGCAGCTAATAACCCACCCTGCTGTACAGATCCCACATCTTCAGACTGATATTGAGGAGGTTCCGCCGGTACGGCAGCAGCAATTTCCCCATATGGTGGGGCGGTTGCCTGCCTTTGTACTGCACAAACTGTGTGCTCATCCTCCTTATCTAAAAATAAAGCTACTTTTCCACTTGGTAGCAGTGATCCCTTTTGATATATTTTCTCTTTTTCCTGACACTGTTTTTCTTTTTATAGCTCATTTATTTGCTTCTTCTAACCATTTTTGTGCTTGGGGAAATCCCAATTGTCTTTGCTTTTTAGTTCTAGTTCCTGCATCCTTTTTCAAATCTCTAACCAATTTTGCACAGGCATTCTTATTCAGTGTACCATCAAAATCATATTTCAACTTCCACTTCTCAAAAATTTAACATTATTTTTGTTTAAACTTTTCATATACTTAGCATCAACATTTAAACAGACATCACTCTCACACTTGCAGCAACTTGAACCCATGTTTTCCTAGATTTCTTATTTTAGGACTGTATATTTTAGGACTGCATTTCTTATTTTTAGGACTGTATATTTTTGGACTGCATCAAAATTATTTTTACAGGGCTTATTACAAAATGGGGCTATCTTAACGGGGATCCTAACAAAATAATCTTAATAATTATTCCTACCCACCCTTAACTAAAAATAAAACCCTTAACTAAAAATAAAACCCCTGTCGGCAAGGTTAAATTAAATTAAAAGAAAAAAAGGTATTTTCATCCTACCTGAACCAGATGAAACTCCATTTCCCCTTTTTGGTTCGGAAACCGTCCCTCGGATAGGGATCAGAGAGCGGCCGGCCACTTTCCAACGACAAATCAGTCAGAGGGCTTTCCGTCGAGGGAATCTTAAGATGAGAAACCCTCACCTGCGCAGGTTTTTCGGTTTCTCTGTTGGTCTGATCTGTATCTTCGTAGAGGTTTCCGGTCCGAAGGACCAAAATGTCAGAAGAAAAATTCAAGCGAGTCACATCTGCCTCAGGTGATGAAAATTTCCTTTATTAACTGCTAACCAGATTACAGCAACATGTTGGCCAAGATGATCTCAATCTGATCAGCTTGGTTACTGACATCAACTTTTAAACTTTCCTGTTACTAGTCAAAATAGCTTTTGTTACATTTCTAACAGTTGACAGTTGGCTATGAAAAACATCTAGGATCACAATTTACCTCAGAAAAGAATGCTTTACCTCAAAACCACAGTTAGTGTAGAACGTTTACCTCAAAACCACAGTTAGTACAGAATACTTAGTTCAACAGTGGTAGCTGGAATTTTCCAGATCCTGCCTCAGTAAATTAATTCTTATTCAGAAGTATAGAAAACAGATGTTATTCAGGTTCATAAGCAAACTACATCTATCACAGATAAAGCCCATCTTTAATAAACATGGTTCAATGACCTTTTCTTACCAACACTTCAGCAAATAGTATATTCATTTTGCTAGATGGGAGAAAGACAAATAATAGTATGTTTTAAAACTTTTTCTCTTAACACAAACATCTTCTTTTATTTTCATTTAAGATGTATACTTTATCAAAACATTTTTCTGAATGATAAAATCATGGTTTTTTTCAAAATCTCATATTATTGTTTAAATAATATGATGGATTTCAAGAGATGTTAAGTAGCATTTAATTTACGGTTACCTAGCTATGACTACCTGTAAACAAATAATGAATGTTTTCAACATTAAATTTATTTTTATATTTATTTATTACATTTGTTGAACGGGTATGTCCGACTGGGCCAGAGGCCCTTTTTCAGTAGAAACCTGGGGAGAAAAGCTCCACATATATATACATAACAAAAAAAGAAAGAGAGAAAAAAAAATCATATTAACCGCAAAAACTATACAATTGAATTATTTTACACCATCAGTAGATAAAACAAGGCAAGATCCCATTAGCTAGTGGACACCCAGGGGGAAACTCAACAGAAGGAAACCCCAGACAAGTAGAAGTAAATGTAATACAATCTGTAGAACTGTGAAATTACTGTGGTAGAAACAATCAAGTAGTAGTAAATGTAATGTAATCAGTAGAATTGTGCACATCACTGTGTAGAAAGAGCAAACACTATATAGTATATAAGTTAAAGTTTATGGTAGGGATGTTAGAAGGTCAGGTGAGAATGTAAATAAGAGCGGGGAAGTAGATTAATCTGGGGAGTGGCAAGATCATAGACAGTGACTTGCAAGGTGTTCATTTAGGTGTGATTTGAACTGGGCATGTGCTGGATTTTTTGTTACTGTGTCTGGAAGAATGTTCCAGAGTTTGGCTCTGCTGTGTGAATAGAGGGAGTCGCTATGAGTTTGATACATTTAGTAGGGTTTGTTGGAAGATCTGAGGGATCTGCTATTAGTATTAGGTTGAACTGAAGAGGAGATGGCAGGGCAGTTTTTGGGATGGTAGATTATTTTGTGGGCTAAGGATAGTTGATTGAGAGATAGAAGGTTGGGGAGTTCTAGCCAGTTTACTATTGAAAGAGCTGATCAGTGGTGAGACCTGTGTGGGCAATTAGTAGTGAATTTAGCAATTTTATGTTAACATGCTTCTAGATTGTTGAGGTCAGGTTTTCTAAGCTTAGTAAATATAAGAGAGCCATAGAGAAGGGTAGATAGAAGGTGTTTGCTAGCAGTGGCTAGCTTGGAGTTGGGAGTTAGGAATGGTTTGGTCCTGTAACAGATGCCTAGTTTTATGTGGACTTTTTTGATGGTTAGGGCAATATGAATGCCAAATTTGAGGTTATCATCTGTATAGTAAGACCTAGAAGTTTAGTGTAGTTAGTAGGGGAATTTTGGAATAATTTGCAGAGATGATTGATAGAGGGAGCTGGGAAGTCTTGTGTTTTTTTTTTGTTACTGAAAAGTATGATTTTGGTTTTGTTGGTATTTAAAATGAGTTGGTGTTGGGAGAGGTAGGTTTCAGTGTCATGAAAAGAAGATTATATTTTTACTTGGAGTTCTTGGGGTGAGGGTGCTGAACAGATATCTGCATACTGTACTATGGAGGTATGGTGAGTTGCTGTACTGAGATTGCTTGTGAATATGATGAAGAGAAGTGGGCCAAGAATAGAACCTTGTGGTGCACCCAAGGAGATGGGGAGTAGGGGGGAGAAAGAGTTTTCCCACTTGTAGCCTGTTGACAGTTGGAAAGATAGCTGTGGAACCAAGTTAGTGAGGATAAGATAGCTGTGGAAACAAGTTAGTGAGGATAACTAAGGCCATATGTAGTTAGTTTTATTTAGTAGAAGCTGGTGGGATACAGTGTCAAAGGCTTTAGACATGTCGAGAAATATGGAAGAGACATGTTGGCCTTCTTCATGAGATAGTGGATGGTGTTAGTGAAGGTTAGGAGGGCTGTGCTGGTACTGTGTTTGGTCTGGAACCATGCTGAGAGTTGGAAAGGAGGTTATGGTTAAGGAAGTAGTTTATGAGCTGGTTGTGGATGCATTTTTCTAGAATTCTTGAGGGGGGGAGTATGGCTGTGGGATGATAGTTGGTTAGTTCTTTGGAAGGGCCACCTTTGTGCAGAGGAATAATATGAGATACTTTCTGAATGAGTGGGACATAATGTTCTTTAATAGAGCAGTTGATCAGGATTGAAATGGGGTATGTGGTTGAAGGTGCAGCAAGTTTTAGAAATTCATTTGGGAGTTTGTCTCAGGTGATGTATAACTGTAACAGGAGATGTATAACTTTCAAGTATACCTCTTAGCTGCTGTAAATTAGGTATAGTACCATGACTTTGCCCTCAGATTTAGCCTTGCTTCTCTGAGACTTATAGATGCTCCTCATAATATCAGATGTGTTCATGCTACATCATTTATTACATAAATTAATCCTATGCAAATATTCCCTATCATTAGCTATCACTAATTATATGTGGTTTAGTATACAAAGACCTTCTGTTGTGAAAAATAGGAAAGTGTTTCCCTTCTGTCCCTCTGCAATGATATATAAAGACCAGTCATAGATTAGATTGAGCAATCATGGCCAGCTTCGCTGTGTGATATTTGGCTAAGATGTCATTGGTTAGTACTAAGCTAACTGCCTTTGCGAGCCATTTTAAGCCTAGCCAATTATCCCACGTGAGACTCAAACCCTGCACTTTGTGTTTGTAAGGCTTTTGATGCCTGGAGTGTGAGATGTATGCTTCTAAGTAAAAAAAAAAAAATGAAACTGTGTGTGTGTGTGTGTGTGTGTGTGTGTGTGTGTGTGTGTGTGTGTGTGTGTGTAAATATATATTGGAGCGCTACAGAATCCTGAAAGCCCAAAATCCTAAAAGTTCAAAATACTGAAAACTCAATCCTGAAAACACACAGGATGCCAACACTCACTGTATTCCAGCACAAGTGCATACAGAAACATATTACCCGTCATTTATATGCAAGGGGGCTGCACCCCCTGCACCCTCGTTGTGGGGGGCTGTGCCCCCTCAACCCCTGCTACTTAAATATATCATCTCCAAGATTGCACTTAAGTGGGCTAGGCTTGTAAATGCCCTTGGGCAGATAGCCTAGTATGAACCTATGAACCTATGAACCTATGAACATGGGGGGGTGCAGGGGGGCTTGCCCCTTCTGCTTATACTTGGAGAACAGTAATATAGTTTGTGTTTTAGTTGTTTTTGTATGTACTTGTGCTGGAATATAGTGAGTGTTGGTATCCTGTGTGTTTTCAAGATTTTGGGCAGGATTCACGACGGCTTACACAAAGTCTAAGAGTAGTGTAAGACTCCATGCAGCCATCGTGATCCAGGAACAGCCTGAATGTGCGTGTAAGAGAGCACCTAAAACTGCTCTTACACGGGCAGGGAGTGGATATGCTAATTACCTCACTGGCAGCCGAAAGGCATGCAATGAGGTAATTTCGCGATCCAGGAAGTAGAAACATGCCCGTATAAGAGCCGTGTTATCTGCAGAAATGTACTCAGTTGATAACTGAGTACCGTTCTGCAAATAACACAATGGAGCCTTGTCAGCTCCAAATAAAGGTTGCAAATGTTCCAGACAGCATGCCAATGGCCAAATATGTTGCCACTGGCAACGTACCCTGATGCAAACATGAAATAAAAATGTTTTTTTTTCGGCGATCGCTGATGTTTAAACGTAGCGCAGCATCGCGCAAATGGGCTGCGCTATAAAAAAACAAAAAAATAAAAATATTAAACCCACAAATGTGGGTTTATGCAAAGCATGACTTTACAGTGGAAGGGAATAGCAGGGTAAAACAACATGGCCACCGAGTAGGGGTTGCTAAGGGGGGAAGCGGAATGTAAGACATGTTACTAAGCATTAGTAGGCAATCCTATGTAAATGAGTGGTAGGATAGTGAATCGCACTGTTACATAGAAAATGAGCACATTCCGTGCAGTGTAGGCGTAGGATAAGGGGGAGTAACAGAGTAGGAGATAGGTGACATCACAGGGGGGAATGTATGAAAGGAATGCAGCTCATTGGAGCACAGTGGCATGTGAAAGCTGTCAGTCACACATCATGGAAAGAGGAGTGTCAACAAGTAGGCATGGGAAAGCCAAGAAATGGAAGGTGTACACTATGGATAACACCAAAGTTTCTTGCTGGGTGTGCATGCACGCGTGTGCATGCTGGTAGGTACGAGTAAGCTAGAGTGTGCGCGTGTAAGCGTGAGTGCACGTGTTTAAGGCAGAATACGCATGTAGGAGCCTGTTTAAACACCTGTATGCTTGTTTGCACTGGTGTGCGCATGTTTTAACCCGAATAAGCAGATTCTAGTCCGTCTAAGCATGTGTGCGCGTGTGTTAGCCGCTGTGAGAGTGTTTTTGCTGGTATGCGTGTTTCTCCCACCTGAGGAAACAGAAGGGAAAAAGGAAGCATGGGAAATAGTAGGAAGCTAGCAGAAATTACTGGCAGAGCTAGCAGGTGTAAACAATCAGAAGCAGGCAATTACACAGGCAGAACAGTAACCCAGCCCAGCACTTAAAACTCTACAAACAACAGTGCAGAATGTTTCTCTCGAGACGCTGCGACAGAGGAGTAAGCTATTAGAAGTGAAAACTGAAAAAGCTTCACTCAGACCAAAAATGCTAGGGGCTGCCATAGCTGTTATAAGGAGACATATGCAACTTGCTGAGGGTGGTGACTATGCAAATGCTGCCAGATAACCCACAGTGAGGAGACAGAGAAGAGTGTACAGGCCCAGGGTCACCTACCAGGGGTTACATGAGCTGGAGATAGTGGAGAGCTATAGAGTGGACAGAGACCTCCTGCAGCAAATTGTTGAGCTGTGCAGGCCACGCCTCACACACAAAACCAACAGAGGGGAACCCATCCCAGTGGAAACCAAGGTATGTGTTGGCCTAAGAATACTAGCAACAGGTACCTTCCAGAGACCAACTGGTGATATGATGCGGATATCACAGGCATCAGCATCCAGGGTACTGCACCAGTTCCTGGATGCCATGTCAGCACATGTCCGTGATCATGTATATTTCCCCAGTTCCCATGAGGTATTGGCCAGCGATATGCGTCTCTTCCAGCAAATAGCGGAATACCCTGAGGTAGTGGGTGCAATAGACTGCACGCATATATGCATCAAAGCACCAGCCGGTGAGCGGGGTAGGGCCTACATTAACCGCAAGGGCTTCCCCTCCATCAACTGCCAGGTCATGTGTGATGCCCACGGCATAATAATGAATGTGTGCTGGCTGCCCTGGAATCTACCATGATTCCCATATCTGGCATTTGATGCAGCTGTACCAGACATTTGCCAATGGGGACATCCCACATGGTCACTTAGTGGGGGATGCTGGCTATGCACTGGAGCCGTGGCTGATGACACCCATCAGAAATGCACACACAGCTGAACAAGAATGCCATAATGAGGCACACGCACAAACACGAACTGTAATCGAGCTTGTGTTTGGGCTGCTCAAGTCATGGTTCCGGTGCCTGGACACATCTGGTGGAGCCTTGCAGTACTCACCAACTACATATACCCAAATTGTCATGGTATGTGCTATGCTACATAATATTATTCTGCAAAAACAGCTGCAGCAGGACCAGCAAAGGGCTGGGCCAAACAGCCCCCCACCATTGCCAAGCCAATCACAGGCAGAGCGTGACTCGGAGGAGGAACAACCTGAGCCTGCCCCAGTAGGCAGAAGGAGGCGTGCCCAGTATGCCTTGGCCTTGGCAAAGTGACAACGCATAGCACATACACTGGCTCAGTAGGAACCCAGGAAATGATACCTCTCTCTGACTCACACATATCCACAAAAAAACGGTAACAAACTGGTGAAGCAAGGCAAACGGGTTCAGACAAAAGCACACCAGACGTGCAGAATCCTTAACGCAAATTTATTTCAGTGCAGGTAAAGACAGCGTTTTCGCTACTCAAAGATGGTAGCTTCTTCAGAGTGAATGAGTACAAAAGTAAAAGCACATTTATAAAAACGGCAGGTAATTTCACTGGTTACATCACTTCCTAGCTAAATTTAAAGCGATGGTATCGCAAAAAAAGCTCAAACATGCGTTCTATTAATATAAAAAGAAACAATGTTACCAATTAGAAACACAATCACACAAAGATTTAAAATACTTGGCCAAAAAGCGAACATATTAAACAAAACATATACTAAAATAAATAAATACAAATGCAAATATAAAACAAATAGATGCTAATTACCACTGGTGCAGGACACATATTATGTAACATTTAATTAAATAAATCAAACTACAAGTGTGTATATTTTTCCTTCATCACTCGCTAATCTGAACAGCTGGAGATGGATAAGCCCATAAAAACAGCTAGCATGTTGAAAATATACAAGTAGGCAAGTTAGACCCTGATATATGTGAAACTTGTAATTCCACCGAAAAGGCATTTGAGAGATCTATATTTGGGGGCATAATTTCATTGCTTATTTTATTACACTCCAACCTGTTTTTCAAGATTCATGTATTTTGACCACTCACTTTCCAGAATGGTATATTCCGCCTTTTCGGTGGAATTACAAGTTTCACATATATCAGGGTCTAACTTGCCTACTTGTATATTTTCAACATGCTAGCTGTTTTTATGGGCTTATCCATCTCCAGCTGTTCAGATTAGCGAGTGATGAAGGAAAAATATACACACTTGTAGTTTGATTTATTTAATTAAATGTTATATATGTGTCCTGCACCAGTGGTAATTAGCATCTATTGGTTTTATATTTGCATTTGTATTTATTTATTTTAGTATATGTTTTGTTTAATATGTTCGCTTTTTGGCCAAGTATTTTAAATCTTTGTGTGATTGTGTTTCTAATTGGTAACATCGTTTCTTTTTATATTAATAGAACGCATGTTTGAGCTTTTTTTGTGATACCATCGCTTTAAATTTAGCTAGGAAGTGATGTAACCAGTGAAATTACCTGCCGTTTTTATAAATGTGCTTTTACTTTTGTATTCATTCACTCTGAAGAAGCTACCATCTTTGAGTAGCGAAAACGCTGTCTTTACCTGCACTGAAATAAATTTGCGTTAAGGATTCTGCACGTCTGGTGTGCTTTTGTCTGTACCCGTTTGCCTTGACTCACACATATAGTAAAAGGGATGCCTAAGTTGACACAACCTGCTATCAAACATGTACAGGGAGTGTAGTATGTGCATCCAACATAGACAGCCCTGCAGCACCACCTGAGGCATGATTGCCATGTGTTAAGCAATGTAACACCATGTAGTATATGCAAACTTGATGACCCTGACTAACATCCTACCCTCACCAAGCATGATGCCACAATATGAAGACGAGATGATCAAGTACAATAATTGGCTTAAGTATTGCTGTTAGTCAAAGGGGATCCAATGCGTACCAGCCTGGGATGACATGCTGAGCAAGTCACGATGCTCCACCTGCTAGGGATGGTGTGCACCTATCAGTCCTGGCCTGTAGGATACTGGCAAAGGCTGTTGTCCCCCCCACTGTGCCTTGAATAGGTAAGGCTCAAAACACAAACCCACCTCCATAGGTATCACAAGGGATAAGAACCTAGATGTAATACTACCCAATGCCAGATGTCTAAACTGCAAGATGCATGCAGTCTAAACTCCCCTCAGCATGGAGAATGTTGATATCTGTCCTGCAACAGAAAACTAGGTTAAGGCTCACAAGAGCACCCTAACACTACCAGGTTACACCTCATACCGTGCTTTACAGCCCCAAAACATGGAACAAACTACAAAAGGAAGGTGACTAGCAATAATTGTCAAGGATAACCACACCCTCATGTTGGTACCACGACAAGAAGCAGCATGGATTATCCATGTTCAAGTAACAGTGGCTAAGACTGCCTGCCAGTTTGTAGCCTGCTACAGACTACCCTCCTAATGCCAGGAACTGCACTTGGCCTACGTTGCAAAACATGGAAATATCAAGCTCTCCAAACAACATTATATTGGGTGACTGAAAATACTCAAACATAGACTGGGAGCATTATCCCAGCTACAACACCCTAGGCCAAAGGTTCCTAGAATCCATAAACCAAAATGCTCAGGAACAACGTACCACTCCCACAAGAGGGGTAAGCATACTGGATATGATAATCAGCAACATGGGTACTCTATGGCCAGATGAGAAGTGTATTCCTCACTGGTAAGATCAGACCATAGAGTAATCACACTGGATATTCACATCCTGACCAGAGTCCGTGGCCAGAAAACCACAGTGAAAAACATGTGTAAAGGAAATGTTGCACTCCTCCAAACTGATGTGGAATCCAATAAAGGCCCTGTGCCTGTGAAAAATATGGGCCACACCTCAGAACCCTTTATAAATGCATTCTATGAACACAGTCAGGAATGCATGGATTATGCAATCCCAAATAAAACCTAGGTCCAATACCATACACGCAGGCATCTGACATGGTGGATCACAGCCATTACCAAACCATGCAAGAGAATGAGGAAGTCACCACATGATAGAGCAAACCCAAAAAGGGAAGTAATCTCTGATCAGTATTATGGCAATAAAATATGGCCAGTCATAAAATCCACTAAGGCCAGCTACAACAAGTTGAATCTGTGAATCTTGGGCAATGTTACACCTGCCCCATGTACACAGACAACCCCCTCCTCCCCCCAAGAAATACAAATATATGTGAGAGATGCAAGCACGTCTCCAAACTGGAGGCTGAGCTCTCTCAACTCAGTACTGTCTAAACTAGTCAGGAGGAGAAGGTAACCACACACACCACAAACCCACTCACATAGACCTATCACAACTGCAAACCAAAGACATAAACACACAAAAACATTCCTTGAGGCTCTAATTAAAATACACCAAATCAACAGAGGCCTCCAAAGCAGACACCCAAGCAACCACTACCCCCAAACATAGCACATGCAACACATAGTACACAAAGTCGGTGTGCCAAACAGTCACAGCCCGTAAGGACAAACAACATGCCTGATACACTTCTAATAGGTGACTCCATAGTCAGACACACTGATGTCCCGCTCACACGACTGAACAAGGAAAAGGGTACAGTAAGCTGCCTGTAGGCTGCTACAATCCGCCACATAACACAATCATGCAGGTCACTCCAAAGCAAGTACAAATATGACTCAGTCATTGTCCATGCTGGTGTGGATGACCTGAGACATACCTCCCTGGACTACATGTAAAGAGACATAGAGGAGCTCTCCGATTATGTAGGCCAGGCCGGTATGACTCTGACCCTGAGCAGCATCCTACCCCCACCAAGAATGATGCCACAGTACAAACACAGAATGATCAGCTTTAACAATTGGCTCAATTACTGGTGTCATTCCAAGGGGATACAGTGTGTGTCTGCTTGGGATGTCATGCTTGACAAGCCATGCTGCTTTGCCAGGGATGGCTTGCACCTGTCACCCCTGAGTGTCTGGATATTGGCTAAGGCTCTCGCCACCTCCATAGTGCCTTTTGTAGGCAAGGCTGAAAAGACAAACCCACCTCCCTAGAAAACATAAGTGGAAAAAACATAAGGGTAATGCTGATCAATGCCAGAACTCTAAACCTCAAGATGCACGCTCTCGAGGCCCTCCCCAGTATGGAGAACATTGATGTCTGTGCAGTGATGGAAACCTGCATCAAGGCTCCTGAGAGCACCCCAGCACTACCAGGTTATACCTCATATCATGCTTTTCGGCCCCAAAACCTGGACCAAAGCACAAAAGGAGGGGGAGTATCCATATTCAGCAAAAATACCCACATGTCCAGGTTACTGACAATGCACAAAGCATCAGAGACCATCCATGTGCAACTAACTGTAGGTAAAACCGCTGTACAATTTGTAGCATGCTACAGACCACCCTCTCAGACCCAGGAACACCACTCAGCCTTCATGAAGACACTGGAGAGTATGAATGTCTCCCCGAATACCAAACAAGGTACTCACAAATCACCACATAGGTGGTAATCCATTACGTATGGAAGAAGTAATCAGGGACCTAGGGACACAAGTGGACAGTAACCCCGCGTGCAACACTCACATTGCCAATGTGGCTAGGAAGACCACCTATATTGGCCACCTTATCATGAAAGGATTCACATCTACATCAAGAGAGGTCATTGTGCCCCTATACTCTTCTCTTATCAGGTCCATAATTGAGTACAATGCCCCATTTGGGATGTACCATACCCGACACCTGAAGCAGTTAGAAAGACCTCAAAAGTACCTCACCAAGAGGATAAAGGGTGTCAAACATTTGTCATATGTTGCCTGGCTGACAACACCCCAGCTGTATGCAGTCACATACTGCATACTCAGAGGCGATGTATGCCCGATGTACAAGGTCATGTCCAATACAGAATTGATGGACATGCTCCGCCTCAGAAAATCCAAATCCATCAGAGCCGCGAGAGTAACAGATGTCATCCTCAACACATAAATAAATAGGATGTGCTGGAGGGACAGATTCATAACCCAGAGGCTCCCTACACTCTGGAACAGAATCCCACTCCATGTTAGGCAGAGCCCCTCACTGACTCTCAACAGGAATCTTGCCAAGTGGATGGGAGATCGTAGATTTACACTGGGGGTCTTCACTGTGTCATGTCTAGACAGAGGCACAGTAAAGTAAACCCTAAATGGGCATAATATTCACATAGCAAGGGGTGGCAAAAGCCACACACACTCTGGCTAGGCTGATAAATGCCCTAGGGCAGATAGCCCAGTATGAACCTATGAACCTATGAAGATACAAATTGTGCAGGACACTAAGGATAATCACAAGGCTTTCTTAAATGATGGTAGGAACCTTGTTGGGAATTCACAGATATGCTCTGAATTACCAAATATTACAAACAATACACCAAACCCACACACATTGCCAACATCCAACCTGACAGGTTCAGTGCAACTCCACCCCCCCCCCCCCCCACAAATGACAAATATCTATCCCAGCAGAGTGCTGGCCCCCTGACATTGCAGATGCTGAGGTAACATGCAGCATCTTCAAAGCAAAACACACAGCATCAATGGTACGAGATGGTGTCCTGGGCTGTGTCCAACATGAACTCCAAGAAGAATGGAATGCCAAATAACACTACTGCTCAATTTCAGCCTTACCACAGGATATGTACCCAAAGTGCAATGTACAGCAACAGTGGTCCCTCTCCACAAAGGTGCTGCCTCAATGGATACTGCAAACTATCACCCCAGAATCCTGACAAGTTTGGTCTGCAAAGCTATGGAAGGGATCATCATGGACCTCAGAAATAAAGATATTGGGGACCTACAGACACTGGACCCTACCCAGCGTGGCTTTCTTAAGGGCAGATCCTGCCCCTTAAACATGTTTGACTCATTTGAAACAGTCATCAAGGCCATTGATGAGGGGAATGTGGTCCACACAGCCTATCTGGACCTTGCAAAAGCCTTCCATACAATACCCCACGTGTTCATTATAGATAAGCTCACCAGCTTAAATATAAACCCCTATGTCAGTAGATGGGTTGCAAACCAGCCCAAGGACAGAACTGACATGGTCAGAAATGCTGCAGCCATGTCAGACTACAAACCAGCTACAACTTGCATCCCACAAGGCTCGGTCCTGGGACCTCCCTTGTTTGGTATATATTTCCCATAGGTACAGGCCAACATGGAAGGACTGTGTCTGAACAAGTTTGCAGAGGACTACAAACTGGGCACCATATCTGACCCTCCAGCTGACACAAGCATCCTACAAAAGGGCCACATAGAAACAGACAACTGGTGCCAGAGCCATGTCATCAAGCTAATTGCAGAAAAGTGTATAGTCATCCCCTGTGGATAAACAGTAAGTGCCTACCAATTACCACATAGGTGTTAACCCATTAAGTACTTTAGAAGTAATAAGAGACCTGGGGACACAATTTGATAGATATCTTGCATTTGACAACCATGTGGCTGTAGTGGTTACAGAAACTTACCATATACCCACCTATTCATGAAGGTAGTCAGATCTAGATCAGGGGAGATCATCGTGCCTCTTCAGTCATCCTTCATCAGCCTCACAATTGAGTACAATGGCCCCTGTGGGATGTACCTCAGCAGACACCTCCAGCAACTAGAAAGACCCCAAAAGTACCTCACTAGGAGGATCAAAGAGCTCGAACAGATGCCATGTGTTGCCTGATTAAACAAACTGCAGCTCCACACAGTGCCATACTGCCTGCCCAGAGGCAATCTGTGCCTGATGTATAAAGCCATGTCCAAGCTGGAATTAATGAACATGCTGCACCTTGTACAATCTGAATGCCAGTGAGCTATGCACATGAGAGACCTGAACCCTAGCACTGACCTACATAGGGCATGCTGTAGTGATTGATCCATCACCCAGACGCTCCCTTCACTCTTGAGTAAACTCCCAGTACAGGTTAGCCAAAGAGTCCCTCATTGACTCTCAACAGGAATCTTAATGAGTGGATGGGAGATGGTAGGTTTACCCTGGGTATCACTGTTATGCCACAGGTAGACAGAGGCACAGTATACTAACCTTGAAATATGTCATGTCAAAATCCAGTTACAATGTGTGTTGAAGGACAAACACACTCTCTGACTAGCAGTAGAAATGGCCTAGGGCACATCGCTAGTGTTTGTCAATGTCCACCCAAGTTGTGGAATACACTACCAATGTTGGACAAGCCTGGTTTAAGTAGTCCATATCCGAACAAAATGCAGCATGGTCATATGTGCACAACTGGCCCTTAACCAGTCTGGTGTGCTCACTATGAATATTTAAAGCAGTGATAGGACTGAAACCCAGGATACTGTCCACCTCAGTGAAAGTACTGAACCAGTACACTATACAATATTACAGTGTTTGGTCAGTATGAAAGGATGTTAACAACTGTATGCAAACTATCCCATGGAAACCCTGCAGGCACAATATAATCCCTGTCGGGTTCAGACACAAAGCAGTTGGGCAGTATGTACACAACATGACTCCCAACACACAGCTATAAATGTGAAATATTGTTGAAGTTCACACACAACCATAAATGTGGTGTACTGCAGATTTCAACATATGGAAAGCACACACTGGGCATGCTCGCACACTTTGATTAATGAGACATATGTCAGGCAACAAGCCATGGAATGCCTGAACTGGGCATGCTCACACACTTAGGCCATGTCTCCGTTTAGCAGTTGGCCACACATATCTGGTATTTGTATGTGTTAATCCAGGAACCAACCACAATACAGCAATCTGCCCAGTGCACACAGTTAAATGACTAAAGAGACATAAGTTAAATAGTGGATCCCTCTCATATTCAAACATCTTCCACAGATACACACGTTGTACATAGAAACAGGGAAAGCTATGGCAATAAAGACCTGCAAACAGTTTATCAGCAACAAATATTGTGCATCTGAAAATTAAACATATGGGTGTAGAGGTCAATACTAGGCTGTTTGCCCTAGGGAATACAAGCTTAGCCAGAGTGTGCTTGGCATCTGCTTGCCCTAGGGAATACAAGCTTAGCCAGAGTGTGCTTGGCATCTGCCTCCTGAGTACAGTAGGCTACTGTGCCTCTGTAAAGTAGGTCACAGAAGGCACCATTTAAGGCTAGTGTGCTGTGCCTCCGTCAAGCAGGGACACAGTGGAGATCCCAGGGGTTGAATTTTCAATGTTACATCCATGTTTGAATCCTGCAAATGCTCAGTGTGTGTGTGTGTTTGGGTGAGGGGGGGTTAGTGTGTGTGCAATTCTGTGTGAAAGAAATGTCCCTTTTGGCAACTAGAAGAACACACTGCATGATGCACATTCCTCTTTCTAAACACTGATGATGTCAGCACCCAATAAGTACAGCAGGAGAAGGGAAACCTCCCAGTAATGTGAATAGTGTGCTCTGCTAATGTGTCATAACATAGTTAGGTAGGGGTTTGAATCCTGCAAATGCTCAGTGTGTTTGGGTGAGGGGGTTTAGTGTGTGTGCAGTTCTGTGTGAAAGAAATGTCCCTTTTGCCAACTAGAAGAATACACTGCATGATGCATATTCCTCTTTCTAAACACTGATGATGTCAGCACCCTATAAGTACAGCAGGAGAAGAGAAAGCTCCCAGTAATATGAACAGTGCGCTCTGCTAATGCGTCTCTGTCAAGTGAGATAACATAGTTAGGTTAGGGGTTTGAATCCTGCAAATGCTCAGTGTGTTTGGGTGAGGGGGGTTAGTGTGTGTGCAATTCTGTGTGAAAGAAATGTCCCTTTTGCCAACTAGAAGAACACACTGCATGATGCACATTCCTCTTTCTAAACACTGATGATGTCAGCACCCTAGAAGTACAGCAGGAGAATGGAAAGCTTCCAATAATGCGAATAGCACGCTCCACTAATGTGTCTCTCTCAAGTGTCATAACATAGTTAAGTAGGAGTTTGAATCTTACAAATGCCATGTGTGTTTTTGTCACACAGTTTGTCCATGTGTGTGGGGTGTTGCTCTTAACATTGTATGACATAGATCATATCAGTAATGTCAATGCACACATGAGGTATGTGTGTGCCACATAGACATATGTACTTGTGACCTTAAATAGTTCCCATGTGTGAAGCCTGCCTCATGTGAATACATGTAATTTGCATCACACAACTTTATGACTGATTTCCTGTGCAGGGGCTGCATTTGGTATGTGAATATACAGTGAGAGTAGTCTATGGTGTCATCTTACCAGCAAGGGATACACTTCTGGTCTGGAGCATATAGTCCACATGTTGGTGATTAACAGGTGCAGCATGTTTTCCCCTCTTGTGGGAGTTGTAACAAGTTGTTCCATAGCAATTGAGTGTATGGATTCTAGGAACTTTACACCTAGGGTGTTGGAGCTACAGTAATGCTCCCAGTCTATGTGTGGGTAAATGAAGCTGCCCAATATATTGTTGTTTGGAGACACCTGCAGATATTCATGTATTCTTAAGTAGGACAAGTGGGTTACCTGGGGTCGGGAGTGTGGTGTGTGCCAGGCTATGAACTGGAAGGCAGTCCTAGCCACTGTTAGTTGCACATGTATAGTCTCTGATGCTTTGAGCTGTGCCACCAACCTGGAGGTGTGTGTATCTTTGATGAATATGGATACTCCCCCTCCTGTTCTGTTTTGGTGCAAGTTTTGTGGCCAACAAGCATGGTATGAGGTATAACCTGCCAGTGCTGGGGTGCTTTTGGGGACCTTGAACCAGGATTCTGTTACTGCACAGATATTGATGTTCTCCATGCTAAGGACAGTTTCCAGTGCATGCATCTTGAGGTTTACACTGCTGGCATTGAGTAGCATTACTATTAGTTTCCTATCCCTTGTGATACCTATGGAGGTGGTCTTGTCTTTTGAGCCTTGCCTAAAAAAGGCACTATGGGTGTATCAAGAGCCTTTGCCAATATCCGAAAGCCCATGGGTGACAGGTGCAAGCCGTCCCTAGCAAAGCAGTGTGGCTTGTCGAGCATGTCATCCCAGGCTGACAGGCATTGGATCCCCTTTGAATGACACTGAAACATAAGCCAATTGTCTAAATTGATCATCTTGTCTACATATTGTGGCATCACTCTTGGTGAGGCTAAGATGCTACTCAAGGTCAGGGTCATACCAGTCTAGGCCACATGCTCAGAGAGCTCCTCTGTCTCTTATCATGTAGTCCAGGGAGTTATGTCTCAGGTCATTCACACTGGCATGGACACTGACTGAGTCATATTTGTACATGTCTTGAAGTGACCTGTGTGCTTGTGTTATGTGGCAGATCATAGTGCCCGACGGGCATCTCACCGTGACCTTCTTCTTGTTCAGCCTGGTGAGCGGGACATCAGTGTACCTGATGATAGAGGCACCCATCACAAGTGTAGCAGGTGTGTTGTTTAGCCTTACATGCTGTGACTGTTCGGCACACTGGCTTTGTGAGCTATGTGTTGCACGCGTTCTGTTCTGGGGTAGCGGTTGCTTGTGTGTCTGCTTTGGAGGTGTCTGCTGCTTAGACAGACCTTTATTTAGAGACTCCTGAGTATGTTTTTGTGTGTTTATTTGTTTGGATTGCTGTCGTGGTAGGTCTATGTGAGACTGGAATTGTAGTGACTGTGGTTTCCTTCTCCTCCTGACAGGTTTTGCCAGTACTGAGTTGAGAGAGCTTAGCCTGCAGTTTGGATATATGGTTGCATCTCTCATATGTGTTGATATTTGTTGGGAGGAGGAGAGGGTTGTCTGTGTAAATGAGGCAGTTGTAACATTGTCTCTAGATTCCCAGATTCACCAGCTGAACCATGGAGGAGATTGACAGCTGACATTTGAACATGCTAGGATAGTATTGGGAATTCCTTTATAATTAACAACAAAAAGGGCAAATGGGGAACAAGGTATGCAAGGTGAGTTTGTGAGGGTGTAGTGCTTTTAATTTGTTAGTGCTGGCATATATAAATGCTTTAGTGAGCAAGTGCCAGGTAACTCAAATGCAATGTGTTACAGGTAACTTAATTGCTTAAATGACAAGCACTAACTTTCTGTCAAGTGAAACAAGGACATACGTACAGTAAGCAATGCACATGTCACTAGGGATCCACACAGGTGCTGTAAAGCTGCGTTTCAGGTGGAATTAGTGTTTCAGGGAAATAACAAGCAAACAAGCATACAAACAAAGCTACAATCAGGAGGTATGGATCTAGTCAATGCTACACAAACAAGGTGCACCAATTTCAGTAAGAAACAGTTCAAATATGCAGGCACTATAAGCCTTTAGCCAGAAATTCCCAGCTCAGACGGGCAGAGTCCAGCCTCTCCTCCCACAAGAGTGCAGACCATGAACCTTCATAATGTCAAATAACTGGCCTGAAGCCCAAGTGCTTAAACCAGAACTAATACACATTTATAATGACAGACACTGAGCCCTCAATCAGCAGTTCCCAACTTAGTAGGCTGTATGCTACCTGTCCTGCCACCACAGTATCCCTGACATTTAATGAGACTCACCTCCTGTCATAGTTACTTGTGTGTTTTGGGGCTGTCAAGCATGGTATGAGGTGTAACTTGGTAGTGCTAGGGTGCTCTTGGGAGTCTTGAACCTGTTGTCTATCACTGCACAGATATCAACATTCTCTATGCAGAGTAGAGGTTGTACTGCATGCATCTTGCGGTTTACATGTCCACCATTGAGTATCATAACTTCCATTTTCTTATCCCCTGTGCTACCTATGTAGGTGGCCTTCTGTTTACAGCCTTACCACCAGAATGCAAAGATGTGCAGACATTACACTATGGTAATTAATAGGGGTGTACCACACAATACAATGACAATCATACTGTTAATGTATCAGGCATGCTGGGATATACCCACAATGATATCATTACACTGTACAGTTGACAACATGATAATATTACTGCACATCTATGTAGTCACCCTGTGCATCAGCACCATGTTAACCGGTCCTGCATCGACGTAACAGATTGCAGGAGGTGGCACAGTTTCATCATATGCACAGGGTGTGTACTTGGTATGCCTGTGTCTGCCACTGATACAACCAATCAACATGTATGTGTGTGTGTGTTAGTGAGGGACAACCGTAGAAGATGGGGCAATGTTGATGCAATGTGTGCTTGTATGTGTTAGCCCTAGGTGTTAGCATTATGCATATGTGTATGCATGTACACAGTTCCACCTTGTGGCCGCCATATATGGGTGTTTGTGGACAGCCACAGACTGTACCTGCCAGGTCATACAGATCACTGTCTCTGGTCACGGACACGGTACCTGTGCCTGGCAGGGGTGCTACGGATAGTATCAGGTACTAAGCCAGACTGGGTACTGTCATCAGAAGCAGGTGGTTGAGACATGTCCCTGCTGGGACTGTCCAGAGCCATGTGCACGTGGTCTCTTAGGGCGGTCTGATGACAGCACAGACCCAGCATTGCTGGGGCTGGTACTGGCACTATGGGAGCGGCTGTGGGTTTGTTGTCATCCGTGACGACTGCCAGCTGCAGCTGTTGCTGGCATTCATCCACGTCGACGCCTCAACCATCCTGCATTGTCCTGGCTCATGGACATGTAGTTGTGGAACAGATCTAATGTGTCCCCCCAACGTCTGTCAATGACCTCGGTGAAATTACGGATGGCAGCCACAACGTCATGCATAGTGTCATTCATAGCAATGCGATGTGCTCTCAGCTCCCTCAGACCCTGTCTGGTGTACCATTCCATATGTGACTGTGCCTACATTACAGCCCGGAACATAACTGAGGTTGAAAGACCTCTGTGGGCACATCTGACAGAACGACCACGGATGCTCCCACGAGAACCCCTGGACATCTGCCTGTGTGGTACCATGTCTGGACTCTGGCCACGGCTGCTGTGAGGGGATACATGTGCCACTGATACCACATTACAATGGTCAATGCCCACTGTATGCTGTCCATCACCTAGGGATATTGGTGACAATGGATGTATTGGCAGGATGACTGTGCATTGATGGGGTTGACAGCTGTGTACTGTTGATTGGCTGACCAACAACGGACCCTGGCACACCTCCCTGTGCCATTACACAGGTATCATCATTATCACTATCCCCAGCAGCAGATTCAGGTTCCCTGCTGCACACCACCAGAGCAGCACCAGAACCTTTGAGAAGAAGACAGGAAACACAGTTTACAATGTGTACACAATGTTACCACACATGCACACATGCACACATGCACACATGTGCACATGGACACATGCACACATGGGCACATGCACACACGGGCACATGCACACATGAGCACATGCACACTCCTCAGTACATGAGATACAAACACACAGACAGACACACCTGCAATCACACACATAGCAATACCATTTTAGGGTATTATTACTATTACTATCATTAGTATTAAAGTATTGTTATTACACACTCACCAGCATGGATTGGCTGCCTTGCTGTTACACCAGAGGGACTTGCACAAATAAGACATTTATTGTCAGTGGGCACAACTGTGCCATTGATACTGTGAGTATGATACAGTTCAGTAGTACAACAGTTGGCTTTCACAGGTCTACTGCCGATATTGAGAATATCGCTCTTGCACAATAATTACCAGGATAATAGCTACAAACAGTACACACCTCACACATGCATAAACTACCAGTGCAGAGAACAGTCAACTATAGATATGGCATGTTACTTACACGCTCCAAGTCCTCCTGCTGGGTGGCTCCAGCCTCCATCATTACACATGTGTGCAGATGTTGTTGTTGTTGGGCTGGAGCCACAACACTTAGGAGGAGCCCCTCCAGTCTGGTGAGGGGGGGTGTATAGCCGCCCCACCACCTGTGGCAAGCTGTTGCCTGTGGATATCAGACGCACGCTGATGGACATTTCTAATTAAATCACTGCAGTGATGGCGTACCTGCTCATATGTCCGGTTGTGCATGCCTATGTCATTTACTCAACGGACAAGGTCTTACCACAGTGCAACCCTCTCCTGCTGGTTCTGGCTGGTGTGGGAAAAGAGTGTGGCAAAATCCCGCACCAGGCTCTGGTGTATCTCCTCTTCCTCTACAGCAGAGTACGTGGGATTGCGCTGGTGCACCATTGCCCTGGAAGGAAAAGAAAAATATGTGAGCAAGTGATATGGCACACATAAAACTCTACTGTAGTGATATCACTGAACTGCCATATATAGCATCTGTCTGTCTATTGGGGGATACACATGTAAATGACCACATATCAGTGCTCAGCCTACAACTCTGTGACAGTGCCTGGCAGACTCCATACAACAAACAAGTATACTCCAGCAGTCGGCACACTGTTTGAGGTCCAATGCACAGCCTCACACTGGGGATTTGTATGAAGGTAATGTATGGGGAACATTGTCAACCCATGCAATGCATGCAATGCACAGTACAAATGTCACTGGTAATGCGCCGTAGTCTTTGTTGTCATAACCATACCTACACCACAGCCACATACAGGGAAACACAGCACAACATATATGGCAATGTAGTATGCTTGTATCCCAATACCTGACACATCTTTCTCTGGCCTCACACCAAGGACACACACTACCATGACAGACACAAAGTCATGCTGAGCAATCACACCATTACAGACCTTGCACACAGTCAGTGGCACACTCATTCCACCTCACATAGTTGGTATTGCAATGAGTACATGTGTGTGTGCATTGTGTCATAGGCAGGTAGTATGCTATTGGGCCAGGGCCTACAGCAGCATACTGTTATGCTACCCTGCCCCTTGGGACACATGTAATGTGGTTGTACTTGCTCCTGTCAAACAGTTACACAGGGTGACTCATATGGCATACTACCTATCTGAATAACATTCAACAGGGGTATGTCTGACATCTACTAATGGGGAGCCTTGCTTCTTAATGCTGGGTGGTTTACTCCAGGGTATGGCTTATTTGTGGGTAGGAACCTGTACCTCCACCATGTGCTCTTTACTGCGGTGCCACGGATGACAGACATAGGTCATTTATGCTGGGGATATTGTGAGGTGTTACCATGGTTGTTGGACAACTGTTATGGGTGTGACTTAACTATGTATATCCAGCAGTGGTAACCTCTGTGTCGGTAGTTTGAGAGGCACTCTATTTGTGGTTTTGTCAGTCACTCTGCATAGGTAATGTGTTTGAGGGCATTATCACTGTTTCTGTGTCCTTCTCCCTTTCTGTAGTTGTCATGGGAGGTACATACCGTGTAGGACATTGTGAGGTGTAGAGGGGTACAGTGACCTACATTTCACTAGCTGACACATCATTTCTGCTGACATGTACCATGTACAGGTATTACAAGACTGGTGTGCCACTGTGAATATCAAAGGGGAGGCTTTTGTACACTTGTTTCCCATGTTCCCTCCTGACACATCCAGTAGTAGGCTGGCAACCACATATGTGGTGGTTAGTGGTGTAAGTATTTTGGAATGGGGTATGCTACTTCTGTATCCACACTGGTGTTCAGTACATGCCTTTGTCACCAGCCACCTGTTGCAATACATCTGCACACATGTGCCTCTCTCAATATGTATATATATATATATATATATATATATATATATATACAGAGAGAGAGAGAGAGAGAGAGATATTCATATACATACATATCTGTAGATATTCATATCTGTCTATATATGTGTATGTATCTATATATATCTATATATGTATGTGTCTATTACATAATATATGTATATACATATTCTATCCATCTATCTATATATGTTCATAGGTAGGTACTAGGCTATCGGCCCTAGGGCCCATACAAGCCTAGCCAATAAATGTATTTTCCTATGCCCCTGTCGAGCAGAGCCACAAAAGTGATCCCCAGGGTGAATTTCCCATTGCCCATCCAATCATCAAGATCTTTCTAGAAGAGTGCTAATGAGGAGCTCTGTTTGACATAGATAGGTAGTCTGTTCCAGAGTATGGGAAGTGTCTGGGACAGGACTCTATCCCTCCAGCATGTTCTGTTTATTGTGGTGACAAGGTTAAGGTCCCTAGAGCATGTAGCTCAGAGGGATTGGGATTTCTTTAAGTGGAGCATGTCCAACAGCTCCAGGTTTGACATAGCTGTGTATGTTAGGCAGAGATCACCCCTGAGTAGGCGATATGCCATGGAGTCAAGCTGTAGTTCTTTGAGACGGTCTGCATAGGGCATCTGTTTTAGGCCAGTAATCCCCGTTGTGAGGTATTTCTGTGGTCTTTCCAGTTGTTTTAGTTGTCTTGTGAGGTACATACCAAAAGGGGCATTGTACTCAATAATGGGTCTAATAAGTGATGAGTAGAGGGGAACAATGACCTCTTTTTTCTGGATGGGAATCCTTTTGTGATGAGATGAGCAACATAGAAGGATTTCCAGACCACTGTGGTGATGTGATTATCAAAGGAGAGACTACTGTCCACCTGTGTCCCAAGGTCTATTATCACATTTTCGGCATTAAGTAGACTACCAGCTATGTGGTAGTTCATGGGTATAGAGTTTTTACCAAAGGGGATGACAATACACATTTTGGCATTGAGCTTCAGGCCATGGCTTTGACACCAGGTATCTGTCTCAGTGAGTCCCTTCTGTAGTTTGCCCACATCGTTAGGAGTTGCGATTATGGCTCCTAGTTTGCAGTCATCTGAAAACTTTGTTAGCCAAAGACCTTCTGTGTTGGCCTGCACTTCAGAGAAGTAGATACCAAACAGGAGAGGACCCAGGACTGAACCCTGTGGTACTCCACTTGTCACTGGTCTGATGTCGGATTTGGAATACGCTACTTTCACAGTGTGGGTTCTGTCCGTGAGCCAGTTGGCAACCCATTTTATGACATAGGGATTTATACCTAGTTTAGTATGCTTATCTATAATTCCAGAGTGGGGGATGGTGTTGAAAGCCTTGGCGAGATCTACATAAGCTGTGTGAACCATTTTACCATCATCTATGGCTTTGTTGACTGCTTCAAAGAAGTCAGTCAGGTTTAGGAGACATGATCTGCCTTTTACAAATCCAAACTGAGTAGGCTCCAGAGTTTAGAGATTACCAATGTCTTTGTTTATGAGTTCCATGATGATACATTCCATGGCCTTGCAGACCAGACTCGTCAGGCTAATGGGGCGGTAGTTACCGTGGTCCATCGTGGCTCCTCCTTTGTAAAGTGGGATGTGTTGTGGTGCGCCATTCAGTGGGTACAAAGCCTGAGGTGAGGCTATGATTGAACATGGTACTGCGGTAGGGTGCCAGTTCATTCAGTAGTTTGTGTAGAACGCAGCCTGGGATATTGTCAGGTCTCATGGATGCTGTGTTCTTGGCTTTGGAGAGTGTGCTTTTTACCTGTACAGCCGTGATTATAGGAACTTTGCATTCTTCCAGTATAGAGATGGGCCCTCTAGGGGGTGAGAGGGGGGTAAAGTTAGCACTGAACCTATCTGCCAGGATGTTGGCAATATCAGTAGGTTCTGTATATTTAGTGCCATTATGCTGTAACTCAGAGCAGATCTAAGTGTTCCCATTTAGATTCTTGACATAGCTATAGAATGCTTTGTGGTTGTCTTTAGAGTCAGTGGCAATTTTGTTTTCGTAACTAGCTTTGGGGGATTTTATGAGGGATCTCAGCTTCTTACTGAGGTTGACCAGGGAGTTCCTCCAGTAATGGGAATTTTCTTATTTTTGCAACACTTTCTTTCTTCTGTTGTAGAGTTTGTTTATGGCAGAGGACCACCAGACTGGCTTCCTTTGTCTGGAGGATAACATCTTGGTTCTATTAGGGATAGCATGATCCATGCACTCGTGTAAGTGCTTATACAGTGCATTTGTGTAGGATTCAGCAGTCATATCTCTATTGTCCATCTGCATGGGTGTCATGCAGTTTGCCACTTCTGTCTTAAGAAGTGTGAAGTTGGCTTTTGAGAAGTTTGTTATGATGGTTTCCCTAATTGGGGCTGGGGGTGGGATGTGGATGTCTAGGCTGATTACCTTGTGGTCGGATCTGACCAACAAGGAATTGACCTCTGGTGTGGAACACCGATTTTCCATGTTGGTGATGACTAAGTCTGGGATATTGCCGCCCCTGGTGGGGGTGTGAATAAGTTGATCCAAGGTGTTGGTATTTATGAATTCTAGAAAACGTTGAGCAAAAGAGTTGGTACAAGAGTAGTTTTTCCAGTTAATGGTGGGGTAGGTGAAATCGGCCATTACTAGGGTGTTGTGTTGTACCCAGTACTTTCCAGTGGATCATGAAATCAGGGGTGTGAATCCTGGGGCATGGTGGGGGGTCTGTAGCAAGCTACAGTTTGGATTGCGGTCTTGCCCAGAGTTAGTTGCACTTGGATAATCTCAGATGCATTATGCTGTGCAACTAGCCTGGAGGTGTGGATATCCTTAATGAATATGGACACGCCTCCACCTTTAGTGCTTCTTTCTGGGTTAGGTGGCCAAAAGGTGTGGTATGAATTGAAGCCTGGTAATGCAGGGGTGCTCTCTGGAGCTTTGAACCAGGTCTCTGTCACTGCACAGATGTCACTGTTTACGGTGGTGAATTTGTCATTTGAACCTTGCCTGACAAAGGCACTATAGGGGTGGCAAGAGTCTTAGCCAGTATCCAGAATCCTGAGGGCGACAGGTGCAGGCCATCTCTGTCAAAGCATCATGGACTGTCAATCATGTCGTCCCAGGCAGACAGATGCTGGATCCCCTTAGAATGACACCAGAAGCTTAGCCAATTGTTGAGGTCAATCATTTTGTCCTTGTACTGTGGTATCATTCTGGGTCTATCTATTTCTACATCCCTCTCTATCTATGTATACATATATGCATATTATATATAGATACATATATATTTTATTACCAAAATATAAGATGATACAAGATGAGCGCTTTCGCGTATAAGATATATGCTTCTTCAGATCTAACACATAATAAAATTCAACTAGTTTATATACAAAATCTAGAGTGTAGGCATCATTTAATCATCAATTAACAAATCAATTAATCAATTAAAATTAAAAGAAAGTAAAAATCTTTTAAACAAGACGTTCCTATCATTTAGTTTATAACAATGGAACTGCATTTTCACTATAAAAAATCAGTTTCGAATATTATCAAAGCGAAACTTGAAATTGAAGAATTCTTTAAAAAAAAAAATGTGTATCATTTAAAACATGAACATTGTCTAACATCTATAGATGGAAAAAAATACTTAGCCATAACCTAATGGTACCAGAGTATACAGAGCATGCTAGTAGATTTGCTTAATAGATGTATGATATAGAATATAAAGCATGAGATATTATATAAAATGTAAAAATACCTTAATGTAAAAAATATGAATAGATATAAGATATAGAATACATATCTAATAAAACCATGCACAATATATGACCATGGCATAATTGTAAAATTCATAAAAAATCATAAAAAGTAATAATGACACAAAATTAGCATAATATTTAATATTAATAAATAACAAAAAAATGGAAATATATATAAATATACAACCATAAGTGTGTGTAAGAGGCATGGTATTTCATCTACGATCCTTTAATATGGGTTTAAGAGATATGTATTGGTTTAAACCTGGGGATTGATGGGCTCTTAATTTAAAGATCCATTCTAGCTCTTTCAGTTCTAAATGATTAATATAATCCCCTCCCCTCTCACTATTATGAATAATCTGCAAAACTCTAAAACAAAATGAATGATTATTATTTTGAATAATATGCTTAGCTAACGCATTTAATTCATTCTTACGCTTTATATCATAAGTATGATTATAAATTTTTTTTTGAGTTGCCTTTTAGTAAGACCTACATAATAAACAGAACACATCTGACATGTAGCCAAGTATATCAGGTTCGAGCTATTGCATGAAGCTTGGAACCTTGGTTTAAAACAATAGTTCATAGAAGGATGAGTAAATATTTGTTCTTTTGTAATATATCTGCACATATTACATTGTTTACAAGGGTAAGTACCTAGCTTTACAGACATGTCTGAGTGTAGTGTATTGTCAGTCCGTGGATCTATACATAATAATCTTTTGAGATTTTTATTATTTCTATAAGTAAAAATAGGATGAGAACTTACTATTCCAGCTGTTTTCTCATCTATAGTTAGGACATTCCAATTATTGCCAATGATCTTCCTTATATTCATACTATCATTAGTGTAAGTTGTAATAAAGGGTATATAATTACTATAAAATTGCTGAGTATATCTTACATTACTATTATAATTCATATTGATATTGGATGTTGTTAGATTTAACGCCTTGCCCAGTACCTCAATTTCAAAAGATTTAACCATTGCCATATTATATCCTCTGTCCATAAAAATTTTCTCCAAACATTCAACTTCAAATATCAGATCAGATCTTTCCTTGCATAACTTAAGTAGCCGAATAAACTGGCTCTTCACTATCCCCCTAAACACATGTCTAGGATGCATGCTGTCATAGCTAAGAATAGCATTTTTCCAGCATTCCTTTCGATAGAGAGTGGAGACCATCTTTGTTCCCTTTATTTTGAGTTTCACATCCAGGAAATTAATCTCATTGTGGGATGTTTCCATGGTGAATCTTAGGAAACTGGTGGTATCCTCTAAATATGTTAGAGTTTTAAACTCCTCTATAGTCCCATCCCAAACAATGAGAATATCATCCACAAATCTCTTATATACTAAAATTTTAGAAAAAAGAACATGTGGAAATAAAAATTCCTTCTCCCAATGATAGACAACAAGATTGGCATAGGTATTAGCGTATGGTGTGTCCATGGCTACACCCCAGCGCTGTAAGTACAAAGAGCCTTTAAAGGAGAATACATTGTGGGATAGTACTAAATCTAAAAGTTGACAAATTAAGATTGCTTGATTCCGGCTTATATGTGAAAAGTTTTGCAATAATTCCCTTATAGCTTGAATACCCAGATCATTGGGAATAGCAGTAAACAAATTTTGTACATCTAAGGTACTCAGGAGATGAACTCCTTCATGTAAATCTATTTCTAGATTTTCAAAAAAGTCCAAAAGCTGATATGTGTCCTTAAGTATGCTAGGTATTTTATCCATACAAGTTCTAAGAATTTTCTCAATAAAAATAGAAATATTTTCTGTTAACCATTTATCACCTGAGACAATAGGTCTCAGTGGAGGTGGATGTAGGCCTTTATGCATTTTAGGCAAACCCTTAATAATAGGAATTTTAGGATGTTCATTACAGAAATATTCATAAGTTTGATGTGTAATCTGTCGACACATCAGCATGTCATACAATATGTCATTCACCTCTTTAAATATGTTATTTAATTGATCTTTGTTAATTTTAAGATAAGTGTCATTATTACTAAGCATCCTATCCATAAGGGTGTCATATTCTTCTACATCTAGTATGACTATACCCCCCCCCCCTTGTCTGCTGGCCTAATGGCAAGGGAAGTATCATGACATAACTTTGTTAAAGAATGCTGTTCATCCATGCTCATATTAAAGTATCTGCATTTTCTCTTTCCATTCAAAAAATAATCATAAATTTCTCGTTCACATAACTTCATGAAACAATCAATATGTGCAGGTAGAGCAGGAGAAAATATACTCTTACATTTACATATATCAAATATAGATAAATCAGTATATGCTTTATTGCCTCTATCAAAAAAGTGTAGTTTTAGAGCCACAGCCTGTGTAAACAATCGCAAGTCTGTTAGCAGCTCATAGAGGTTACTACCCCGTGAAGGAACAAAGGAAAGACCTCTGTTCAAAACGCTAATGTCTGAATCAGAAAGGACAAACCTGGATAAATTGAAGCGTAAGTCAGTTACTGCCTTAGTCGCTGTCTTTGTTGCGGGTTTTCCCCTGTATATTTCCGCTTCCTTTGATCTCGACTCCGCAAACGGCCCCGTTGATAAATATTCCTGCTTACTGGAAGGAGTAAAAAATGCATTGCTTGCATGGTGCCGTGTTTCGGAACAGCACCCAATTTATTAAATGTCTCTTTATTGGCATTGGCTTGTTGGTTAGGTAGGGGAGTAGAAAAAGAAGCAGCAGTGTCCACTAATTCCATAACTTCAGGAGGCGTAACGAAGGCTTCCTCTGCATTGCGCTTTACATTGATGACAGAGAGAGCTGAAGGTGTGGCTATCTCATTGGCAATGAGCGTGACATCTGTATGAGCGGAATTCCATGCAGAACTGATAGGTGGAGGTACATGATCTGCTCTCCTCGGCCAAACAAATACACACCCTGTTGAAAAGTCACGGAAATCACGCTGAAGCTTCTTATGCTTAATCTGTTGTAATTTATCAGCATAAAAATCTATATGTGCATATAGGTTGTCCAATCTATTCAGACAGTGCTCATGTTTAAATAATTCACGTAGTTCAGAATTAAGTTTGACTATTTTGGAAAGTAATTCAGTTTCAAGTGGTTAAAAATAGTCAATCATAAGTTGAATATATTTGAAACTTGTTTTGAGATTGATTTCTTGCCATTTTTTCAGTAAATCAGAGTGAGCGTCCCCATAACTGGGCATGCACAATACCCTCATACCTCTGGGAACCAAACGAAAATGTAGACAGGCTTCCATATGCTTTCTTTGCCAAATGAAGCGCTGTAGTTTAAACAAATCATTCTCCAGTTGCTTAAATAAGGTATTGAACTGTTCAATATTTTCAATATCTTTAACTGCATCAGCATGAACATTGTTAGATAACTGCAAATCCAGTGTCAATAAAGGGTTATTAACATTTCTGATGATGTTATTCCATTTCCTGTTAACATCCCTCGGCTCCGGATTATAGTCAAGTTCTATAGCAACGTTAGCCATTCTGTTTGGTTAAGCAGTACAAAAAGGCAGGAGAATAAAGAACAAAAAACTGCTATCATATGGGAATACTGGGATATATATATATATCTATATACCTTTTTACTTACACATACGAATACACACACTAACATACTGCTAAACATTCATTACTGTATATATATATATATATATATATATATATATATATATATATATATATATATATACAGACTGCTAACAAATATGGAGGGTTCACAGTATGTAGACTATTACATTATTAGTTTACATTACCTTTGTTGGACACTGCTATTTTTGATGGCTTGCTGCTAGTTAGCCTGCTGTTCTGTATTGTTTTATTTTCGGCTGTCTGTGTCTCTTATTCTCTCTGTCTGTCTTTCTCTCTCTCTCTCTCTCTCTCTCTGTCTCTCTCTCTCTCTCTCTCTCTGTGTCTCTCTCTCTCTCTCTCTCTCTCTCTCTCTCTCTCTCCCTCCGGCTGTTGCAATGAATGTATTGCATGTGTAGACTGGGAGTACAGGCTGCTTTTGTAGGTATATGCAGATGTGCATGTGATGGCCTCTGCACCAATTTTTAGCCAGCATTTGCTAATTGCATGCAGCCTGCTGTGTGGTAATTGCAGTTCTCACTGTGATTTCAGGACAGTGCTATAAAATGTTAGGTGAGGTAGGCGTAGCCCTTTCAGATTTCAAGGAGGGGACCATGCTGGTATGCTGTGTTGTAGGCACTAGCATGCATGTTGTACTGACAACTGACTATTGCTTCCTCCAGTTTATTCTTCTCAGTGTGTATGTTAACTGACACCTAAAAATACTAATACTGTTTAAATGGGAGTATGTGCTTTCCTGTGGGACTTGTGGAGTAACTGGTTTACAGAAGTGGCTCTTGCAATTTGTTGCTATGGCTTCACTATTTAGCCTTTACATTCACTCCTTGAAGGCCTGCTAGGTGTCTTTACTGGAATGTGTTGCTATGGCTTTCCTATTTTCCATTCACATTCACTCCTTGTAATGCTTGCTATATTTCTTTCAGCAGTAATTCCTTATATGTTTGTTGTGGTTTTGTGGTACTGCATGCCGTCTGGTCTGGCCAAGGTGTGGGGCTTGACACCTACAAGGGTATTTTATTTTGCTGCTGAGCAGTAGTGGTGCCTTGTACTTTGTACTAACAGTTATGGATAGCAGGCACATGCAGTGCTTGTAAACTGCTATACTGTCCTTCTGTTATTAGTTGGATACCTCCTTTGATATTTGTGGGTTGTACACCTACATGTGGGTGTGCTTGTGGAAGCTATTCTACAGCTATGACAGCAGACAGAATGATATGCCTGTGAGTTTGTGACACTTGCAGGCCTCAGATACTCTCAGGTGTATCTTTTATCAGCCTCAGGGAATGGTTCATATCAGTGGGATACACCCGTGATATATTTCAGATATTCTGCAGTTGTGACTGTGGGGTATTTTGAGCATGTGTATTAATACATCATTTCTGACATGCAAGTAGTGCATTTTTTCAGTAGTTGACAGTTACCATTATGTGGGATAAAACACCTTTCTGCCTACTGTTAGTACATTTCACAGGGAGTCAGTAGGGCACAGTTAACATTTGTTTTCAAATCAGGGACATCCCTGTAAATCAGTCACAGTTGCGAGGTCTGGCCTCTTACCTGTTCAAATATGGAAGTGTTTATCCTGCTCTGATAGTGTGTGTGGTTTGCAAGATTCTACTGTCACATTATTACCTACTAGCTACTGACTAGCATGGCTGTTTCTCTTATCACACTAATGTTATACAAATCCAAAAGAATTGCCAGTAAAGATACAAGAAAAGCTTTCTGTAATAGCCTTCCTATAGTCCCTTTACATTCAGTCCTACTATTTCATGATATATTGCTTTCAGCACAAAGTTCTTGTATATCAGTCATGGCTTAGTTGTAAGTCATGCAGACTAGTGTTTCCAAGGTCCTGGGTTCGAAACTGACAGAGGAATTTTATTTTGCTGCTGAGCAGACTACAAGCCTTGTCATTCAGAGTGACTAAGGCACTTTTAAGCAGTTGTAAGCGGGTTAGCGCTGGTTTGCGACGAGCTCACGCATGCACACTGTCGCTTAGCTTCGCACACACACGCTTAGCTAAGCGCATACAGGTGCACACCCGCTTACTACTGCTTAAAAGTGCTTACTCTGGCGCACACCCGCGCTAATTTCTTTGAAAGAAATGAAAATGGCGAGATAGGAAAGTGGTAAAAAAGGGGGAACAAAGAGGGTAGGACAGTAGGAAAACAAGCTCGGGATTTGCAGGAAGGATGTAGGAAAGGCCTATAGCTGCCCATTTCTTTATCAGCAACAGCTGTGCATATGTCTGTAATTTGGTGTGAAATTTGAAACCTTCCACCCCTGAGAGAGTGGTGAGGACAACAAAATATGTTGTACAGCCAGTTGTAATTACCACTTCACATGTCCAGCAGACATGCCTGCAAAATGGGCAGCTATGTATGGGGCGTAATTTTTTTGCGGGAACAGAGTGCCCTTTTTTTTTTCAGGTGAGAGTGGAATGTGAGGTACAGGAAGTAGGTATATTTGGGGAGGTAGGTAGGGGAGGTTAACAGACAAGACAAACAAGATGCATACAGGGGTGGAGTATGACACATGTGGGGGGAAACACAATTGACGGGGACGGATGTTGGGATATCGCGAGCCCATGAGCCCACAGATGGCAACAGTGGAACTGAGATCCCCACCCATGGGCAGTTGCCACTGTGCCTTCACAGCCCAGGATGGGGCTGTGCTGGGGGCTGTGTAGGATGGGCAGCAGGGACACCCGTGAGTTGTGCCACCCGAGCCTCAAGCTGGCGTAGGGGTTTAAGCACAGAATGCCTGATCTCGCTACGCACCACAGACCAGACACTTTGGAGGGTGAGTGGACGGTCTCCTCCGGCCACGCTTGCAAAGGGGGGACGAGCCCCATCCCCTGCAGAGCTACCACCCGAAGGTAGCACAGGGCCACCGGAGGAGGTTCCGGCCTGGGCACTAGTGCCAGGTGCACTTGCCAGCTGAGGTGGGAGAGGTGGGTCTGCTGGAAACTGCCTTCCCTGTTGTCCTATGTTTAGAAATATTTTATGACATTTTGGGTTAGTAACAAACAATACCATTCAAAATTAGTTGTAACAGCATGCATCAGTATTCCCATTAACCAAACACCCATGAATTCCAAACATTGAACAGGAAGCATAACACATGCATATTTTGAACAACAGTACACAATCCAACAGCATGCAGGGTCGATTGATGGCAACAGGCCATCAGGTTTGGATATGTGAACAGGGCACATGCAGCAATGTACATGCAAATATGTTTGAACCAACAGGACAAATGTCCATAGGAATTGATTGTGAATACACATACCCAGTTTGTTGTGGAATGGCATTATTTGTGAATATAGGGTAGGGTGAAGAAATATTTCATTAACAACTTCAACTACATATACATATGCTGTACATCTCTAGTAGCTGCAGATATATATACCCTACAGGTCTTAGTACAGTTTCCTATATGTAACCTTAGGAATGTTGGTGATGGGACTGTTACTGCTACATTAATATACATTGCATTTTTATTCATACACATTTCATATCTGGCTATGTTCAGGTACAGCATCCTGCTACATTTCATTTATATGGCTCTAGACAACTGTGGATGTTCATTATTTCATACAACCATACTATCTCCATATTGCAAGGGTACAGCAACATATACAAATTGTAGGACAGACACATTCCAGCTTCAGTAGTTTATTTCAAACATTTCACTTTTTGGTTGTGGCTGTCTCATTAATTTCATTATGTACTGACTGCAGTATACTTTATTCAGAAGTTATAACAGCTTTCTTGGTCGATTCATACCGCTTTCTCACACTCTCACTTGTTTTATTTTTACAATTCAAGATGGTACTTTATTCTAGGCATTATTAACATGTCATACTTGATTACAACAATCCTTTCCAACAGACTCACTTGTTTCATATGACAGATTTTCTAAGGGGATGTATTTGACACGTGTATTATCTTTAGCTTGTTTACCACTGATTTTCAGGCTGCTGCAGGTTATCTGATATTACATTTAAGGTGGGTAATCACTATTTCAGACTTGTTTACTTTTTATTTCTGGATTACAGGCTGCATCACTTATCTAATCATACAGTGCTAGCAGAATCTTTCTTCTAGTATTATTTGAACTTTATTAATATGTAACTACAGTGAACTCTTTTACAAGCTGTCTCACTTATATTGTATAACAATTACAGAAATATAATTACTAACCTGCCTGGTGGTGCAACCGTTCCAGCCTATCACCATAGGCTCGCCGATTTGCGGAACGCACACCTGCAACAGTAATATAAATGAAGTAATATTGGAACATACATATCCATAATATCAGCTAGGATAATTCCTTACATACATAATTACATGGATACTTACTCAGTAGTGGGGCGTTGGGCATTTTCCGGGCCTCCTGGATCCAACGGTTCAGTTGGTCCTGCTTCCGTCTCTTCAGGTCTGCATGGTGGTGACGGACCTATTCACCAGTCCTTGGTATGCCTGTGGCACTGGTGAGATCATGTGCCAACCAGTTCCACGCCTCTGCCTTATATGCAGCCCACAGAACCTGGCCCTGCATGAGTTGAGCCTCATGATCGTGGACTAGGAGCCAAACCATGTATGTGGACTCCTCAACACCCCACCTCTGTGCATGAAAGCGACTACCCTCTCCTACACCTGCCATCCTGACTGCAAATAGGTTCCACAATCAGTTATGCTGTGTATTCCTGCCTATGGGGCTTATATATGCCGTTTTTCCCGCACTTATCTGTGATTGGCCATTTTGGAATTGTATCAGCTTCACAAAACCTGCTTTGTCATGCTTCTATTTCCATTCATTTCTATATATATGCTAATACTGCATTTTTCAGTACAGCTGTCATGGCTTAGTGGTTCAGTACTTTGAATATGATGCACAGTATCCTGGGTTCGAGCCTGGGCATTGCTTTTTTTTATTTTGCTACTGTCTAGACAGGCTAGGAGGTGTGTCTGTTTAAAGGCGGCTTTGATACAGGTTGCTTAATGTTGCCTGCCGGTAAGCCGGTTGGCACGCTGCGCAGCTCTGCGCAAACGGGTTACGCTGGTTAACACGTTATTTGGCTATGAGCACGCATATTACGCTGTGTGAAATGTTGCGCAACTACGGGCACACACTTTCAGCATGTTAAAGCACTGCTCGACTCCAGACACTCATATTACACCTGTTAAACCACTGGTCACCTGCGGGCAAACATACTCAACTTGTTAGAGTGCTGCTCAGCTATGGGCACTTATAAAATATTTTATTTTTTTATTGTGTCAGATTTCTTCATAAAAACATGGCCCATTTCATTGTATTTTACTTAAATTATAATTGTGTGTATATATATATATATATATATATATATATAATATATATTTTTTTTATTTATTTATTTATTTATTTTTATTTTACATTTGTTGACCGGGCTAGTCTAGCTGGACATGCATCCGTTTTCAGCAGAGGCCCGGGGAGAAAAGCTCCAACACTAGCAGTAAACAAAAAAATTAACAAAACAACGATATGAATAAAAAAATTACAAAGTACAAAGGTAGCCTTGTTTAAAAACAAATGACAAAAACAGACAGTTATATAGATATGCATCATATACAGTTAGTCTAACAAAAACAGATATGCACAACACAAAGATAGAATTGCATAAGAGAAAGAATTTATAGTATAGCCTATTTCGAAGATGTAAAATGTCAAAAATTGAAAGTCTTATTTAGAAGCATAGTCAGGAGGGAGGAAAGTTAGGAGTAGCGGAGAAGCGATTTCAGTCGGGGTTAGCACAAGGACAAAACCACTGAGTTTTAAGATGTTCTTTGATATGTTTTTTGAAAAGAGAGGTAGAGTTTTGGTTAGATATTTCATGAGGGAGTTGATTCCAGGTTTTTCCTGCAGTATTTGAAAATAGTGAGTCCCCGGCTTTATTGTAAGATTTAGTCAAGGATACTAGGAGTTTATTAGCAGAGCGTAGTGTAGCTAGGTTTTTATAAGGTGAAATCAATTTAGTAAGGCTAGGTATTATCAGGGTAGAAAAGGGTCTTATGAATGATAAGTAACTGTTGATAGAGTAGGTGGTTATTCAGTTCTAACCAATCTAGTTGTTTGAGGTTAAGACAGTGGTGAGTTCTGAGGGGAGTAGCAGTACTGAATCTAGTTATACTATTGTAACAGGTAGAGAGTTTGGTAATGTTATTTTTAGATAAGTTAGTATATATAGCAGAGGCATAGAAAAGGGTGGAGATAAGGTGGGTCTGGGCAATGTTTTTTCTAGCTAATGGGGTAAGGAAGGGTTTAATTCTATAGAGAGTACCAATTTTTTTGTTAACAGCTTTAATGGTGGTGTTAATATGGTCATCAAAATTAAGATGGTTGTCAGTAGTTACACCTAATAGGCGACTGGTCATATCTGGGTTAATATTGGTAGCATTATTAGAGGATATAGTGAAGAATGGTGTGGGAGATTTGTGAGTAGGAGTAAAGAGAAGTAGTTTTGTTTTTTTGGGATTAAGGAGGAGGCATTGTTGCATAAACCATTTTTCTACATTTTGGAAAACCGTTTGGGTGAGGGACTGAGGAGGGAACATTTTTGCAGTGCAGATTAAAGTTGAGTCGTCAGCATATTGAATGCAGGTGGCTTGAGGTATGTTCAAGTGTAGGTCATTGATAAATAATGAAAAAAGAAAGGGACCTAAGATTGAGCCTTGTGGAACACCAATATTTACTGGGAGTAAAGAAGATAGGTTGTTGTCCCAAAGCACTGCTTGTTGCCTGTTTTGGAGATAACTCCTAAACCATTGAAGTGCTTGTGAGTCAAGAGAATAGAGATTTAGTTTGTCAAGAAGTATATTATGGTTAACCATATCAAAGGCTTTTGACAGGTCTATGAACAGTGCGGAGGAAAAGAGGTTATTATTCCGATTATTATTTATAGAGTCAGTGAAGGAAAGAAGGGCAGTTGTAGTGCTGTGGAAAGGTCTGAAGCCATGTTGACAGTTGGCTAGAAGTTTATTTTGTAGAAGGTAGTTAAGAATTTGTTTGTGTATGCATCTTTCCATTATCTTTGATAATGGAGAGAGTAAGGCAATAGGGCGAAAGTTTGAAAGCTCAGTAGAAGAGCCCCCTTTATGTAGAGGAATTATGTGAGATATTTTCCATAAGGTAGGGATTTTTCCTTCAGAGATAGTCCTGTTAATAAGTATGGATATGGGGTAGTCTATAGCTTTTGCAGCAATTTGTAGGTATTCAGATGGGAGTTGGTCAGCAGATGGGGTGCAAGGTTTAAGTTTTTTGAGAAGCTTATAAATAAGAGATGTAGCGACATGTTGAATATGAAAGGTATTAGATAAGGTTTTAGAGGTATTTGGTAAGGAAGCAGTAGGTGTGGGTAATGAATTAGCTAGGGTTTGAATGGCTTCTGTAAAATAATTGTTAAAGGCATCTGGGATCTGGGTGGAATTGTTGAGGTTGAAGCCTGAAGGGGTAGGAGTAGTTGAATGTCCTGGTTTAAGAAGTTTATTAATACCTGACCAAAATTTTTGAGGGGTTTGTTGACTGGTTTGTTGAAGGTGAAGATAAAATTCCTTTTTGTCTCTAAGAGTATCTTTCTTGGTGGCATTTCTTAATTGTTTAAAGAGGAGGTGATCAGATGGACATTTGGTAGCTCTCCATTTGGCCCATATTTTATTTATTAGGATCATTTTTTGCTTAGTTTGTTTAGTTAGCCATGGGGCAGATTTGGATCTTATCCTAGTAGAGCAAAAAGGAGCGTGATAGTCTAGGATTTGTAGAAAGTTGGTGTTAAAGTAGGTCACTGCCTCATTAAGTGCAAGGTGAGTCAGTGGAGACCAGTCACATGCTTGCAATTCATTCAGGAAATTATCAGGGTTGAAGAATTTTTTGAGGGATGTATTGAGTTTATGAGTAGTTGGGATATGCAATTTTTGTCTAATGACATATGTAAGCATATGGTCACTAATATTATCAGGAAGGGTTCCTGGAGTATAAATGCTAGGGTGGTTATTAATAAGGATCCAGTCAAGAGTTGTTTCTTTCCTATTAGGTTTATGGATTCTAGTTGGAGTGGTTATTAATTGAGAGAATCCATAGAGATTTATGTGGTTAGTAGGGTGCTGGGATGAACAGGTTATCCAGTCAATGTTAAAGTCACCAAGTATAATGGTTTCTTGGGGTAGTTGGTTAGAAAGTGAACTAAGTAAGTTTTCTAGAATATGAGTATTGTTTCCAGGGGGAAGATATATACAAATTAGGTAGATAGATTTGTTGTTGTTAATTTGGAGTTATTTACTATATATATATATATATATATATATATATATATATATATATATATATATATATACATATATGTCAGGGGATTGTTTCTTGCTTATTTCACTAAAAATAAAAAATGATGTTGTTGGGGCTCGATCCGTGACTACCTCCTCTTTGGCCGACGTCCCTACTGCTACGCTATTGCTACTTGGCTCATTTTGCATATTTAGAGATTATATGCTTTTTCAATGACTGCTAACTGTGGCTGAGCAAAGGGCACACCCGCGCAAACGAGCGCAATTACAGGCAAACATTTTTGAAATTAAAAAAAAAAAATTAAACTGTTCATTTTTACGTTTTACATTTCAGTTGGGTTAATAGTCTGTTGGGCCATGTGTGCTGTTGTGTTTCTTGACATTTCCGTGGACTCGCTAGTGGGAGTTTCCTTTTGGGACTGTGATTCTTCTGGGGGCGTGTCCCTTTGCAGGTCTCACCATGCGGACATGCCCCCTACATTGCTACACATGCCGTGTTAGCCTAGGGTGTGATTCAGCATGCCCTCATGAATATGCATGGCATGCTGAAATCGCCCCGTTTAACTGCAGCCTCCGTGTAAGACTTGCTAACTCTTACATGGAGGCTTCGTGAATCCATGTCTATGAGTTTTCAGGATTTTGAGTTTTCAGTATTTTGAACTTTCAGGATTCTGTAGCACCCCCATATATATATGTGTGTGTATATATATATATATATATATATATATATATATATATATATATATATGTATATATATTTATGGGTCTGCTTCATTCTGTCAAATTACCACATAACCAAAACTAAAAAGATCGAGACAAGAAGAGTGAAATCACGCAAGAACAAATCCTTAGAATGCCAAAATCCAGAAAAATAAAACGCCAGTTGTGGATGTCACAAACCATTCAGAGCTTCTGAATGCAGATCGCTGTACAGTGACTGTAGTACATTCTTGGAGTTTGTGTATATAATTTGCAGGAGGTGTGTGGGTGGAGGGGGTGGCACAAAAAACATAAAGCAAGGTAGATTTTTTTGTGTTGAAATGCAGCAGCTGGTGTTTCATTGTTCTGAATTTTGCCATTGTAAAGGTTTGATCTTCTGAGATTTTGCTCTTCTCGTTCTGTTCTTCTTTTGCTTTATATGTGTTTATGTAGGTGCGAGTGTGTGTACGAGTGAATGGTATGGATGAACTACAGTGGCAGGGCTAGGCATCTGGCGGTATAAACCTTGACTCGAGATGATTGGCACTGTTAAATTGACACCCCAACCCCATGGCAAAGTTGAGGATGGATAGATATATATATATATATATATATATATATATATATATATATATATTTGTGTGTGTGTATCTGTTTTATATGATCAACCTTCTAAAAACTCATATTTCACTAGGAATTTATGTGATCATCTGTTTAAAAAGTTGAATATGCACAAAGTAGCAGAAACAGATTTTTGCAAGGGAACAAGAACCACTACACCCCCTCCTCTTAATTATATATGCCAAATCTGAGATTGCATTATAATGGGGAAAAAGGCACATTCCCCAATCCCCACTGTACTGCAATCTCAGTACAATTTGTTCAACTTTTGAAAAAGTCGATTATGTAAAAAATACCCGTATATTCCCCCCACACACACACACACACACAGATATATAGATATATAAACATACTTTTGAAAAAAAATCACTATTTGTTTATTCATGTATTTTTTTATATGTCTTAGAAAGCACATTACATAATTTTCAAGGCATAAAGTTTTAGGAATAACATTTTTAGAGGTAAAAATATTCTGATTTAATTAATTTCTTCATTATCAACAAGATGGAATGATATATTAATGGCCAAATCTGCTATTATTTAGAAATTAGTTAACATGTACCCATAGTTCAACATACTCTTCACAAATTACTTTGTAGTTATGTATCTTAGATACGTTTTTTTTTTTTCAAATTCTGTCTGTAGCCATATGAAAAGGGTATGTTCTGTTGTCATTTTCTTTGATTTCCTATGCCTACAGACAATGCTGAATAGATTATATTGAAATATGCATTAAAACGTAATTTTTACAGCGGTGAATGAAGCATTACTTTACCAAAAGATATTATTTTCCTCATGTTTTAGACATAGTTCTGGTTTATTACCCATATCACAAGAAGCAGTAAAGAGACAATTGATCACACTTTATTATTCTTTGCTTTAAGTAGCTGGATCCCATATGTGTGTATGGTTTTAAGACGTACTAGCATTTTGCATTCATATACTTTTATTTATTTTTGTATGACTGTCAAATTATTTGTCTATGCTTGCCTTACAGGCAAACATCATGAAAACATTCAGATGATAACTTCATTAAAAGTTGTATTTAGATATGTACAAAATAAATAGGTTGGTACTAGGCTATCAGCCCTAGGGCCTATACAAGCCTAACCAGAACAATTCCCTGGCTATTTTTTCCCACACTATTTACTTCCCTGGACCCCTGTCTAGCAGGGTAAAAAAATGAGACCACAGTAAATAATTTCAAAACTTTTCCCACCTTTAATGTGACCTATAACCTGTACAATTCAACTGAAAAACAAACAAATCTGTTAGGGGAAAAATATAAAAAATAAAAAAAAGTACAATAAGCTGGTTGCATGAGTGTGCACACCCTTAAATGAATACTTTGTTGAAGCCCCTTTTGATTTAATTACAACATTCAGTCTTCTTGGATAGGAGTTTATCAGCATGGCACATCTTGACTTGGCAATATTTGCCTACTCTTCCTTGCAAAAGCACTCCAAATCTGTCAGATTGTGAGGGAATCTCTTGTGCACAGCCCTCTTTAGGTCACCCTACAGCTTTTCTATTGGATGTAGGTCTTGGCCGGGGCTCTAAACCCCATGAAAGTGGTGTAAAGGCTAAGTTCTCCCACAGAAATACTTCAAAAGTGTTTTCAGAGAGCTTTGACTTTGACATGTGTTTTACAATTCACTGTTGTAAGATTAGGTTCTACTTAAATGTAGTTTGTTAGGCATAAATATAATATTCTCTTTGTATAGGATTAGAAATGCAGCCATATGAAAGCAGATGTTTATGTTCATTTTACATTTAACTTGCAGATTCAATAGAAAGAAATATTCCAGTAACCTTCAGTCATGAATACCAGACAAACCAGACAGATACTGATATGAATAAAATGTGTTAAAAGAGTATGCAGTACATTAAGTACAAACAGGTTTGGGAACCAAAGTTAAAGAGGCATGGTGAAATTTAGAGGGTTTTGGTATTATTAGAAGAGATGTTTCAGACACAGTTAGTTAGTTCGGTCTGATACGTAGAAAGTCATTGTAGTGCAGTCTACAGAAGTTTGGTACAGACACTCAAGAGTGCAGAAGTTGGGTCAAATATCCAGCATTCCAGAATTTTAATTATATTATTTAACAGAAAAGAAATAAAGTATAATGAGTGCGGAAGGTAACAACATTATAATTAAGTCTATTTCAGTTTATCAGCACTGTTATTGGAGACAGTAAGCTTTAATTCAGATATTGTTGCCATCTACCTCCACTGTATGTAATAAAACATTCTTAACCTGTCTGTGTATGCAGACTTGTATTCTGAAAGGTGCAAGATGATTTGACACAAAGAACAGACTGGCACCTGTTCAACACAGTTCTTGGTAATTAAAAGATAAAGATATTTATTCCAGTCTCATTCCAGTTTCTCCCAGTCATCTCTAATTCATTTCAGTATTCTACAGTCCTTTCAGTTCTTACAATGATCAGCCACCATTGATTGGGGGGGGGGTACAACTGCAGTTAAAGTGAGTCCCAGACCCCATAGCAACCTTGCAAATTTAAAGCTGTCTATCACACATATTTTATAGAGCAGCAGTGTTCCTTCAGAACATTACTTCAGAAAATCTACAAAAAGTCTCAAAGAATTTCAAACTCTCCAGGGTACCAGTGTAAAGGACATTATCCAGTTAAAAGCAACATGTCAGAAAACTTCACCATCCCCAAATTAGATGACAGACTTTCAAGTTTCTAGTATGACATTGCGGAGACAAGAGATTCCTTACAAGAGGGAGTTTGAAAAAAAGCTGGGAGATGACTGGTCACCTTCTAAACCAACTTCAGCTTTCCTTATGCTAGCATTCATTTTATTACAATGCATTTTCTAGCTATATCATGCAGTAAATCTCAGACAGGTATAAATATATCAGTAAATATAAATTATAAAAATATGTCAAACAGTACTTATACAGTAAAGTCACCAGTAAATGTGTAGTTTAAAGTAAAAAAACTGGGTAAAACAGTCTAAAAATATTTTCTGGAAATGTTCATTTAATTTTCAATGTATTAATTCAGGAATGTTAAATCATTCTAGACACATAAGGGTCAGAACAGAGAAGCACTATGAGGTAATAGACACACTTCTTATGATTCACAATATAATTCAGCTTCTAATATTAGTATGGTTTCTGACTTAAATCGCATGCAATATGTAACAAACAATAGTTTACAGTCTTCAGCAATCAGTGTAAATGCTACAGAACATGTAATTTAAAATACAGAATTAAGTCACAGTATTGTAAATACAGATGTAAATGCAGTGTATGCAGCATGCATATTTCCAGACAGAACACAAAGAAACATTTGCAATGTCTCAAGTTTACATTATTTAAAATACAGATGTTCAGAATGTAATACATTTGCACTTATTGATTTCAAAAGCCAGGTAAATATTGCACTCTGGGAGAATATGAAGCATTAGAATATGGATTTTGATCAGTTTGGTAAAGTAAACACCAGCATAAATGATACATAGACTTCAGGGCAAAATAAAGGAGGAGGAGTGTATACCATAGTTCAAGTCAAAATTATTACTGGTGTTTCAGGGGAAAATAAAGACGAAACACATATCATAGCTCCAGTCAGTGTTGTTGCTAGTATAATAATAATAAAAAAAAGGTTTTCATATTAACTATAAAGAGTATGGAAGTCCAGTATTTATCTGTCATTTTTTAAGGATGAGAGAAATGATAATATTTCATTGTTTACAAAAAATAAATTATGCAATAATGTACTGATTAATACAGGCAGTTCATGTTCATTTACAAATAGACCTCTACTAAAGGACAGTGCAGCTATGTCAGGTTTTGAAGGATAAAAGGTTACAACACTCAGCAGTTTGGAGTGTAACAATACTGGACTAGGTATGGACATGTAATAGGTAAGGACATGTCAAAAGAGTTACATGTTGTTTTACACTTCAGTAACAAGACTTATGGAAAAATAGAAATGGTACGAAATGTACAATAGTGTACGCAGATGACATGTAAGAATTTGTGTGCAGTAGATTGTGCAAATGATGTACAGAAGTTCAGTCGTCACAGATGAAGTGCAGGTAATGAAGTTACCACATTTTCAGAAACAATATCTTATTCTCAGAAAAGAAAAGACAGATTGGGAAAGGAAATTTCAATTCACTTTTATGGCTAGTAAGAAAAAAAGATTTAAAATTGATATACATATTTACCATTCTGAAAGCACATGTTGTGTATGGTATACCAGAAATGACAATCAAGTTAATCTTGCAGAACAAATGGTTTACAGGTACAAATCTGTCAAATTATTTTTTGTGTTATTTTGTTTTAGCAGACATTGTTAAAAACCTTTTAATTCTGGTAGTAAAGTGTTGCAATGCATAAATAATATCTGGATACAGACAGACAGAGACAGAATGCAGAAGTTAATGTCAATGTTACATATAAAAAGTGACAGTATAGTCAAATGTTCAGATCCCATGCAAGAAAAGAATACAGCATAAATATTATGTGCCATTAAAGCCACAGGATCAAATCTCATGTCAGGAAAAGAAACCGATGTAATTTTAACTATATGAGGGAACAACACATACTTGTAAAGGACAGACAAAGTTCCAGAATCAGGTCAGTTCAATTCTTGTAATAAATGTGCATATGCAAATGGTTCAAAATTTTATATATCTCATGCACAAACTGCAGTGCAACAGAGCACATCAGAGGCATGGACTTGCATAACTGAATTATCACATTACAGGCCAGCTCAGTGAGCTGAATTAAAGATAGTACTGTATGCCATAAAAGAGTATGGCAAATACAGTTTTATGCAGTAACAGTTCTTACTATTTATCAATGAAAAATGTACAAAGTAATTATAAATTCTTGCAGCATTCAGTAGCACTGTAAGATTTAAATGACATCAGCTAAAATAACAGCTACATTTAAGGCTGTGGGCAGACATCTGCACAGTGAAGAAATTATTTTATTAATTACAACCTGAGGGTCAGAGAGAAAACCAAGAAAATTCAACAGTTGAGATTAATTTCATAGAGGTACAGAAATGCAAAAATGAAAAATTAGTACAGTGTCAAATTACTACTTTAGACTCATTTGAGTTTATGACAGGGAAAACAATGCCACTGAGGTTTCTGTTTGATTTAATGATGAAGTTTCAGCCTTTCCATTTCACTGTAGTACATTATAGGTTTGGTTACAGACTTACAAGAGTTTATTAGTAACATCGGTTTACTTCATGCAGATAAAAAGGTAAAGTCAGGGCAACACTATTGGTTTATATTTGTTAAAGCTGCACAAGTTAATTTAAGGATCTGATCATGCTTTTCTGTGCTTGGCAGATGCTGCTACAAAAAGACATGCTGTTAGTTTTGAATATTTAAATAATTTTCAATTTTGCATCCAGAATGTATGTTTCAATCAGGAATAATCATAACATCTGCCACCCAGACGTGCACCATAGATGGGTAGGGGGGATTGGAAAGCCTAATTTTAGAGACATATCAAGGGACCCTTGGACAATAAAGTGGCTCTTCTAATACCTCAGCAGTTGCTGGGACAATGCAGAGTAAGGCCTAAACTTGGCAACAGCTGTGGTGCACAAGTCAAATATCAACAGAAAAACAAGACCGCCAAAGCCAGATGTGAGGATTGTTTTTTCCTTCATTGTTTATTCATATATACAGTAACTGTGGTCAGATATATAAAGTATTATTTAGAGTTAAAATGTATATAAAACAGATGTGCATTTATGTAGAATAGAGTTACAGCATGTATGCAAATGTTTTTATGTCTTTGGACAATTTTATAAGAGTACTAGTTTTTGGTTTATGCTTTTATTTGTATTCAAATTATGCAATCAGGAAAGTGTTAGTTTAGTTAGTTTCCAGAGTGTATAACATTTATACACAGCTATTTCAGATATTCTGTATAAATATGTTTCACTCTAATGTACATTTTAGTCATGTTTTAGAATGACATTCATAAATGTTCAGTATAATACATTTCAGTTAGATTTCAGAATATAACATTCATATTCAGTTATATATTTTAACTGCATTGCAGTATGCATAAATAGGAGCATATATAATTAGAACAGATTTTGCAAAATTACATTACACCTCACATTATTCAATCATTATTTTTAAGGGTAAAGTGACAGAATTATTTGTAACAGGCTTATTGATATAATTTATCTAAATAAGTATTAATAGTTATTTAATATAATCAAGGCTTGACAGGTCAGGCTTAATTTGTTACAGAATATATTGCACATTTCATTATTGTACATTATACAGAAAGTTAAGAAGACACTGAGATGGTATGCAAACGTATAGATCTGAATTGCAGAAACCATAGGTTTTTAATAAATGTACATCTACTATTACATCAAATCACTATTTAGACACACATTTAAATGTAGACATCTGTTACAGCACACAGAAATTATAAAGGTAAATGGACAGGATTATTAGTAACAAATCTAGCTGAAGATTTACAGAGACAAGTCAATACAGTATATGGTAATTATGCTTCAAAATACATATATAATAGGTATAAAAAGAGAGTTTATAAATAGCTATGTTGAATATTTAATACCAGTTATAACAAGTTAGCAAATTGCTCAGTTATAATTAAATCATAAATTTAATAGACTTCAAAAGATTTTCAGATAAGTTACAGATTATAATGCTTAAGTGACACCTTGTAGACAAACTAAAAACGGCAAGTTTATTTACCAGAATATTTTATAATAGATAATTATTTTAAAGCTGTTATATTAGTTTTATTAATCATTATAGTATCCTTTGCAGACTATATTAATACATTTATAAAGAAATTACAGAAGTAAATCACAGGTCAGTCATTTCAGAGACAATTTTTAAATCCTACATAAATGCACTTAGCACAATAGACCTTGCATAGGCCAGAACATGTAAGTAAGGTATGTTCATTCTATATTTCACATTTTAAAGTAACTAAAAATAACCCCATTTATGGGTGTCACAGAGATTTATAAGATTAGGTTTCACTTAAAATCTAGTTTGTTAGACATAAATATAATATTCTGTTTGCACAGGCCTAGAAAGGCAGCCATATTAAAGCAGACATATATCTTTTTGCAGATTCAATAAAAAGGAATGTTTAAGTAATCTTCAGTCAGGAATACTGATGAGAATAAAATCTGCTAACAGAATGTGCAGTGCATTAAATGCAAACAGGCTTGGGAACCAAGGAGGCATGTAGAAACTTACAGGGTATTAGTATTATTAGGAGAGATACTTTAGACACAGTTAGTTCAGACTGATGTGCAAAAAGTCATTGCAGTGCAGTCCACAAGTTTGGTACTGACACTCAAGACTGAGTGCAAAAGTCAGGTCAAATATCCAGCTTTCCAGAATATTAATAATATTATTCAGGAGAAAATAAATAACTCTGAGTATAATGAATACGGTAACTACAGACATTATAATTCAATTTATTCAGTTTATTAGCACTGTTACTGGAGACAAGATTTGATTCGGATATTATTGACACCTACCTCCACTGTAAAAAAATAAAACATTCTTAACCAAACTATAGTATATGCAGACTTTTATATTCTGAAATGTACAAGAATATTTGGCACATAAAAGGGGAGACTTGACCTGTTCAGCACAGTTTCTGGTAATTAAGATATTCATTCCAGTCTCATTCCAGTTGCTTTCAGTTAGTTCCAGTTCATTCCAATATTCTACAGTCCTTTCAATTCTTACAGCTGTTTTATGACTGGATCTATGAGTGTTACTTACAATGTATTGTATTTATGTCATCAGACCCTAATACATATGTTTATGTACATACATTTTTGTTTGAATTTATATTTTTGCAGCCTTACATACATAGATTTATACACACACACACACACACACACACACACACACACACACACACACACACACACAAAAAAAATCTCTCTCTCTCTCTATTTATATATATATATATATATATATATATATATATATATATATATATATATATATACATATATATATATATATATATATATATATATATATATATATATATATATATATCAGTCTACTTCTAAATTTCAAACTTTAAAAACTTTGAGTTTCTTATGGTCGAGACCATATTTGAAACTTCGAACCATTTAAATGGAAATCTTTGTACTGTATGGAATGGTATGTTTACCATTTTCCTCACTGTACCATGATCTCGAACTTGGTATATTTAATTAGCTGGGGGTGTGGGGGGTGCAGGGGGGCTTGCCCCCTGCAAAAATGTAAAAAGAAAAAGCTTTTCTTATTTTTATTTTTTTCTTTAAATTTTTAAGTTTCAAAACTTTGATCTTATAATTTTGACCATAAGAAATGTGATGTTTTGAAAGTTTGAAATGTAGAAATACACCCATATATATCTATACACACTCACATACACACACACACTTAAATATATATATGTATGTTTAGTTAACCATGTGAATTACCTGTTTAGGATGTTTTCAAAAAAAATAAGCACTTTGTGAGGCAGGTGGGAATCCATGCCCTACAAAATAATGTTTATTATAAAATAGATAGGCAAGAATAATCATAAAAGGGTTAAATAAAGCATAAAAAAGGAGATGGAACAAAGCAGGAAGTCAACTTGTAAAAAGTCCTCTTAAATTTATTATCAAAACAGCAATAAAAAATAACAAAATATCTTTGTAATGTATACAGGATAAGCGCTTTCACTACAAGGGCTTCTTCAGATCATGAATGGTACATCGAATCAAGTACTTCCTATATATACATCCTTTCAAATTGAACGACCTATCATAAACAGGAATTAATCAAACCTTAAAGTAAAACCATTCATCTTAACATTGAAAGACAACTATGAAACAAAAAAAGCCTAGCTTATAACACATATAAAATGCATGTAACACCTATAAATGCATCCAAAATAAACAACTAACAAAGATGGAAACATAAAAACATATAAAACCATCTACAAAAACATATGAATATGTTTGGATGTGTGTATGTTAAAGAGTACTAAAATACAAAAAATGTATATATATGGGAATGTGTCACCTAGATAAATTACCTAATATTCCTACGTTTCCTCAACATAGGTTTGATAGAGGCCCTTTCATTTAATCCAGAGCCACTGTCTGCCCTCAACCTAATTATCCATTGGCTTTCCTTGGACTCTGTGTGATTAATAATGTCACCTCCACGCTTGGTTGGGGTTATAACCTCAAGGACCCTGAATAAAAACCTATGCATATTCCCCTGTATAGATACATGCTTAGCCAGGGCATTATGTGCTGATCCCTTCCTAATGTGGTAGACATGTTCTCTAACTCAATCTCTCAAGGCCCGATTAGTCTTACCCACATAGAAGGAAGCACAGGCCTGGCAAAATGCTAAATATACAAGGTTACTGGTCATACAATCGGCTGCAACACTCGTTGTAAACTCAGTCCCCATATCTGGATGCAAAAATGTAGTATTGACATCAATGTAGGAACAAAAATTGCAATGTCCACATGGTTTTGTATTTCCATCCTTAACATTGTTCCTTACCTTTCTAGGATGACAAAGCATCCTTTTCAAATTGTTTCTGTTTTTGAACAGGAACAGAGGTTGTTCCCCAACAATATGCCTGTTACAGGCTACAGAGGAAGCAGTACGACCAAAGAGTTTAAGGAAGTCAGTAGATCAGTGTCATGGTCTAGGTGCCGAAATTTCTTTTCCTCTACCGGTCCGCATGGACAAGGGCCCGAGGAGAACACGGTCCATGAGCCGGGGCCGGCAGAAGAGGAAATATTCGGGCGAGTTAGCACCCAATCAAACATTAAAGAAAATGTGGTTCAATACCAACAAACATTAGTTCATAACTTGTCCAATTATGAATTGTCAGAAGCTGATGTGAAGCTATTATGTAGAGGTCTGAATTTTATCCCCAGGAGTCATAGTAAATTGACTGAGATGGTTGTAGATTTTAAGTTATTTTGCAGGAATGTCATGCTTAAGTTGGCACATAATGGTGCCCTGGTAGAACTTGATGAAGCTGATAAAGGAATACCAAAGTTTAGGAACTTGAGTGAATATGTACCATTACATCACCCCCTTGTCGAAGCCTATTACAAGTTAACAGAAGAGGAGCTTTATAAGTATTGTGGCAACCCCGATACATCAGTAAAGTTTGGGAGACGGGATAATCTTAGTTATCAGGAAAGGCAGAGTCTCAAGAAACTACAAGCTGATAGTACCATTATAATCAGACCGGCAGATAAAGGTGGACGGATAGTCATCATGGACGTAGGTCATTATAATGCATCCATGGAATTCCTTTTAGAAGATAAGTTTTATAGAGTTGTTAGTATGGGAGATGTGTATGAGATTATTAGATATGTGAAAGAGACGTTAGTGGATATTTTCAGAGGTGGTATCATAGACCAAGAGCTCTTTGAATACCTCACCATTAAAACACCCCTAGTCCCCATTATACAGGGCCTTCCCAAAATCCATAAAAATGCTAGCAACCCACCTATGAGACCAGTAGTCTCAGGAAGGGGGTGGGTAACAGAACACTTGTCAGTGTTTGTTGAGAAACATCTCAGACCTATTTTAAACAAGAATGAATTTGTGTTGAAGGACTCAAAACAGTTCTTGATTGAACTTTATGAATGTCTGAAGATACATAAGGAGGTAGATAGATATATTTTTGTAATGCTTGATGTCCAATCCTTGTTTACAATAATTCCTAATGAACTAGGACTTATATATGTCCTAGAGTATCTAAGTAAACCTAGTGATTATTCAGGGGTTTTGACTGACTTGATAGTACATTTCCTTGAGTTGGTATTAGAGAACAATCTGATCATGTTCAGGGAAACTGTTTACAGGCAGTATGATGGTGTGGCCATGGGTACCCCATGCGCCAATAGCTATGCCAACATGGTTTTGGCGCATTGGGAGTACCAAGTGCTATTCCAGGAGGCAATGTTCAAGGAACATGTGGTCTTTTATCGATGATTTGTCGATGACCTTTTTATTCTCTGGAAGGGAACAAGGGAACAACTTGAGTTGTTTACCAATACTATGAATAATTTGACCAACTTTCTTAAATTTACCATGCAGTTCTCTGAACATAGGATAGAATTCTTGGATCTGTTTATAGAGAAACTGCCCTGTGGTGTGATCAATACAGGGATATATCGTAAAGCCTGTCACTGTAACACCTTACTTATGAGGTCGAGCATGCATCCGGCCTATATCTTCAGAAACATTATCAAAGGGCAAGGCATTAGAGCATCCAGATTGAATCCTACAGAAGTAGGCTTTGTAGAGGAGGTCAATAATCTTAGGGAGAGGTTTTCTCAGAGAGGATATGACATCAATGAGGTCAATAAACATCTGGGTGATGCCTGTAAACTACGTTCCAATGTAGCAGCTCCTTATTTTGGGTCAGTTACCTAGGAGAAGGGGGTATTTGTCACCAAGGAACAATCATATACCAAAATCTCCACCTTTTTTTCATCTGATCACAATAAAGTGAGGGACATCATTAAAAGGCATTGGTCTATTCTGCAGGTGGATAGTGATTTAAGGCATATTGTTGGGGAACAACCTCGGTTCCTGTTCAAAAACAGAAACAATTTGAAAAGGATGCTTTGTCATCCTAGAAATGTAAGGAACAATGGAAAGGATGGAAATACAAAACCATGTGGACATTGTAATTTTTGTTCCTACATTGATGTCAATACTACATTTTTGCATCCAGATATGGGGATTGAGTTTACGAGTGTTGCAGCCGATTGTATGACCAGTAACCTTGTATATTTAGCAGTTTGCCAGGCCTGTGCTTCCTTCTATGTGGGTAAGACTAATTGGGCCGAGAGATAGAGTTGAGAACATGTCTACCACATTAGGAAGGGATCAGCACATAATGCCCTGGCTAAGCATGTATCTATACAGGGGAATATGCATAGGTTTCTATTCAGGGTCCTTGAGGTTATAACCCCAACCAAGCGTGGAGGTGACATTATTAATCACATAGAGTCCAAAGAAAGCCAATGGATAATTAGGTTGAGGGCAGACAGTGGCTCTGGATTAAATAAAAGGGCCTCTATCAAACCTATGTTGAGGAAACATAGGAATATTAGGTAATTTATCTAGGTGACACATTCCCATATATATACATTTTTTGTATTTTAGTACTCTTTAACATACACACATCCAAACATATTCATATGTTTTTGTAGATGGTTTTATATGTTTTTATGTTTCCATCTTTGTTAGTTGTTTATTTTGGATGCATTTATAGGTGTTACATGCATTTTATATGTGTTATAAGCTAGGCTTTTTTCGTTTCACAGTTGTCTTTCAATGTTAAGATGAATGGTTTTACTTTAAGGTTTGATTATTTCCTGTTTATGATAGGTTATTCTATTTGAAAGGATGTATATATAGGAAGTACTTGATTCGATGTATCATTCATGATCTGAAGAAGCTCTTGTAGTGAAAGCGCTTATCCTGTATACATTACGAAGATATTTTATTATTTGTTATCGCTGTTTTGATAATAAATTTAAGAGGACTTTTTACAAGTTGACTTCCTGCTTCATTCAATCTCCTTTTTGATGCTTTATTTTATTCCTGTGACCTTGGAGAAGGAACGTTTATCTAGTCTATTGGCAGCAGTTCTACTTCTGATTATTTTATAAAAGGATTAAAATCAGCATTAATCTGAGAAATTATTCATTCCCCATGGTGGCAGTTAGTTAATACTTAAATTTTTTTTTATTTTTATTTTATTTTACATTTGTTGACTGGGCTAGTCTAGCTGGATATATGTCCATTTTCAGTAGAGGCCTGGGGAAAAAAGCTCCAAGGGTAAATTACAGATATAAAAAAACATATAGGAAACAAAACATAGACATTGCTAAATACAATTTTACAAAAAAAAGCAGTAAGTAGGGAACATTAATTTAAAAATTGCAAACAAAATATCATGTAAAACATTTAAAACATCTCCCTTTGCTGCCATTTCACAAACCACAGTTGATTAGTACTTTTAGGGGCAATATGTTGTGTGGTGAAGCACACGCCTCAGCTGATAGCTTAAATGCACTTGCCAAAGGCCTAGAATAAGTACATGAAAAAAAATCAAAGTATGATGATCTTTAGGGTATTTGTAGGTGGCAATAAGATGTATAGACCTACACATAGGAGGAAGGTAACCAATAGCTGCTCATCTCTGCAAAAGAACTAGTAACATTTTTGGACAGATACAATGGGGATAATCCTCTCTGTGAGTAAATGTATTTATTTATTTACTTATTTGTTTTTGTTGACTGGGAAAGTCTGACTGGGAAATACCTATTTTCAGTGGTGTCCCAGGGAGAAAAACTCCATTTGCTTACATTGCACTATACTAGGTTCTTGTCAAGCACAGAGAAGTTACATTTCTATTTACGTTTATACACAAACAGTAGTTACATTTATACATATACATTCTAAGATTTTACAGAGGTGGAAGTTACTAAAGAAGAAGCACATGTACAATTTAGTGGACTGCACAGGCAGCAGTTATGTATAAAATGTGTTTTGTCATTTCAGTAAGAGGCTGAGAATATTGTGTTTAAGGAGAATATTTAGATAGTATTGTAAAAGTGAAAAAGTTTAAACCCTGTGATAAGCATGTACAGGACCAGGATTGGTTAAGATGTTGTTTAAGCAGTGGTTTAAAACTACTGACTTTGTCGGAGAGTTTTATTTGCATGGGGATACTATTACAGAGTTTAGCAATGCATTAGAACTAGTGCGAGTCTCCTGCAATATTATTTGAGTTATTCGTAAATAATAAGAATTTGTTACTAGAATGGAGGTCTCTTGTTGAACAGTCAGGTAGTGATAGGTTTTGTAGCACAGGGCATTTTTCTATATGATGAATTAGTTTGCCTGCTGTAGTCAGTTGTGAATATATTAGACAGTTGTGTAGTTCAAGCCAGTTTCATTGCTTTAAGCTAAGACAATGGTGGGTCCTATGAGGGGAAACTGGTAGAAAATGTAGCTATTTTATTGTCTCAGGAGGCAAGTTTCTTTCTTGTTTATGCTTGTTAGGATATGAGCAGTGTATAAGAGAGTCACCAGTACGAAAGTGGTGGCTAGAGTCATACCTCTCAACCTAGAAACATCAAAAATCTGAACAAAGGCCCATGAAAAATAGGTACAAATCTATAAACTGATTAACAAAATCTGCATGCATAATTGTGTAACCCCACCCACTCCAATGGATTTGTGGGATGCCAACTTTCAAACAGAAACTTAAGAACACAGACAACCAAAATATGGCCCCAGAGCCCCCTTGCAGCCATTCCAATGTCCCATTACTTGGCTATTTTACCCCATTTACCATAAACACTGTAATGTGCATACTGCTTTACTTCTACAGTGATTATTTGGATTTTATTTTACATTTTATAGCACAAACGCTAATAGACATCTGCTAAACAAAGCAATACAGTCTCACAATAAAAATAGACTTGGCATTAAAACTTCTCTGCCCTTGAAACTCACATTCATTGAAACAGCACTGAAACCCACATCCATAGAAATTGCTTCTGGCCAGTGGTGGATAATGATTACCTTTGGGCTGTTTTGAAATCATAGGCCCCTTGCACATGAAACATACATGTGTTCTTTGATACACCTTCCTGACCGTATTAAATTATATTCCTTGTACACTACAGCACACTTGTTGGAGAATGTTTTAAACTTACTGTTTTGAACATTTTTTCAGTAAGCAGTGAAACAAAATGCTGAACCAATAATGAAAATAACTGCCCAATTCAGAACATGTCCATCATAAAAGTCTATTCAAACGTATACTATCCAGCAGTATCAATAAATATGCACAATCTCTGCAGAAGTAAAAGTCATCTAAATTCCACATTAAAAAGAGATCTGTAACTAATGAAAAGGTTGCTGCTAGCAAACAGCATTATATTTCAATGTTTCATCTACAAGTAAAGTGCCTGTTGCCCTTGAAGAATAAATTGCCTATGTTATATTAAAAATGATAAGCTAGTAATATTGCAATAGGGAATGGATGGCAAACTGATAATATGTTCATAGTCCACCAAAGAAGGACATTCTCAGGACTGCAGCATCCACACTTTTTAAAAGTACAACACCGTACAGTATCAGCAATCGCTCTAAATACTGTGGGAGTAGACCCCACATGCTGCTGCTGCAAAACCAAGTATACTACCTGTTGTGCTACTAACAATGCAAGTAGACTTTGTATAAGCAGCACTAAACTTCTGTTTCCCCTGAAGAACTGTGCAGCACAAGAAATCAGGAAAAAGCCAAAATTTATTGGAGAGGGGGACACAAAAACAAAATGGGCACACAGTTTTTTTTATAATATAAGTGGCCTAACACAAAAAAAAACTCTGGGCTAGGCTTATAAATGCCTTAGGGCAGATAGCCTAGTATAAACCTATGATCCTATGAACAAAGGTCCAAATCCTGGGACACATTTTAAACATTGCTTGTATAATCTTAGAATGTTGCTAGAATAAAATGTGTTACCATGTGTTTCCTGAAAGATAGGAAGACAAACTTAAATAACTATCATTATTTAGTGAATTCAGTTTTCACTGATTTGCCAGAGAACCATAAAATGTTATTTAACATTTGTTTACTGTGAACGTCCAACTTGGAACAAAGCTAATTTTCAGCAGAGGCCTGGGGAGAAATGCTCCAGACGCATGTCTTTGTATCATGGGAGGAAACCAGAGCACCCTGAGGAAACCCACACAAACACAGGGAGGACATGCAGACTCTGTGGACAGAAAGTACTTCAGCCTAGAATCAAACCAGAGAACCTCTTGCTGAGACGCAACATCACTCGCACTGCACAATCCAAATTTTAAGTGGAACAGATCAAAAAGTATGAGCCAAACACATTCTGGACATTCTGTGAAAATGTGTACAGTTGAGAGCTGTAACTCCTTCAATCAGGAGTGGTGGAATGGGTAGAGAACTCAGGCTCTTGCACCCTGTACCTAAGGTACAGGGTTTAAGTGCACACACACACACACACACACACACACACACACACACACACACACACACACACACACACACACACACACACACACACACACACACACACACACACACACACACACACACACCTCTCAATGTAAATAATGCAGCAATAACTGTTGAATTAAATGCAAAGACACATGCCTCTCAATGTAAATAATGCAGCGATAATGGTTGAATTAGGCTAACACAGCGATAACAGTTGAATTAGGCTAATGCAGTGATAACTGTTGAATTAGGCTGGCTGGAAATGCATAACGGTTAAATTAGGCTGGCTGGAAATGAATAATAACAGTTGAATTAGGCTTGCTGGAAATACATAAACCTGCAGCATACAGACTTGATAGGCAGAG
>NC_056726.1:1958368643-1958456143 GCF_019279795.1 Protopterus annectens
AAATGTCTAATAAACTAAATTCTATAAAAATGGATCAATTATAACTTACAAGTAGAAGTCACAAAAAATGCATCAAGCTAGATGATAAAAAGAGTTTGAAATGTAACTACAAAATTGCTTGCGTGCTCTCAGGCTAAAGAAGCTAAAAGGGAATACGTTTAGAGGGAATCACGGAGGCTCTGTTTAATGCTAAGGGACAGCTTGGTATGTTGTCACTACCCATAGTACTACCGTTCTTGGTTTTGGACAAAATACTTAGAACCTATTCAGAAGTAATTATGGAGTTGGGGACTATGTAGAAGGGAAAATTCATGGGGGAGTATCAGGAAATCTGTTTGCATGGGTCGTAGATATATACCTCCTGGATCATGGTTGGTTATGCCATTTAAGATCAGTTTTGTGCAATACTGGATATTATATCTTATATTCTCACCATAGTTAAAGAAAGTGTATGTATCTTTGGAAGAAGTGGCAATATTTAATTAATATCTCACAGTGCCCCTTTTGATAATACACTTTAGCAATCTGTACATTATCTTGCTAATGGGAGGATTTGAAGTTATTCCTTATTCCTTAATGACAGGCATTTCTTTATGTATGTATGTATGCATGTATGTATTAACTTTGGGATTTGCTGAAATTGGGTTTGCAACACATGAATTTATTCTTACATTTTTTATCATATTTGTGATGGATAGGGACAGATACTTCAATGCAAGAAATAAGATGAGAGTAAAAATCAAGTGGCATAAGTAACTGCTTTTACTGAAGGATTCTTGTTGGGTGGCTTTTACATTTTATTAGGTCATCCAAAAGTGCTTGGATGCTGGCCTTAAAGGATTTGTTGTTTATATTACAGCTGGATAGAGTCAAGGGCTTGGTTCTTAAGGAGGGTATGACAGCTTCATAGTCCGATTTAATCATGGAGTGGAGACTTTGGGAGTAGAGCAGGCAAATTATGTTAAAACATGATCAAGAAAGTTAGACCCTGTAGTCAGAAAGAACATAGTTTGGTCAACAGAGTTGATAATAAAGATAAGGAACTACTGTGTACAAATTCAAGTTCAACAGTAATGATAAAGATGGGGTCAGATTAACAATGTCTATAAAGAAAAAACAGAGTTTATTTTTAGCTAGTAGGTTCATTTCTAGTACCAGGGGTGTGTAAACTTTTTACTCCACTGTGTGTGGTGTGTGTGTGTGGTGTGTGTGTGTGTGTGTGTGTGTGTGTGTGTGTGTGTGTGTGTGTATGTGTATGTGTATGTATATGTTAATATATGTATATGTATATGTATATATATATATATATATATATATATATATATATATATATATATATAGGTTCATAGGTGTGTACTAGGCTAATGGCCCATGAGCCTTTACAAGCCTAGCTGACCTTAGTTCCCAGTACCTCTGTTGAGTATAGCAACTGGAGGGATCCGTGGGATGAATTTTTTATTTCCCATCCACTCATCAAGATTTCTCTTGAAGAGGGCCAGTGAGGTGCTCTGTTTAACATGTATGGGAAGTCTATTCCATGGCATGGGCAGTCTCTTGGTTATGAACCTGTCCCTCCTGCATGTTCTATTGATTGTGGTAATGAAGTTGAGGTCTCTGGTGCATGTGGTGCAGAGGGATTGGGATTTCTTTAGATGGAGCATTTCTAACAGCGCTGGGTCAGACATGACTTTGTAGGTCAAGTGAGATCGCCTCTAAGTAGGCAATATGAAACAGAGAATAGATGGAGTTTTTTGAGTCTGTCCATATAGGGCAAGTGTTTAGGGCATATGATCCTCTTTGTGAGGTACTTTTGCAGCCTCTCTAGTTATTTCCAGTGTCTAGTGAGGTACATGCCAAATGGGGCATTGTACTCGATGATTGGTTGAATGAGGGAAGAGTAGAGGGAGACTATGACCTCTTTCTTCCTGGATGCAAAACCCTTAGTAATGAGATGTGCCACATAAAAGGATGTTCTGACCACAGTGGCAATGTGGTGGTCAAAAGAAAGGTTGCTGTCAACCTGTGTTCCCAGATCTCGTATAATGCCTTCTGTGTTCAGTGGACTACCATTGATGTGGTAATTCATGGTAACCAGATTTTTCCCAAAGGGGATGGCGAGACATTTTTTGGCATTGAGCTTTAAGGCCATGGTTCTGACACCAGTCGTTGGTTTCAATGAGGCCTTTCTGTAGGATGTCAACATCACCTGGGGAGTTAATAATGTCTCCCAACTTGCAATCATCTGAAAACTTTGTCAGCTAGAGTCCCTTCATGTTGGCCTGGACTTCTGAGAAGTAGATACCAAAGAGGAGAGGACCCAGGACTGATCCATGTGGGACTCCACTTGTGATTGGTCAGCAGTCTGACTTGGAGTCAGAACCCACAGTGTGAAAGTAGCTATCTGTGAGCCAGTTTGCAACCCTCCTCGTGATATAGGGGTTGATGCCTAGCTTAGTGAGTTTTTCTATGATTCCTGAATGGGTAATGGTATCAAAGGCCTTGGCCAGATCAAGGTAGGCTGTATGAACCACCTTGTCTTCATCCACAACTCTGACGACTGACTCAAAGAAGTCGACCAAGTTGAGCAGGCATGATCTACCCTTCACAAAACCAAACGGTGTGGGATCCAGAGTTTGGAGATTCCCCATATCCTTGTTTATTAGCTCCATGATGATGCATTCCATATCTTTGCATATCAGACTTGTCAGGCTAATGGGGTGGTAATTCCCAGGCTCTGTAGTCACTCCTCCTTTGTGGAGAGGGATGACTGTAGCAGTGCACCATTCAGCAGGGACAAAGCCTCAGGTGAGGCTGTGATTGAACAGGGCACACAGGTGAGGTGCCAGTTCACTCTGTAGTTCATGTAGGACACAGCCAGAGATATTGTTAGGTCCAATAGAAGCTGTATTCTTGGCCTTGGACAGTGCTGTTTTAACCTGTGCAGCAGTAATACTGGGTGTCTGGCAATCTACTGGCATTGTGATTGGTACTTTGGGGGGGGGTAAACTTGGCACTGAATCTGTTGGCCAGTGTATTGGCAATAGCTTTTGGCTTGCTATAGGAGGTACCATTGTGCAGTAACTCAGAGCAAATCTAGGTATTGCCGTGAGATTCTTCACATAACTATAGAAGGCCTTGTGGTTGTCTTTACTGTCTGCTGCAACTCTGTTTTCATAGCTAGCTTTAGAGAATTTGACAAGGGATCTCAACTTTTTGTTGAGGCTGACAAGGGAGTTTTTCCAGTCTTGGGACTTCACCTTATTCTGCATCAGTTTCCTCCTTCTGTTGTAGAGTTTGTTTATGGCAGAGGACCACCAGATTGGCTTCCTTTTTTTGGAGGAGAGTGTCTTGGTTCTATTGGGTATGGTGAGAGTCATGCATTTGTGTATGTGGTCATACAGTGCATTAGTGTATGATTCAGCAGTCATGCAACTATTCTCCATTTGCATGGGTGCCATGAAGTTAGCCACCTCTGTTTTTAGGAGCCCAAAGTTAACTTTGGAAAAGTTTTTCATGGTGGTCACCTTTGGGGGATGGTGGGGGTAGGAGAGATGTGGATTTCCAAGGTGATTAGTTTGTGGTCGGATCTAACCATGGAGGAGTTGACTACTGGTGTTGAGCAATGGTCACCCATGTTAGTAATGACCAGGTCAAGCATGTTGCTACCTCTAATGGGGGTAAGAACGAGCTGGTCCAGGGCATTGGAATTAATGAATTCCAGGAAACATTGGGCAAGTGTTTTGGTATATGAGTAGTTTTCCCAGTTAATGGAGGGGTAGTTGAAGTCATCCAGTATGACAGTGTTAGGTTGGACCCTAATATTCTCCAGGGTGCTTAGGAACATGGAGTGCGAGTCTTGGGACATGGTTGGGGACGTATAACAGGCTACGACCTGAATCACTGTCTTACCCAATGTTAGCTGCACCTGAAATATCTCTGATGCATTATATTGGGCTACCTGTTCTCAGGTATGCGCATCCTTTATGAATATGGAAACACCACTGCCTTTTGAGCTTCAGTCCATGTTCTGGGGCTGAAAGGTGTGGAATGAGTTATAGCCTGGTAATGCAAGGGTGCTTTCTGCTGCTTTGAACCAGGTCTCTGTTACAGCAGAAATGTCGATGTTCTCCATTTTAAGGAGTGCTTTTTGAGATTTAGACTTCTAGCATTGCGCAGCATGACCCTCAGATTGCATTTGTTTGTAGCTGTTATGATGGTAATTTGATTTTGGAACACTGCCTAAAAAAGGCACTATATGGGTGGCAAGAGCCTTGGCCAGTATCCAGAAGCCCAAGGGTGACAGATGCAGGCCATCTCTGACAAAGCATCGAGGTCTGTCAATGTCATCCCAGGCAGACAGACACTGGATCCCCTTAGAATGACACCAGAAATTTAGCCAATTGTTGAAATCAATCAGTTTCTGCTTGTACTGTGGTATTATTCTGGGTGATGGTAGTATGCTGCTCAGGGCTAGGGTCATACCCACCTGGGCTACATAATCTGAGAGCTTCTCCATGTCTCTTTTCATGTAGTCCAGGGAGGTATGTCTCAGGTCATTCACACCCACATGTACTGTGACAGACTCATATTTGTACCTGTTGTTGAGGGCCCTGAGTGCATACGTTGTGACAGATCCTGGCACCTGACAGGCAGCTGACTGTTACTTTCTGCTTATTCAACCTAGTGAGTGGGACATCGGTGTGCCTCACTATCGAGTCACCTATAACTAGTGTGCTGGGCATGCTGTTTTGCCTTATGGGCTTTGGTTGAGTGGCACACTGTTTAGGAGAGTTATGTGTCTCGTGATTAGTGTTGTGGTGGTTGATTGTGTTTCTGCTTTGGTGGTCTCTGCTGTTTGGGTACTTTTATTGAGAACCACCGCAAAGGTGGGTGTGTGGTTTGTGGTTTTTTGTGAAGGCAGTGCTGGTGTGTGTTGTGGAGGACTATGTGTTCAGTGTGGTGTGGTGCAAGTTCTGATCCTCTCTTCTTGACCAGCTATTCCGGTCTTGGCTGGGGAGTGTATGGCTTCCAATTTGGATATACAAGTGCATCTCTCGCAAGTCTGAGTGTTGGGAGGTGTAATATACATACATATATTATATATGTTTGTGTGTATATAAACAGAAAAGTTGATCTAAGTATCATTCCATCACCCTGCTACTAAAATATGCATGCCCACAATGAGATGGCACATTACTAGTTAAGGGCATATTTATCAACCTAGGCAGTATAACAATCTAATGCTATTCTGTCATTAGCTTTCCTGTCAACAAATGAGTCATTAATGAAGGTGACTGAGTCCACACACACACACACACACACACAAACGCACACGCATGTACCCACATACATACATACATACATACATATATATAGATATATATACATAACTATATATTTACGCACACACATGCCTGCACACAAACACACACACACACACACACAGATATATATATGTGTATATATATATATATATATATATATATATATATATATATATATTATAAATATGATTTTTAAGCAGTTAAAGTCTTCTAGTTGAATATGTTTCTTCAGCCCAAAGCATTCTTTCCCATATTTGACATTTTATTGGCTCAGAGCCATATTGCCAATTTGATACCAGGAAAGTAGACTGGTGGTTAGAACCCTTTTAGCCACAACTTAGTATACAAAGCAGATCTGCAGTGAGATTATAAAAATACCAGCTAACCCTGGCCATTGGGATAAGCGTTTTGTGCTTTAGATATGTCTGAGATTGCAGTGTCATGGAGACAGAGAAATGCATAAGCTTTTATGTTCTTAGGATAAGTGACACCTTAGTTTTTGTCTTTTAAGTTAGTGCTATTTTACCTAATTGAAGTGATGTGAGATTACAAATGTTAGATTGATATGAGACTGCAACTAATAAAGAAAGAATGAGTTGGGAGAAAAGCCCCCATAGGAGTGAATACAATGGCTTCGTCGTAACTACTGCTGTAGGTAATTTTATACATATGGCATTTTTCTTAAAAACACCTCACCCAATTGAATATATGAATTCAGATATTGTGTACACTCAAGGAAGAAAGTTTATATTTTGTGTGGTTGCTGCTGCACATTTATTTCTAGAAAAGCTGATTTTAGAGAAAATACAGCTGTGTAAGGTGAACTTACTATAATAACAAATGTACAAATGATCACTGCTGTAGTAGCTTTAGCTATATAGATTATATCCTGCCTAAGATACAACAGTCAGGTTTTAAAGCTTCAGGGCACCTACCACGAGCCCAACTGTCATGCTGACTAAAAGACAAGTTTGGGCATGAAGCCATATAAAGCTTTCCTGTCACAGACAGAGGGAGGTTAACCCCTGAAAGGACAATGCTACGAAAAACAAAAAACAAATGTCCACACCCTGGCATCAAAAATGCACCAAAAATCAAAGATGGAGTGGGAGGGAGTGGCTACTGCAGTAGTGATCATTTGAACATCTAATGTTATGGTACGTTCTCTCTCTCTCTCTCATATATATATATATATATATATATATATATATATCATATGGGATCCATACAGAGCCCCGATTGCACTTTCCACAGAAGGAGGAATCACCGATCATACTTAACCAAAAATGCTGTTCACAGAAGCAGCACTTTCGGATAAGTATGCTCATTGTGCCGGTTGTACTACGGTGTGGATAAGGGAAAATTCCCGTTCCCTACTGTAGTGCGACCTTGGAGTGAGAATATTAAAGTAGGAGGGTGTGGGGGGTGCAGGGGGGCTTGTCCCCTTGCATAGAAGTAGGTCTAATGTTTTTTTTTTTTTTTTAAACATAATTTACCGTAAGCGCTTTTTTGGTGAAAGCGTATGTATATGTATGTATGTATGCATATATATATATATATATATATATATATATATATTGTTAATGTGTGACAGTGTGTGTGTGTTTGTTTTTTGTGTGGTTGTGTTTTCTTTGTTAATAAAATGAAATTCGAACCACAGTGTGCACTGAATGAATACTCAAGATCTGAAACACGAAGATTTATTCAACCAACAACTAAGCATATGCTTTCACCAGCAACCTGGCTTCTTCAGAGTCTGACAGTAAAACACTCCATATAAAAACACTCCACATTTAAAAGCAATGCATTCTCCCCACCCATCCAATTAATCAATAAATCAATCAAACAGACAATTTCTTAAGAATACATTTACAACCAAGTATTAGTTTAAAAACAATTCATAGCATTTAATAAACTTATAATAGTCATACACTACATATGTATACATATAAAAATGTAATATAAAATTGCAGTTCCTCTAAATAACACTACTTAAGTATTTTAACTGAGGCTTTATAGTGACACATTCATTTTAGCCCAGGCCTGGTAGCATTGAGCCTAAGCTGCCATTCCATTTCTAACCTTGCTACCCTGTTCTGTGCATCACACTGAATGTTAGACTTAACCCTATCTATAATAAAAATAAAAATTGTTAAAATTCGCACTTACTGAACTATGCAAATAAAGTTCATTGTGCTCATCCTTTCTCCTGATTGAACTGACATGTTCCCTATTCTTGTTTTCAAGCTTGTAGTCATGCCCACATAAAATGCATCGCATGACATACACAAGCAAGATATACACAATTCTTGGTGCTACAATTACAAGCACCTGGACAAGATATCGCACGCTGATACCCCACTACACTTCACGTCACAACTGCTATGTATCTACATCCTCTACAGGAACCACATTTGCTCATGGCAGATCTAGTGTTGCTTCACCTCTCTTTCAAGTATACTCTTTCAAGTTCTTTCCTTTTCCATAGACAATCACGGGGTATCACCTAGGATCATTTTAATATCTTTACTCAGAAAATATTTCCACAAATTTCTGAGACTAGAACCTAGTTCATTAGCTCTTTCATTGTATGTTAAAACAAATTTTGCTTTATTTGTTTTATTCAATGTGCTGACACTACTACCTATGTTTGCACCCTCCTCCCCTTGCCCTCTTAGAATAGGACTATATTTGTTTCTTCTTCTTCTATATACTTCTTTTTGATGTTAGTTAACATTGATAGCGGGTACCCCCTGTCAACAAACATTCCAATCAATGTATAAATTTCCTTCTTAAATAAATCATCATTACTGATTAATCTACATAGCCGGACCATCTGGCCCTTAACTACACCTCTCCTTTGGTGCAGAGGGTGACAACTTGTGTAGTGCAGCATCGAGTTTGAATAACTAGGTTTCCTGTAAATTGTACTCACCAGTCCTTCTTTGGTCTTAAATAAGATAATGTCCAGGTAATTTACTCTCTCTCTTTGTTCCAGGTGTGTGTAAATCTAAGGAAATCTGTGGTTTCATTAATGTAAGAGCAAAATTCCTTAACACTTTCTCATCCCCTTTCCAAAATATAAGGAGGTCATCTAAAACCTACAGTACAAAAGAATGTTGCCCTTGTACTTTGAGTTTAACACAAATTGCTTTTCCCATGCCCATAGCACTAATTAGCATAGACAGGCACAATGGGCACCCATCGCTACCCCTGTCTTTTGTTGATAGATCTCTCCATCAAATTGTATAAAGTTATTATGTAGTATGATTTCCATCAAGTCATGACATATCTCCAGTCTTTCTTTATCAAAACTGGGACTAGTCAAAAGACTGTCATAAAACAGTTCCAGCCCAGTTTGATGTGGTATCACGAGAATAAGTTAATGACATCGACAGTCAAAAACCCAAATCTCATTCCCAATGCCCTTAACACTTCCTACCCTTTCCAAACAATGCCACGAATCCTTTAGTATGTGGTCAGCATCCATTAATGCTTTTTTACAAAAATGGTCCACAAATGCAGCCATTGGTTCTGTCTTGGAACCCTTTGCAGAAACAATTGGTCTAAACTGCACATTTTCTGTCCCTTTGTGGACCTTTGGGATTCCAAAAAGCTTGGGCATAGTAGGAAACTTCACACAAAGAAACATACTCAACCTCATTAATAACTCCTTGATGTAAAGCATCAAACAAAAACATATCTATTCCTCTATATGCTCTATTAGTTTCATTAATTGATGCTCTAGTGTATGTGTTTTCATCCCTAAGCAACCTAAATATACAACTACTGTAGTCTATTTTATTCATGATGACCATTCCTCCCCCTTTGTCTGGTTTCATACATCTAACCTTCTGTGTTGGACCATAATTCTTGTATAACCTTTCTTTCATTCTCTGATAAATTATCCTTGACCTCAGATTTTTGCCTACAGATTTTCCTAAACTCATATTCTACCATCTGTTCAAATCCAGTGATCTCTGAGTTTATGGGAGGCATGAAGCAACTTTTTCTTTTAATCCCTAAAGAAAAAAAAAAAATTGGGGGTGCCAGGGGGAACATTTGTGTATGTGGTCATACAGTGCATCAGGTGTGTATGATTCAGCAGTAATGCAAACTATTCTCCATTTGCATGGAAAGTGCCGCGAAGTTAGCCACCTCTTGCTTAGGGAGCCCAAAGTTAACTTTGGAAAAGTTTTTCATGGTGGTCACCTTTTGGGGGATGGTGGGGGTAGGAGAGAAAAAAAAAGATTTCTCAAGGTGATTAGTTTGTGGTCTGGATCTAACCATGGAGGAGTTGATCATTGGTGTTGAGCAATGGTCACCCATGTTAGTAATGACCAGGTCACCAGCAGCATGTTGCTACCTCTAATGGGGGTAAGAAACGAGCTGGTCCGAGGGGCATTGGAATTAATGAATTCCATGAAACATTAAAAGTGTATTGGTATATGAGTAGTTTTCCCAGTTAATGGAGGGGTAGTTGAAGTCATCCCAGTATGCAGTGTTAGTTGGACCCTAATATTCTTCCAGGGTGCTAGGAACATGGAGTGCAGTCTTGGGACATGGTTGGGGACGAATTTATATCAGGCTAGCCACTCCTGAATCACTGTTCACCCAATGTTAGCTGCACCTGAAATATCTCTGATGCATTATGTTGGGCTACCTGTTCTCAGCGTGTATGCGATATCCTTTATGAATATGGAAACACCACTGCCTTTTGAGCTTGGTCCAAGTTCTCAGGGGGCTGTGGAAAGGTGTGTAACGGTTATAGCCTGGTAATGCAGCAGCTTTCTGCTGCTTTGAACCAGGTCTCTGTTACAGCAGAAATGTTGATGTTCTCCATTTTAAGGAGTGCTTTTTGAGATTTAGACTCCCCAGTACGCAGCATGACCGCTGGGGATTGCATTGTTTGTAGCTGTTATGATGGTAATTTTGATTTTTTGGAACACTGCCTAAAAAGGCACTATATGGGTGGGCGGGAGAGCCCCTGGCCAGTATCCAGAAGCCCAAGGCGATAGATGCAGGCCATCTCTGACAAAGCATCGAGGTCTGTCAATGTCATCCCAGGCAGACAGACACTGGATCCCCTTAGAACGACACCATTGGGGAAATTTAGCCAATTGTTGAAATCAATCATTTTCTGCTTGTACTGTGGTATTATTCTGGGTGATGGTAGTATGCGTTGCTCAGGGCTAGGGTCATACCCACCTGGGCTACATAATCTGAGAGCTTCTCCATGTCTCTTTCATGTAGTCCAGGGAGGTATGTCTCAGGTCATTCACACCCTACATGTACTGTGACAGACTCATATTTGTACCTGTTGTTGAGGGCCCTGAGTGCATACGCCAGACAGATCCTGGCACCTGACAGGCAGCTTAACTGTTACTTTCTGCTTATTCAACCTAGTGAGGGACATCGGTGTGCTCCTCACTATCGAGTCACCTATAACTAGTGTGCTGGGCATGCTGTTTTGCCTTATGGGCTTTGGTTGAGTGGCACACTGTTTAGGAGAGTTATGTGTCTCGTGATTAGTGTTGTGGTGGTTGATTGTGTTTCTGCCTTGGTGGTCTCTGCTGTTTGGGTACTTTTATTGAGAACCTCCGCAAAGGTGGGTGTGTGGTTTGTGTTTTTTTGTGAAGGCAGTGCTGGTGTGTGTTGTGGAGGACTATGTGTTCAGTGTGGTGTGGTGCAAGTTCTGATCCTCTCTTGACCAGCTATTCGTCTTGGCTGGGGTGTATGGCCCAGTTTGGATATACAAGGCATCTCCTCAAGTCTGAGTGTTGGGAGGTGTAATATACATTGCTATTATATTATATATGTTTGTGTGTATACATATATTATATATGTTTGTGTGTATATAAACAGAAAAGTTGATCTAAGTATCATTCCATCACCCTGCTACTAAAATATGCATGCCCACAATGAGATGGCACATTACTAGGAAAGGGCATATTTATCAACCTAGGCAGTATAACAATCTAATGCTATTCTGTCATTAGCTTTCCTGTCAACAAATGAGTCATTAATGAAGGTGACTGAGTCCACACACACACACACACAAACGCACACGCATGTAACCACATACATACATACATATATATATATATATATATATATATATATATATATATATATACATAACTATATATTTATGCACACACACGCCTGCACACAAACACACACACACACACACAGATATATATATGTATATATATATATATATATATATATATATATATATATATATATATATATATTATAAATATGATTTTTAAGCAGTTAAAGTCTTCTAGTTGAATATGTTTCTTCAGCCCAAAGCATTTTTTCCCATATTTGACATTTTATTGGCTCAGAGCCATATTGCCAATTTGATACCAGGAAAGTAGACTGGTGGTTAGAACCCTTTTAGCCACAACTTAGTATACAAAGCAGATCTGCAGTGAGATTATAAAATACCAGCTAACCCTGGCCATTGGGATAAGCCGCTTGCTTTTAGATATTAGTCTGAGATTGCAGTGTCATGGAGACAGAGAAATGCATAAGCTTTTATGTTCTTAGGATGAGTGACACCTTAGTTTTTGTCTTTTAAGTTAGTGCTATTTTACCTAATTGAAGTGATGTGAGAATACAAATGTTAGATTGATATGAGACTTCAACTAATAAAGAAAGAATGAGTTGGGAGAAAAGCCCCCATAGGAGTGAATACAATGGCTTCGTCGTAACTACTGCTTTAGGTAATTTTGTACATATGGCATTTTTCTTAAAAACACCTCACCCAATTGAATATATGAATTCAGATATTGTGTACACTCAAGGAAGAAAGTTTATATTTTGTGTCGTTGCTGCTGCACATTTATTTCTAGAAAAGCTGATTTTAGAGAAAATACAGCTGTGTAAGGTGAACTTACTATAACAACAGATGTACAAATGATCACTGCTGTAGTAGCTTTAGCTATAAAGATTATATCCTGCCTAAGATCAGGTTTTAAAGCTTCAGGGCACCTTCCACGAGCCCAACTCTCATGCTGACTAAAAGACAAGTTTAGGCATGAAGCCATATAAAGCTTTCCTGTCACAGACAGAGGGAGGTTAACCCCTGAAAGGACAATGCTACGAATAGCAAAAAACAAATGTCCACACCCTGGCATCAAAAATGCACCAAAAATCAAAGATGGAGTGGGAGGGAGTGGCTACTGCAGTAGTGATCATTTGAACATCTAATGTTATGGTACGTTCTCTCTCTCTCTCTCTCTCTCATATATATATATATATATATATATATATATATATATATATATACATCATATGGGATCCATACAGATCCCCGAATGCACTTTCCACAGAAGGAGGAATCACCGATCATACTTAACCAAAAATGCTGTTCACAGAAGCAGCACTTTCGATAAGTATGCTCATTGTGCCGTTGTACTACGGTGTGGATAAGGAAAATTCCTGCCCCTACTGTAGTGTGACCTTGGAGTGAGAATATTAAGGTAGGAGGGTGTGGGGGGTGCAGGGGGGCTTGTCCCCTGCATAGAAGTAGGTCTAATGTTTTTTTTTTTTTTTTTTAAACATACTTTACCATAAGCGCTTTTTTGGTGAAAGTGCTTTTGGTAAAATATGTTCGGTGATGATGGATTTGAACATTTGATCTTTTGATCAAAAGTCCTAGATCTATATATATATATATATATATATATATATATATATATATATATATATATATATATGTATATATATGTATATATATGTATATATTATGTGTGTGTGTGTGTGTATGTGTATATGTATGTGTATATATATATATATATATATATATATATATATATATATATATATATATATTGTTAATGTGTGACAGTGTGTGTGTGTGTGCATGTATGTGTTTGTTTTTTGAGTGGTTGTGTTTTCTTTGTTTGCTAATTGCCTACTTATAAGGTATCTGTAATATAAAAGTCATTTTAACTTCTGTTATGCTAAATAACATCAAGTTTATAATGCAAAGGTAATTGCTTTTGGTCATTGAGTTAATTGGTTTGAATGTAAGTACAGTTGCAGCAAATGTAAATATTAGGAGTACTGCTGCTGTACCTGCAGGTATCTCAGAGACTTCGTAGAACAAGAAGATGTTAGCAAAGTGTAAATATATTTGAGAGGATGCTGGTTGAGTTTAATTAACCATGTTTTTCTTTCAGCGTGGGTTTGTATTTTATTCAACTGTTCATTTATATCATTTGTTAGAATAAGTAATATATCCTTTTTTCTCTATACTGTAATATCTGTATCCGTTTGCTGTGCTGTAACATTCACATTGCATATTTAATTTTAGGATAGTAGCAAAATCAAGTTTTTATTTGCCTTCACCTTGGTATTTCTTGTTTTCCCACTCTCTGTAATGTTTGCCGTAGTTTTTATTTTGTATTCCATCCTGTTCAATTTAAGCTGTATAATTTTTATTCTTGCTCCACATTTTCTCATTTTGTTCTCATTCCCTGCTTTTATGGATTAAACAAGTGTAGCTTTGGTAGATTACAAAAAATAAAAGCTCATGATGCTTTTACTTTAATTCTTTTTTCCAATATTTTTATTAAGGATAAAATAAGAGAATAAACACTGTCTAATACATTGATTATACTGAACAGACAACGTTTAATAACACTGAAACTAAATCTACTATTTACATAGGCCTGAAAAATGTTTGAATAGTACAAATATTGTAAGAAAAAAAGTTCAGTGAAGCAAACAAATAATGATTAAACAGGGTTAAAAAATAAATTCATAAAGTCTAAGTTGGGTTTCAAACCTTTGTCCATGGATTATTAATAAAACTCCTTGGATATATTCTAAATTCTTTAGTTCTGACTTCCTTGTTTATGGTTCCTTCTAGTAAGGAGAGAAATTCACCAAGACTCAGAGAGGTGGTAGAGGTCCATTTCCTTGTAATACATTTCCTGGCTACTGCTATTATTGTCCATAATAAGTATGAATCTGATTAGTCAAAGAAAAGGTTTCATCAACATTACGGAAAGTTAAATTTTAATTAATGTGAAGTTATTTGAAAATAAAGCTGAAAGAAAATCATCAATATCTCTCCAAAAATTCCTTATTTTAGAGCAATCGTAGAAAATATGGAACTAATTTACATTACATGGTGTTAAACATCTCCAGCAAATTATGTTGTTCAATTTTTTGAATTTAGGAATTTTGTCAGGGGTTAAAATTGTTTGGTGTAAATACTTCCAAGTAAATACACTCCAATATTGACCCCAAGAAGTGAATTTTACTGAAGATAGAATTTTAAGTTTTTCTGTCTGGGAGAGACTATGAGGTAGGCCTTTAGTCACTGTGTTCCATTGCATAGTTGTTAAAGTGAACCTGTAACTTAACAAAATGGTGTATAATTTGGATGCTAAATTGTCAAACTGTTAGTCATTAAATAATATTTCAAATATGAGAGTAATTAAGGGAGGCTGATCTAAATATGAAGAGTTCTGAATAATTCTGCATAGGTCTTGTGAATAAGCAATTACATTTTGTAGTAATAACCAACCATGCGATGATAAGTTATAGTCTTTAATAATTTGCTGAAGTTATAAAGTTTCCTAGTCTTTAATGCATTGTTTCCAACAAATAATATTTTTAGTTTCCCATTCATTAAAGATGTTAATGTGAAGTTTATCCGGGAAGTTTTTTGTGATTTTAAAGGGGATTATTAGGTCAAACCAGGATTTGACATCTGCATTTGAGTATATTAGTTTTCTAAAGTTGTTAATAATGTTATTTAGATAGTTTAGTTTTATGAGTTTTGTCATATTATATTGAACAATGTGACTAAGAAGAAACCAGAACTTATTGGAGGGATGTTTGGAAGGAATTTTACATGACAGTGAGTTTTCATTCTGTATTCTAGCAATATGGAGATCTTTCCAATCTGAGTTGTAATTTGAGTCAATCCAATTTAATGTGCTTTTAAGTATTGATGCTTTGATATATGTTTCCAAGTCAGGGAATCTTAAATCACCACCATCCCAAGATCTAATATGATGCGTATTTGCAATCCTATTTTTGTTTGGGTATCATAGGAAATTTAATAAAGATTTATTTATGAGTTTCATACAATTATTCCTAGGATGGGTGTCTAGGGCCAGAAAAATGTATAACATTTTTCGAAGGAGAGTAATTTTTAACAATTGCAGTCGATCCGCAAATGGCGCTATTTTAGAATTGTATTGATTATAACTATTAATGCCTTTGATTTCTTGATTATTCCATATTGATGACACTAATATTTCTGTGACAAAGGCAAATAATATTGGAGATGAAAGGCAACCTTGTTTGGTACCTTTGGCTGTGGGATGTGCTGTTCATTGAAGGGGCCTAATTTTGACATATGCCGAATTATCTTTATAAATAGCCATTATCATGGAGATGAAAGATACTGGAAATGAGAATGCCTTTAGTGTTTCAAACAAAATAATCCCAGTTTACAGAGTTAAATGCTTTTTGTATGTCTAGACTCTACAACAAGGCTTCTTCATTTTCTTTGTTTAAGAATTCTATTAATGTTAATATTCTTTTGATATTACCATGAGTGTGCCTTTTATGAATAAACATGGTTGGGTCATTATGAACTAAATGTGAAAGTGGAACATATATTTTGTCCACAAATATAGACATAAAGATTTTGTAGTCATTATTAAAGAAATTCTGTATGATTTACATAGCTGTGAATCTTTGTCGGATTTGAGAATAGGGGCAATTATTTATTTAACATTTGTTCACCAGGAAAGTCCGACTTGGAACAAAACCAATTTTCAGCGGAAGCCCAGGGAGAAATGCTCCAGATGCATGTCTTTGTAATGTGGGAGGAAACTGAAGCACCCGAAGGAAATCCACATGAACGCAGGGAGGACATGCAGACTCCACACAGAAGGCACCCCAGCTGAGAATAGAACCAGATGACCTGTTGCTGTGAGGCAACAATGCTACCGCTGCACCACTGCACCATAATCAAGGAATATCTCCAAGAGGGCAGGATCAAATTTTTATTTTGTACTTTAACCAGGGTCTTATGAAGTAAAGATATAATTGAATCTGGAAAAAGCTTGTAAATCTCTGCTATGATGCCATCTGTGCTGGAAGCTTTGTTAGGTTTAAGGTTTTTGATTTTATTTTTTATTTCATTTAGAGTTATTAATTTCTCGAGAGTTGTACTAAAATTTTCTGGGATGGCATTCAAATTTAAAGTGATTTGTCAGAGTTATAATGTTTAGTGAAATTTTATATAAAGGCTTCTAATGTATCTCTGATATCAGAAAAGTGCAATTGTGTACACTTACCATAAATGTAGATGTCTGAGTGTATTCACTGTTGCAGTCATCACATTTAGGTTATCCCTGCCAGGGTAGCCCTCGGCCAGCCAGAATACCAGAGGCTTAGTATTTCTCCATCAGTTGCTCTCGCTTCAGGCCTGATGTCAGGACATCAGTAGTATAAAGTAAGGCAGCCGACGCCATTACATCAGTTTTTCTTGCCCTAACCTGCCAGGAGGCCCCAAGTAGGAGCCAGGTTCTGGTAGAAGAACCCCACCAATAAAAAGTAAATACCAATATGTTGCTTGTAAGGAAAGAGAAGAAAAAAGGGGGAATGGAGGTAGGGAAACCAGGACTGCAACAGTGAATACACTTGAACATCTACATTTATGGTAAGTTACACAACTGTACTATGTTCTTCATGTTTCACTGTTGCAGTCATCACATTTGTTTTTTTCCCCAAAGCTGAGGAAATGGGTGGAGGCAGTCAAGGAAACTAGGGGCTGGCTATGATGCCCTGTAAGACTGTTGAGGAAAACCCTGCCCTGGATTTGGAGAAGAGAGGCAGGTGGTAATGTGTGGTAAAAGTGTGAACAGATGTCCAGGTGGCAGCCTCCAGGATGTCCCAGATGGGGACTCCTCTGAGGAAAGCTGCATGGGGGATGGAGGGAGGGAAACCAGGACTGCAACCGTGAATACACTTGAACGTCTACATTTATGGTAAGTGTACACAACTGTACTATGTTCTTCATGTTTCACTGTTGCAGTCATCACATTTGGGTTTTTTCCCAAAGCTGAGGAAATGGGTAGAGGCAGTCAAGGAAACTAGGGGCTGGCTAGGATGCCATGCAAGACTGCAGAGGCAAACCCTGCCCTGGATTTGGAGAAGAGAGGCAGGTGGTAATGCTTGGTAGAAGTGTGAACAGATGTCCAGGTGGCAACCTCCAGAATGTCCCTGGTGGGGACTCCTATGAGGAAAGCTGCAGAGGTGGAGGCTGCTCTGGTGGGGTGAGTCCTGACCCCCTTGGGGATGCTTTCCATGTTGTTTGTAGCAGAAATGGATGCAGTGTGCTATCCATTTGGAAATGGTTTGTTTGGAGATGACTTTGCCTTTTGCCCCTGTAGCAAACCTAGTCAGCAATTGATCAGACTTTCTGAAGGATTTAGTCCTGATTAGATAGAATTTGAGCTGTCTGTGCACATCTAGAGAGAGTAGGATCCTTTCCCCTTGTTCTGGGGATCAGGAAAAAAGGTGGGCAAATGAATGGATTGGTTGAGAGACACAATGGACACCACCTTGGGCATGAAGGATGGGTTAGTCATGAGGGATACCTTGTCAGCGTGGAAGGTGATGAAGGGTTCCACAGCTATGAGTGCTTGCAGCTCGGAGACTCTTCTGGCTGAAGTGATGGCCAGAAGGAAAACTGTCTTCTGGGAGAGAAATTTTAGCTCTGCAGAAGAAGCTGGTTTGAAGGGGGGCAGGGTGAGCCTTTCCAACACAAAGTTAAGGTCCCAAGCTGAGGTTGGTGCTCTTCTGGGTGGCCTTAAGTTGCTAGCCCCTCTTAGGAACTGTTTGATCAGGGGGTGTGAGAAAAGGGGCTGCTTAGTTAGAAAATGAACAGAGATAGCAGAGGCATTAATTTTAATAGAGGAAAAAGGCAGGCCACTGTGTAGTAGGTCAGCTAAGTAAGCCAGGATGAGAGGGAGGGATGGCTGTGCTGTATTGACTCCCTTAGCCTGAATGCAGGTGCAGAACCTTTTCCATTTGTCAGCATTAGACTTTCTAGTGCTAGGGTGTCTGGCCTCATGTATAACATCCAGAACCTGTTTACTGAGGTTGGCAGATTGATCGGAGGTTAGGGAATAAGCCAAGCTGCCAAATTGAGTATCTGCAATTGGGGATGAATGAATTTCCCCTTCCCTCTGGGTCAGGAGGTTTAGAATCTGAGTAAGATGCCATGGTGGCAATGGGGACAGGCTGCAAAGCAAGGGGTACCAGTGCTGGTGAGGCCAGTCTGGAGCTATTAGAATTGTCCTTGTTTTTTCCTTTTATTTTGAGTGGTACCCTGGGGATGAGAGGTAGTGGAGGAAAGGCATAGACCGATAGATTGACCCAAGGAAAGGACAGGGCATCCACTTTCCAAGCCATGCAGTGATACTCTCTGGTGCAGAATTTGCTGAGCTGATGGTTGATGTGGGAGGAAAAGTGGTCGACTTTCGGGGTGCCCCATTTCTGAGTTATTAGGGTGAAGGTTCTTCTGTTGAGCTGCCACTCTTGTGGGTCCAGAAGATGTCTGCTTAATTGGTCTGCCAGAAAGTTGAGAGAATCTGGTAGGAAGACAGGTGGAGTTGCATGGCAGAGTCTGCATGTCACAGGGTCATGGTCAGCCTGCATAGAGGGTAGGAGTGAGTCCCTCCTTGCTTGTTGATATACCACATTACAGTGGTGTTGCCTGTTTTGATCAGGAGAGCCCATGGGGAGAGAAGAGGCTTGAAAACTATCAAGGCATGCTAGATGGGCATCATGTCTTTTTGGCTGATGTGCAGAGGGATTTGCTGTGGGCTCCATTGGCCCTGTATGCACCTGCCATCCAGGTGTGCACCCCAGGCATAGTCTGATGCATCTATGGTGAGGGTCTGGGCAGTGGGGGTTGGTGAGAAAGTAGTCCCTTGTTGTGGGAGCATGCTGTTGCCCACCAAAGAAAATCTTTTCTGAGACAAGGAATTATAGGTATAAGAGTCTCCAGGTCTTGAGAGTGTTGATGCCAAAGGCTTTTTAGGTACCATTGAAGTTTCCTCATATGCAGTCTGGCATATGGAATGAGTAGTATGCAAGATGCCATGAACCCCAGAGCTTGCAGGATCTTCCTTGCAGATAGCTGGGGTCTGGTGCCTAGTCGGAAGAAGTAGGCTGTCACAATAATTTGCTTTTCTAGTGTAAGGAATGCCATCTGGGATGTGGTGTCCAGGCTTGCTCCCAGGAATATAATCCTTTGGGTGGGCACCTGTTTGGATTTCTTTTCGTTGATTGTGTACCCTAGGGAGGAGAGTAGGGACGTTACAAAGGCCAGGTGCTTGAGTAGCTTTTTCTGGCTGTCTTCCTGAATTAGGCAGTCATCTAAGTATGGGTAAATCTAGATATTCCATTTGTCTGCAAAAGGCAATGGCCAGAGCCAGACATTTTGTGAAAACTGTGGGAGCAGTAGATAAGCCAAAGGAAAGTACAGAGAACTGAAAATGCTGAAATCCTGCCCTGAAATGGAGATATTTCCTGCATGATTCCCTGATAGAAATATGGAGGTAGGCCTCTTTAGATCTAGGGTGGCTAGCCAAGCATCCTTGGAGAGCGTGGGTAGCAGCTGTTGGAGGGTGAGCATTTTGAATTTTGGGATCACCGGGAAGGTGTTTAGAATGGATAGATTGAGGATGGAGCACCAGGTGCCCTCTTTAATGGGTACCAGGAAAAATTCTGGAGTAGAAACCTTGGCCTTTCTGTTCTGCATGAATGAGCTCTACTGCCCTCATAGAGAGCAGGGAAAGGATTTGCTTTTGCACCTCTGCCCACTGGTTTGGAGGTAGGTCTGAGAATCCTTTTGGGGTAGGAAGGGTGTGGAAAGAAAATTTGTATCCCTGGGACACTATGTTGAGAACCCAGCGGTCATTGGTAATGGTGGCCCAGGTGCTTGCATGAAAGGAGAGTTTTCTTAATAGGGGTAAGTGAAGGTGGGCAGAGGGAGGGGTGGGGGAGGTGAGTCATTATGACTTCTTCCTGTAAGGGAGTGGCTTAGAACTACTTGATTTTGAAGTGGAGGTAGTCCACTGCTTAGATCTCTGCATTCCCTGTGGCTGATTTCTGGGGGGGGGGGTCTGGTTCCATGGTGTCTGGGCTGGACTGGCTTAGTGGGAGCAGGAAAGGACCAGTGCTTGGTGGGATAATGCCTGTTGAACCTGGATAGCTGGACCTGTAAGAAATCCTTAACTGTCTGCATAGATTTTGCTTTTTCTTCCTTCTTTTTTAAGACCTCTTCTGTCTTGTGCCAAATAAGTTGTCTTTGTGCAAGGGGGCATCCAACAATTTAGATTTGACATGGTCTGGCAAGGGCTGTTCCTTAAGCCATGCATGTTTTCTAATGATAGATCCGGTGACTGCTGCCCTGCAAGAAGCTTCTAGGATGTCAAAACCACAGTGCAAGGTGTGTTTAGTTACTTGACTTGCAGAATGCATTAACTCTTGTAACTCTTTAGATTCTGCACAAGCAGGAAAGGAAGACATTTTTTGTTTGAGTAGTTCTAGGGTATGTTGCTGAAATTTTAGCATATGGAACTAACAGTTTAGTGCCCTGATAGCAAGAGTAGCTGAGGTGTATACTTTTTTACCCCATCTGTTTAGTGCTTGGGAATCCCTATCTGGGGGGGGTGGGATTCTTAGCAGAGGTTGCATTAATCCCTTTAGGCCCTTGAGAAATTACCTTAGTGTCAGCGGTAGGATTTTTAAAAATAAAATTTGTGCGAGTCAGGGACTCTATAGTACCCATCTGGTTTTATGGGTGCAGGAGGGAGGGTGTCAGAAGTCAAGCTGGATTCCAGGAAAACATCCTCCTCAACATCCAGGACTGGGGTAATGGCCAAGAGTCTTTGCTGTGGAAGATCTAAGAATTTCCTGAGTCTCTTTTTAGACTGAGGGTAGTCCTGACTATCCCATTGGAAATGCTTGCTTAAGGTATGAAGGGTTTCCCCAAAGGAAAAATCCTCTGGGGGAGAGGCAGAAGGGATGGAATTTTCTGCATCAGAATCCTCATAATTAGAGAGGGGTTGCATGTCTTCATATTCAGATGCATCAGAGTCCTCTGACTCTTGTTCAGTCAAAACTACAGGGGACAAATCTCTTTTCCTTTTGGAGGGCATTGCTTAGCTTCCCCTGATCAGCATGATAATGTTGTCCGCTATTTTAAGCATTTGAGACTGAGGCAAGAAAGCAGGTGCCTGAGGTAGGGTCATCAGTTTTTGGGTGTGGTTCATACCCTGGGGCTAAGAAACTCGGTAATTTTTGAAAGAACAGTAGTCACGAAAGAAGACATCGATTTGTGTCGAGAATCGGTAGTGCAAAGGACTTCCTCGGAAGCCAGTGCCTACTCAGTGGCTCTGGACCCTTCCAAGGCAGAGACAACCGCATGTTCCTTAGTACGTTGGACTCCAAAAGGATCTCAGTAGTGGCCTGCAAATCCACAGAAGTGGGCATCAGGGGCTGCGAAAGCACCTCACTCAGGACCAGAAAGCTGATGACTAGCTTAACAGAAGCATCGTCTGTAGGTTTGGACCTGTTCGGTCTATCTCTGTCTTTATCTTTACATTTTTTCAGAAGATTTGCTGTTGGATGGCTTACCAAAGCTATATAGGAGTTTGAGGACTGTAAGTGAAAATATCTAGCTACAATAAGGGCCCGATGACAGATAGTTCTGGCATTGACTAAAGCACAGAAGTGACAGTGGAGGACGTCATGGTCTGGGCCTAAACAAGTGACGTAGTAAGAATGAAAGTCTCGGTGTGGTATTTGCTTTCCACAGGCAAGACATTTATTAACTTCTGACATTCATTAGTGCAAGAAAAAAGGATCCCCAATGGGGTACTTGGCTTTAGAAAACTTCAGCTTCAAATCGATAGACAAAACTCAGGCATTTAATGAAAAGCTGAGACTTCCAAACTTTGATTTGTTTAAATGACATGTTTGCAAGAATCATAACTGTGAATATGATGTGAAGTATATTATAAGCAGGCTTAAGTGCAGAAAGAAACAAAATAATCATATTAAAACAGAGAAACAAATAATGTATTTCTCCAACACATAAATGGAATTAAAAAAATCCCAGTTTGAAAGATGAGATAAAATCAATCAAATTGCTTTCCCAAACCATCATGAACATACCTATCAGCTCTAAAATTTACTAGTAAAGGGACGTGCTGTAAACATACAATTGATTGAACAGTTTCCACCAGGTTATTAAAATGTAGTGAGGAAAAAGGAGACGTGCACATATATTAGTATCTTAAGTTACATACGTAATACTAGATGTTGAGGTTCCTATCTTTGACATGAATTACTATATGAGATCAAATGAGTTTAAAACAAGTACACAATCTTTATCTAATAGAGTCAATAAAAATTAATATTTGAATTACTTTATCCAAAAATGAACAGGTAAAAAGGAATTTGGGCTCCCCTTTTATAACTGAAATATGTATATTTTTTTTCAAAAGACTGGTGCACATATATTAGAAAGTATTGTGAACAACAGTAATGAACATCAAAGGAGCCTATAGCCTGGCTCAGACATTTATATCTACTTAAGTATATATCAGTCCAACTGAAAGTTTCTTATTTTGTATTTAAAAACATGTTAATTATCCAACAACTTGTGTAAAAATTTTTGGGACAGTGTAATATGCATATAAACAAATGCATAAATGATTGCTTGAGCATAGTTATTCATTAATACTCTAATCTTTTGTTCATCTATATTGTTCTAATCAAGTAAAAGATGGATGTAAGAGTAAAAGCTCCCAGAGATTCCTCTTAGTTTAACATTAAGGGGCTTCACAGTTATCTCTGTGAAGTATATTAAAGTACATTTGTTAAGATGAATAGATAATGATGGACTGCATTTCTTTTTATAGGATTAAAAGTCTGAATACATTATTATCTACATTATTTGTAACAAGAAGTAGTGAATGATCAAATCAATATAGGGAAAGTGAGGTGACTACATTAAAATGTGTTTAATGATGACTGTTCACCAACACTGCAAAAATAACGCTTTATATAGCTATTCTTATAATGGTAATAAGTGTCATATTGCTATTAAGCATTAAGTAAAGGTTAGCGATGATTATTACATTTCCTGTATTATTAAAACAAACTTCTTTACATCATGCTGTATTTCATATTACTGTTCAGATGCAGATAATTTACTGAGTGTTATATTCTAACCATTCATCTTGCATCTGTTATTTATTTTACCTCTGCAAGTTCTTCTTAAATTTCTTTTGTTTTCTAAACAATCTCAGTTGGAGTGTAGCCACTTTATATAATAGAGAAATTCCAACAAATTTTGTAATAGAGTAGCAAGTTATATGTTCAATAAGAAAAGGAACCTTATCATTAACTAGGTTGTATTGATGTAACAATGCTTGCAGTTTTTAAGTTTACCACCAGAGGTCAACTCGGGTATTTTAATCTATGTTAAATCTAGTTGTTTACACCTTTTATTCACCTCATAAAAGACAGATGATTCTTAGAAGTTTTTCTTGCTCAGGATTCGTACAGTTATAAAAGCTTCCATATAGGCAAAATCTGCTGACTGGACTTGACATGAGGTTACTATCTTAGTGCAGCTACCTACAATATCATAATCACATTTAACTGTGTGCTTATTCACCCTAAGAGCTGTCAGCAAAAGATTCTGTGAAGTATTGTTTGGCAGTGACATCTAGGATCATCTCATACATGTTCTTGTCCCCATAGTAATGAAGAATGTGATCTTTTTTCCCTTAATGTAGCTACCTTAATGTCTACAATTAGCAGAGTTATAACACCTTCTAGTCAAAAATGTTATTAGATTACACCCATATAGACCCTGTAGTCTTAAGCAGCAATATGAAAAAGATGTTAACCAGGTTCTGCTGTACAAATACTATGTACTTGTTTTCAGTCTAATAGAACTTCCTTGGCACTGAATTTCGAGGGTACAGTTATAACAAGATGTTCTCAAAAGCTTGCACAGTTTGCTGTCTTCAGGTATTACATAATCGGGAAACACTACTAGAGACTTTAAATTGTGTGTATATTTATATTTACAAGTCTGGACTGACTCAAGCTTATACTTGTTTCTGTCAGCTTTAATTTAAATTAGTAATCATAGTAACTGTTAAATAGTAACTTTTTATACAAATAAAATAATCTAACTTACTTAAATGCAGCAGACTGAGTGTTTTCAGCTTTACTTAGGAAGTTTGAAGCTAAGGGTGCATCTCCAATACTGTTCCCTACACTTCCTGTAGGCTGCAGCATAGTAAAATGGACCAACAACTTCCAGAAGCCTTAGGGATGACTAGGCAGTTTAAAAACAGCCTAAGGGTCATCTTGAGGTAAGAAAAAGCTTCACCTTGAATTTAAACAACATTCTTTGAGTACAAAAGTTTCTTAGTGAGGTAAAAAAGGAAACATAAAGCTAAAAAAATGGTGCAATATTTACTAATGGATGCTAGTTATATATAGTGTAACATATACTCTAACATTAATAAGACATTAAATTGAGCATTTAAGTTTAAATAAATAAAAGAAACACAGATTATCTAATGTAATTAAGTTATTGTGACACTTTATTATTATGTAGTTGGTTAAACAAGCTGCATTAGTATTTTAATAAAGATTTATACATGTATGCATCATGGTGCCCTCCCCCAACTCACTTAAAGAAGCAGCTGCACATATTAGATTTACTAACAGTGCTTTAATTGGAAATCAACTCAGTTTTGTTTTTGATTTCTTTTTGGCTATACATTATTTCCGTATGCAATGAGATTAAACTTTTTTTAAGCAATTCCTTTATATTATTGCTCTGTTAACTATTTGCTCTGTGTGTTAAATTATTTAAACAGCATTACTTACCATAATGGTGCAGTAAGTATGAATTACGAGACATTAATAACTAACAAAAGACAAACAAACAAAAAAGAACAATATTTGATTATTTATTTACCAGTTGATTCTTTGAGAGATTAATTTGTTGTGACAGTTGAAGTCTCAGTTTTTTTGACATCATTCCATGTATTTTTCTCAGATGTTCTCTTTGAAGAAGACAGGGAAAAGCCCATATTCTCAGGGATGGTTGTTAAGTTACTGTTTGTTATAAAGGAGATAGCTTCATCCAGATTATTAAAGATTCTTGTACTAAAAGAAAGGTGTATTTTGATTTTTGCTGGATACAATATTTGGGCTCTGCTGTTTTGTTTCAGATGTTTAAGCAATGGCCACCATTTCTTCCTCATTTCCAGAATTCTCGCAGAGTTATTGTCAAATCTGATGGGGTGTTGGTTAAATTTTTAATGGGGCTTTCCTCCAAGCTGTTTTTAACGCTAGTTTATCAAGGTAGGAGAAGAATTTTACAACAATAGATCTCATTGTTGCTGTGGGGGATGTGGCCACTGGCTTACCAATTGCCCAATGAGCTCTTTCTATACCAAACGAGAACCCTTCTTACACATCTAAAGTTTTGGGAATCCAATTATTCAAGAAAAAATTCATGTCCTCACCTTCTGTTTTCCCTGGTACTCTGAAAATTTGAATATTGCATCTTCTTTCCCAATTTTCCAGGTCATCAATTTTATTCATTAGCCATGTGTTTTGTTTGAGAAGAAAGTCAGTGTACTGTTCATCCTCCTTTAGTCCTCCATCTATGTCGGTTATGGCTGTCTCCATGTCCATTATTTTACTTTGATGTTGTTGAAAAAGGTCTCTAAAAACTTCAGTTTGTTTAGAACTATTCTGACTTAAATTCTCCAGCTTTTGTTGGAAGTCATCTGTCTTCAGTGATAGTGATTGTAGAGTGGAAGACACCAGCTGTAGTTCTTTTCTCAGTATAGCATCAGATTGTGAAGACTTGGAGCTGTTCATTTTCCTTCAAGTTTAGTCTCAAGTAATTTGACAGGAATTGTTTGGAATAAAAGCTTCAAAGTTTGTAATGTTAAAGTTTAGACTATTAATCTTCTTCTTTCGGCTTTTGCCAGTTAGGGGTCACCATAGCGGATCATCTGTACGCTCATGATTGGCAGTGGAGTTTTACAGTGCCGAGTCGCCAGCCCGACGCCCAACCTTCCACAGAAGGCACCCACACATGCACATACTCACATCTAGGGACAATTTAGAATGTCCAGTCCACTACTGCATGTCTTTGGGATGTGGGAGGAAACCGGAGCACCCAGAGGAAACCGACACGACCACAGGGAGGACATGCAGACTCTGCACAAAAGGCACCCCAGCTGAGAATCGAACCAGAGAACCTCTTGCTGTGAGGTGGCAACACTAACCTCTGCACCACCGCAGCCACCCCAAAGTTTAGACTATTAATAACTAGATTTTATAAATATATATATATATATATATATATATATATATATATATATATATATATATATTATATATATATATATATATATGTGTATATATATATATATATATATATATATATATATATGTATATATATATATATATAATGTCTAATTTCTGTATATTAATTTAATTTTATAGAGCTTAGAAAAAGTGCTGTGCTTTGCTGGCCATCTAGGCTTCACCCTACTTTAATTCTAATGATAGTCAAGGATTCATAAACAGTTGTTTTTTTGTATGATGAGACATAAGCTCTTTGTTCCTCTTTGTCCTCTGCAACACTGAAGTCAATATATAACAGATTATACAATAAAACTAATATTACACTCAAAAACGTGCAAGCTGATATGTTTGTCTAATCAGATTGCTCATTGTAAATTGAATGTTCCTCATAGGAACAAAAGTTCTGACAACTAACTTTCTCTATGCTGTCAAGCAGAGAATTTGAAAGAAAAAAAAGAGCTACTCAGTTGAGCATAACAACTCCCTTAAAAAAAAATCACAAGTTTGGATGCCGGGAGTGCCCTCACAAGTGTCTTCATGGCATATCTTGCAACCCCTGACATACTGAAACAGAGATCTCTCGCTCTAATCATTTAGAGACTTCATTCCTCAATGGTACAGCAGTAATCCATAACTTTTATAAAGAACAAACCATTAATTTGAAACAAACAACTGCACATTCTAATTAAATCAAACATACATGGACCATTAAGACTCCACAAAAGATATCTCACTACACTTAAACAGAGCATGCATTGTGCATACCTTGGATGACACAAAATATCACAAACCAGCTGAAGAACATTAAAGTTCTTTTATACAACATTATTTATAAAAGTTAAGACATTTTTTCCCTAATTGAACTCCTTGTATAATAACAATAATCTACTCCTATATGTGGGTAACACAGGATCTATCTACACCCAGACATGGCTTATTGCTAAAGTAATTCATAACAGTAACATCATACCAACAGTAATATACTGTAATATATGTCCTGTGAAATAAGGAAATGAACTGCAGAATGCTAATGAAGATTCCTGCATGACATAGCCAGACAACTCCTGGGAAATAAAAACAGACACAACAAATTATTAGGGAACAAGTAAACACTACTATTTTATATTGTTTAGCACTGAATTTAGCCCCAATGGTCCTTTCACATTCAAAATCACTTCTTTCCATTTTTGGATGCTGTATAGAGTCTGCTCTCCCATCGGCTATGTCAAACTCCTAACATTTTTGCATTCTGGCATGAAGACTCCTCAACATATGCAGGCCATTTGTAAACTGATATTCCACTGACATTATGCAGTAGTATAGGCAGGGCTGAGGGAAGGGGGCAATTGCCCCAGGTGCAAAGTGTTAGAAGACACGATTTAGAGTTTCTTCTGTACCTGTCCTGATGAAGTGCTAGTACAGAAAGACACTTAACCAGCAGCTTTTTTTGTTGTTGTTCTTCAATCAGTGGTTTAATGGTGGGGCTGGCATTGAGGATGGATTTGTCTTCATACAGTCAGCCAAAGTATTTTTTTTTGTTTATTTGAACTTCACTTGAAGAGCTAAGGGGTGGGTGGTACTTAGGTACATGGCAACAGGTGCTACATAAGTTAGCTATGACTCTGATAGTATATATGGTATACTCAAGTGATTCAGTGTAGCATTAAAAGTACTGCATCAGCCAGTCAAACAGTAATCAGGATGGCAAGGAGCGAATGAAGGGGCTGTACCCTTGGAATGACACTGGTATAAAATTATCGATGTTTGAGGGAAATGTATATAAGATACACCCTTGCAAGCAGATTTGATACACAAATTGCATCCATCTATCAAATTACATTATGTTATTGATTTATTCATTTTTTTGTGCATTTATTTATTTAACTGGATAAGTGAAATGGTCCAAATACCATTTTCAGCCATGGCCTAGACCAGGAGGAAGTAATGACTTTTCAAAGCATTATTTATAAACAGATTACCTTCTGAGTTACATTTCAAACTAACATTGTCATTCAGGTTGCATTATATCCAACATTTGTTTAATAACTTCTAGGGTTGTGTTTTTGCATGACTGCTATTGATACAAAATCAGAGTACTATTTTCTGGGATATTTACTATTATGTTATGTCATATTCACTTATCTTACCTTATTGTATGTTATATTGGATTTGTGTGCATTACATTGTTACCCAGAAACACCCACTGTTTAAACATAACTTGGGGGAGGTAGGTGGAGAATTACTTCTATATTCTACTGATACTCAGCTCTGACATCTAAGGAATGAGAAGGGAGAAGGTTTTAGTTCATATTCTACTATCAGGACATGACAAATGGGTGAGGAAGACTATAGTTTTACATGAGAAACTTTCATGAACATGACAACAAGGGGAGAAGGGATGAGTTTTACTTACCATACTGATGTTGGTGACATGGCATTAAGAGACTTAATTCATATAATGCTACAGATGTAGTAATCAGCAGGGACATGTGGAGGAGGGTATTGCTACTTGTATAGTACTGCACATTTGACAACAATTGGATTGGTGAGGTTACTTCATATCGTGATTTAAGTGAAATGACCATTAAAAGCTGGGAGTATATTTCATATATTGCTTGTGCAGAATTTTTGGTGAGGACCTCAGTAGGTGCCCCATCCATAGATGTTAGCCAGAAAAAAGGGCCATTAGCCTAGTACACACCTTTGAACCTATATGAGTGGATGGGAAATAGACAATTCACCCCGGTGATCACTCCAGTGGCTTTACTCAACAGAGGTACTGGGAACTAAGGTTGTGTGGCACGATGCCAGGGTAATCCTATGGGCTAGGCTTGTAAAGGCTTCAGGGCCATTAGCCTAGTACACACCTATGAATACAAGTGAACTCTTACAATAGCCATCAGGTCATTTATTTATTCCTGCACTGCTATGTGGCCTGGTCCTTGGTGGATCTGGGCTACATAAAACTAGGTGTGCTTCACTGACAATGGATTCTTCATGAATAGCAGCCTTTGAGTTAACTGATATGATAAGGTTTAAAAATTGAGTAATCATTATGGAGCAAAGTATCATGGCCAAAGCAGACTTTAGTTATGGACTGTGAAAGAGAAAAGAAAACCCATAAAAATCTAAGAGTAGCAAAATGAGGGGATGATCGATCTAAGAAAATTCCTTCATCATGTCTGCTGTCTATATGAAGCAGATGTACTTATTGATGGAAATATTTTGTTTGTAATTTCTGAAATTGTCAGTAGCTCTGACTCTGATTTTTGGTGGAACAGGTGTTAGAAGCTTTTTCCTTGAAGCAGCATGGTCACGAAGTTCAGGGTGAACTCTGTTGAAGGAGTAGCAGTTTGTAATTGGAAATGTTGCTACATTACACGTGCCGCTTTCCTTCATTTTCTTGGTATTTAAAGGTTTGTGTAGATCTGCTAACTTTCTTGAGAGCTAAGCATTTCTGTGCAGAGCTGACAGTTACATTAAATAGAAGTTTTACTTCAGCAAAAAATCATTTAAATGTGAAGAAAATCTACTACGCTGAAATCCACAGCACTTTTGTTTACAGCTACTTCAAATATCTAAATTCAGCAGATTGACAGTGTTTATGACAGCAAGCATGTTTGTTAAACTTAATTGTTTTACACATGTACCATCCCCCTAAAACATGCTTTTACAGTAAGCATGAAACCTAAGCCAAGAGCACAGACAACATAACAATGTGTTTGAAGATCAGGTAAAATAAATTTAGTGTAACATTTAATACAAGACTCAGTAAGACATGGCAGTAATACATGTGTTTATAAAGCAGCAATTGTTCCATAAACTGGGCTCAAATATATAGTTCGCATAGCATGAAAAACTGTGGCATTCCATACTGTGCAAGGTAGCTATAAAATTCATAGTCCCCATGTGTTTATAACCCAGCATTCGCTCAAAAAACTGGGCTCAAATTTATAGTTTGCATAGCATGAAAAACTGTGGCATAATATACTGTGCAAGGCGACTATAATTCATAGTCCCTCTGCTATGAGTGCAGTTGTGCACAGATATTGCATAATGTGGATATCTTTAAATCTTTGTACTGTGGAATTTGCCTTCTAGAGTAGTAGACAGAATGCAGACATGCATACAACAAAATTATACATAAGTGCCCATACATTTCAATGGGGAGAATCTGTACAGGGTGAAGTAGAGTAATTTCTCCCTGCTTAGATTACATTCTAGATAATGTAAGCACAAGCACGTGAGTGTGTGTGTGTGTATGTGTGTATGTGCGTGTGTGTGTATGCGCGCACGCGAATGTAGATATAGGGACAGTGTATATGAGTTCTGTGAGTATATGCACATGAATGTTTTAATTGTAGTGTATGTAAGCATATAATGTGTGTCTGTATGCCTATCTGTTTTTGTGTGTGTGTGTGCGCACACATTTGTGAATCTGACAATCTGATTGTCTGTTCTACCATGTATGACTTTGTGTCATTGTGTGATTTCTGCTATCCAATATAAGATAGAACTGTCTCAGCTCTTCTCTACATAGCATTCCCTGTTAAATGGCTGCTGGGCTAAGTAAAGTACACCTCTCAACATCTTAGTGCAAGAAATCTGGAGAAAACCTGAAATAATGGGAGACAAAGGCCCTAATATAGGGACAGATTTTAAATATTGCTCTTATAAACAGAGATTTGCTAGAATAACATGATCTGTGTTAGCATACATTATCTGAAGGAGAGGAAACCTGAAACTCAAATCTGCCATTATTTAGTGACTTCAATCCTCAGTGATTTTCCAGAAAACCTCAAATTTTATGAAGAACAGAGCAAAATATGATACAAAAATCTGTATGTTGTGTGAAAATCTGGATAACAGAGATAATGCAAGCATTCCACTTAACTTTCCAGATTTTGAAGGTATGGTCCTAATGAGTTCTCATCCTTTTGCTCCATCCCTGCTAAATCTGTAAATTATTTTCTGAAGTTCTAAGGTAGCACCAGTATTTAAAAAGTGCCCCTAATTTAGATGAGGGTATGCAGGCTAACTTTCTGTATCTGTGTGCCATTTTGTATGTATGCTTGTGTGTTTCTGTATCACTTGAAGGAATAACTAGGGGTGATGCAAAGGGGACAGCTGCCTGAGGTGCAAAGCATGAAGGAACACATATGCCAGTCTGTCTTTAGTGCATTGCCAGTATTCATGAATTACAATATAGTAAATGTAATGGAGCAAGAAAGTTGTGCTGATCTCCTGCAGGAATCATGCTAATGTCCATTTGGGAGTCTGAGCTTCTTAACGGATTCTGTGTTTTTATTAGATATTTTGTGAGTCAAACAAAAAGCATTTGAGATTTGTTGATACGAGTGTGTTTGCGAGTGTGTGTGTGTTTGCGTGTGTGTGTGTTTGCATGCATGCATGTATGTGTGTGTGTTTGCACGCGCGTGTGTTTTACTATATGTAATGTGTGTGTCTGTGTGTGTGTATGTGTGTGTGTGTGTGTGTGTATAGATAATCATCAAAGTCCATGTCCACGACATTTAGAAATGTGTACTAATAACATGGGTACTGCAAGAGGGATAAGACCTACTGTCCTCACTACAAGCTGGCAGTAAGTACATATATAATCTGATTATCTGCATAGCACCCATGCATATGATACTGGCATATCTATCCATGCATTGTATGTAATCTCTAAATATATGATTGCATTGAAATGAGAAGTCCAATTACTGTGAGAGAAAAAAACACTGGGGGAGCTGGGAATTACAAGTCTTGGAACAGAACAAATATTTCATTATGGATAGAGTTATCACTGCGAAAAAAGGTAGTGACAATTAAAGCATTCTTTGTGATCAGTCACATCTGTTCTGATTTTAAAGTACGGAGGACATACAGTACATCTGCTGTAACAATAGCCATATAAAGAAATATATATACATATATATGTTAAAAGAATTATGAAGAATGTATTTTTATATAACAGTATGCAATTTAGACACTGTCTTTGAGTACTAATGTAGCTTACCTGGTCTCCAGATCATACATTTAACGTACTTCTGCTGATTGTTAAACAGGGGGCAGCCACATTTAGGGAAGAGGAGTTCTTCTACAGCCACTAATTCTAGTAGTGGTTGATGTGTAACCCATGTAAATTAAACACAGTTATCTTTGTGATGTTATATTTGGTTACCTGCTGAACACTCCCCCACTTTGCTGTTTTGTTACATAGTCAAACAGTACTTACAATGCACATGCATAGCCCCACCCCACTCCAGTATCCCAGCAATGGAACTATTGCTGTTTTGATTTTACTTAATGTTTTCAAACATTGTTTCTTTTTCTGTCACTGATTGCTAACATATATATCGTGGTAATGCTTTTCGTTCTCAGTGCCAGGTGCCTTGCAGAGCATTAAAGTGTAAGAATGTTATATGTCATGTTGAATATGTTAATTTGAGTACAGCACATAAAGTCCATTTCCTGTACTACAGAGCTGACAACTGCAATGATATGCAGAAGCACTTTACTGGATAAGAAGTAGAGTAGTCTCTTGCTAGTTGAAATGGATAAAGTCTGGGAATTATAAATAGGACCAGGACTGCTAGCCAGGCCATTTAATATACTGATACTTGTTTGATATTAGGTACCTCATAATAATCTCAGACTAAAGACATTAAACCAAAAGGTGATCATTGCCTCATACATTTGCACATGACCTGCCATGTGCTAGCCACCAAGGTTATACAAGGTAGGTGGGGCAGCAGGGACTGCTAGCAATTAGGACATCATCTTTTTATTATTTAGCGTATTTGTGTCTATGTACCTATAGCACTGACTTATGTGCTTATTCCATGTATAATATATACAGGCCTTACTGTTTTAAATGCTACAATATGATGTAATCAAGTTGTTCAAATTGTTCAAAAAACAAACATTCCAAATTGTGTTCCTTGTGGCTTGATAGTTTCACTATATGATGGCCTTTAATGTGTGCATTGCTATATTAAATTAGTTTGGGACAACCTCATACACACACACACACACACACACACACACACACACACACACACACACACACACACACACACACACACACACACACACACTGTCACATAAGAGCACGTGTACATGTGACAGCATATGTCATAAGATTAAGGTTATGACTTACCAGTTACTCTTATCCTCTACAATGAGTTTGTTTCCCTGAATCTCAGTTTATAAGCACTAGAGGGTTGGTATGTAGTCCAAAGCACATTTCAGAGCCTTACACTATTGTAAAAGTCCCTTGCCTGTCTGGAGCATTATGTAGTACTTTGTACATGGGCAGTCCAAATATGCAGCAATTTTGCAAGCTATGGTTCATAAGGTGGTTCACAGTTAATAAACTGAAAAATCATGGACTAGACTGTAGAATCTACAGCCAAAACTAATGGTGCAAAAACTGTTAAAAAACACTGCACCCAATATCCCCCATCAACAAAGTGGTGCCCTACATAATTGGACTTATTCAAGCATTTTACATAGTCCTACGCAAAAGTTTATTAAATAGTTTAGACAGTATGACAAAAGTTCCAAGCAATGTAGCCTTGGTAAAAAAAATGCACCAGAGAATACAGATAATATTAAATGGTGTCCATGCTTTTTATGATAACATTAGCATCCCTTTAGTATAGGCATCAGTTATCCATTTTAATTTTCTTTGTGCATGAAAGAAAGTACCTAGAGGAAGAATACATTTATCTGTTTCAGGACACGCAAAGATATGTACTTGGATCTAGATGCAAGAAGAAACTTGAAAGGGAAGAGGCCTTGAAAAGTTGAAGGTAGTGTTAATATGCTGCAAGTTAGCAAGCCAAAGAAATGCAAGCTGATAAAGCTGAGAGGCAAAAATCAATTACTACTAAAATGTGTGTGTGTGTGTGTGTGTGTGTGTGTGTGTGTGTGTGTGTGTGTGTGTGTGTGTGTGTGTGTGTGTGTGTGTGGCATTCTCCCACTAATTTAATATACAAATGCACACATTAATTAAAGGACATCATACACTGAAACTACCAAGCCACAAGACAATTTGGAGTGCTACAACTTGATGCTCGTGTGTGCATGTGTATGCATGTATGTGCACATATGTACATGAGTGCATGTTTGTATGTGTGCACATTTTTGTGTGTGTGTGTGTGTGTGTGTGTGTGTGTGTGTGTGTCATGTTAGACTGTTAGATGCTGTGGTACAAGTGACTGTTTTCATCAATGAGTGTTGCATAAGCAGTGTGAGAAAACAGGTAACAGGAGATCCTTTTAATGCAAGCAGAAAGGGCCATCCAGAGATGGGAAAAGATATCTACTGTTAGTTTGCACTTGTAATACCACATAACTTTTCGGCAGTCTTTTACAGAGAACTACACTGAGGTAGAATTGCAGAAAAAAAATTTTAATTAATGCTGAACCTTTGCCAGAAGTAATACGAAGAAAGAATAAGGGAACATATTCAGGAAAGTAATTTACACCAACACGTTTATGGAAAATGTGGGGCAGTCTTGAGGGCAGGGCAGTAATTCCTCAACATCCTTGCTGGGAAGTAAACTTGAAAAACCTCATTTCTAAAATCTACATATTCTTGTTTTGTGACATTATTTACTTATATATAGCTATATGTATATATATATATATATATATATATATATATATATATATATATATATATATATATATATATATATATATATATATATATATATATATATATACATATAGATATAGATAGATATATATATATTTAGATATATATACACACACACTCTTATAGACTTGTATAGTCTTATCTGTAATACTGTGAAGTTGATATATATATATATATATATATATATATATATATATATATATATATATATATGAATTTATTTGTTACTTTACTGTGTACATTTCTAAAGTCTGCAGTTTGTAAAAATAAGTAAGAATTATTTTATGAACATCTGATATGTCTCAGCTGTTGTATTGCCACTTTTATATATTTATAAAGATAATAGTTTGAAATTCATTATCCCTGAAATGGAAAAATGTTTCCTTAAGCAAAAATGTGATTTCAGATGTTCTACTGTAGGATTTTACAAGCAGTAATAGTTTCAACATATTCTGTCTAACTGGTATATCTTCTAAAATATTCACGAAGGCTACAGATCATGCTACCTTTGAAGAATATTCAGGAGTAGTAACTTCTATCAGATATTAATCTTTGCCTTTTGAAGCATGCTTTTTAATTTTGTACATATTGCTAAAATCAAACAACTTTCCAGTATTTATATATGTATCTGTTACCAGTAGCACTTCATGAGAAGAACAAGTTCAGTTTATAACAGAACCTATATTCAGGTGTAGAACGGTGATTACATATATATGCAAATATTTTATAACAGAACCCCTAGTCAGGAGTAGAATGGTGATTGCATATATATGCAAATATTTTATAACAGAACCCCTAGTCAGGAGTAGAATGGTGATTACATATATATGCAAATATTTTATAACAGAACCCCTAGTCAGGAGTAGAATGGTGATTACATATATATGCAAATATTTTATAACAGAACCCACAGTCAGGAGTAGGCGTGATTACATATATATGCAAATATTTTATAACAGAACCCATAGTCAGCAGTAGGAGTGATTACATATATATGCAAATATTTTATAACAGAACCCATAGTCAGCAGTAGGAGTGATTACATATATATGCAAATATTTTATAACAGAACCCCTAGTCAGGAGTAGAATGGTGATTGCATATATATGCAAATATTTTATAACAGAACCCCTAGTCAGGAGTAGAATGGTGATTACATATATATGCAGATATTTTATAACAGAACCCACAGTCAGGAGTAGGAGTGATTACATATATATGCAAATATTTTATAACAGAACCCATAGTCAGCAGTAGGAGTGATTACATATATATGCAAATATTTTATAACAGAACCCATAGTCAGCAGTAGGAGTGATTACATATATATGCAAATATTTTATAACAGAACCCATAGTCAGCAGTAGGAGTGATTACATATATATGCAAATATTTTATAACAGAACCCATAGTCAGCAGTAGGAGTGATTACATATATATGCAAATATTTTATAACAGAACCCCTAGTCAGCAGTAGGAGTGATTACATATATATGCAAATATTTTATAACAGAACCCTAGTCAGCAGTAGGAGTGATTACATATATATGCAAATATTTTATAACAGAACCCATAGTCAGCAGTAGGAGTGATTACATATATATGCAAATATTTTATAACAGAACCCATAGTCAGCAGTAGGAGTGATTACATATATATGCAAATATTTTATAACAGAACCCACAGTCAGGAGTAGGAGTGATTACATATATATGCAAATATTTTATAACGGAACCCATAGTCAGCAGTAGGAGTGATTACATATATATGCAAATATTTTATAACAGAACCCATAGTCAGCAGTAGGAGTGATTACATATATATGCAAATATTTTATAACAGAACCCATAGTCAGCAGTAGGAGTGATTACATATATATGCAAATATTTTATAACAGAACCCATAGTCAGGAGTAGGAGTGATTACATATATATGCAAGTACAGTAAAAGTAAGGAGAATAAGGTTAGAGAATGCACATGCAGTCGAAAATTAAGCTGATAGTACTGCACGTGAAGGTCATGTCTGACAACTAATAGTTAACTATTACACAAAAGGCTGGACAGCTGGGATACATGGAGTTTAATGTGACACAAGTACATGGAGTTATGTAACAAAGAAAAAGAAGTAACCAAGGAGAGTTAAAACCGAATTGACAACTGATCACATTAGATTATAAATAAAAATAGTGTTTTAAGAAGCATGCAAAGCTTATTAAGCAGTTTTATTGATTTTGCTTCATGAAGCTGACAGGATTTAAACATGGTACTCTCAGGCAGTGTACTGTTTGCCATCTACATTTAATGCATTGGTTCTGTCTTCTTCCTTTCAGCTGAAATAAGGAAATGTTTGATACAATATTAGAAAGGCAATTTATTGATCTTCCCTCATAACAAAAAAAAAAATCAAATAAAATGTATTAATTTTAGAGATTAACTTAATATATAATATCTCTGTCCATATTAATGAAGACCAAGCAAGTCAACTCAAGTGACAGTTTTATTTCCATTCTTCATTTTTGTTGTGTTTGAGTCCTGCTTTAAGCAAACCATTATGTAATAACAGTTTGATTTGTATAATTTGGATAGCTGACCTTCGTAGATGCCACTAGACACACACAACTCAAATGTAGGACAGTTGAACAAGGGCAGTATTAATAAATGCCAAATTTCAAGTCATTTATATAAATTTAGTTTGACTTAGTGTCACACTGAATTAAATAATATTAGTCAAATTTCCTGCCTGTAATATTTGCCTGAAACCGTAGGGTAAGAAATGGGGTCTAAATTTGGCTTATATTTAACATTTATGGATATTGGTAGAGTTAAGTTTACAGTTTGGGTTAGGAAGGATGTAAGAGGATTTTGTGTCCTGCACAAAGATATGTTCTACTGGTTACAACTGGTACTGTGTGAAATTTTATGTTATTTCTGTGACACCCTAGCACTGCTCTAGTGATCAAGGAGCCTTAATCCTCACCAGTGGTAACAGTGGGGAGCGTACACACTGGGAAGATGACAAGTACACACACAGTAAAGTACAATTTCCCTTTAGAGCACACAGAGATCACAGTCAGTCTAGGGCTGGTTTCTCCCTCTTTCTCCAGATCCACATTAAGGCTCCCCACTGGCACAGCTATAGAGTTGAGATCTCAGCTGAGTGGCCAAGCCAAGACCTCCAGCACCTTGTCTGTCCAACCAGTGCTTTGTGCCCCTGCCCAAGTATCTGACACTCACACTCTTTGAGATTTGATTTATACATAAACACACACACACCTGGGAAAGGCTGGCACAGTATCACTAGCTATGCCTCCTTTTGCCCCGAATATAAGGTAGTCATTGCTGCCACCAGTCAACTCTTTTTCAGCTACTTTAAGGTCCTTAACAAAGGGTGTCAAATCTTGCTCTGTAATGTTACTATTAATCCAAATGGTAGTTTGACCAAGAGCAAGGCTATTAGGAGTGGCCCACAGTGTCACCAAATAAATATGCAAGTACTCCCAGAACTTAAATATATCTCACAAATATCAGCCACAATGAACGGTTTAAAATTTATTTAATAATTAATAATAAAAGAACAAGAAAAAAATCAGTAAATAATCACAGTTATATCAGAGTTCAAAATCACAGGAAATACTTAAAATAACATTGCAGGACAGTCTCAAAATAATAAAGAAAACGTCTAAGCTATACTTCAGTATATTCATGTCTATATCTAAAAGAAATTACTGTACCCTCGTTAACTTATTTACAGACCCAGGCAAGACAGATGTGGTGAGTGGGTCGTTCATCTGATGCTGTCAAGTCAAAGACAAAATACCAAATGCCCAGTCTCTGTCTCAGATAGTTCTTAAATTAATATTTCAAATATTACTACTGGGGTAGCTGGCAGCATGATATCACTTCTTGTCATCTGACTATCAGTTCCCAGGCTCACAACCATTGATTTTAGCATCAACCTGCGAAAACAAATAGACCTTAGTTCTTTCGGCAAATGGTGGAAGTCGAAAAATAATTTACATTCCTCCACAATTAAAAACAATACAATACAAAACACTTCTAGTTCTGGGCATTATGTCTCCTGTTGCACTGAAACTGAAAGATAACCTCTCTTTTATTAAGTGGTTATAAAGTAATTTAAGTTTCCAGCTATTCTTCTCAACTTAACTTCTTGTGTTTCAGTCCCCATTGTTAAAAATACATATACATCTAAACAATTACAATAGTGTATATACATTTGTGCTCTGTATTTTACAGAATGTCTCTTCCACACATGTCTGTGCAATATGACATACAGTTCTAATACAGTTGTTAAAGCAAGCAATTGCATCATACTGTTATTCACAAATGAAATACAACCACTTACAGAATTCCAGATAGCTGGGCTGCCAGTGTCTCCTTCTGTCACACTTCTATATATATCATATTAATATCCAAATGACATATATTAATATTCAAATGACATATAAGTATTTACAAAGTTCCAGATAGCTGGGCTGACAGTATCTCCTTTTGTTACAATTTCTATTCTCAGTGGTTTTCTGCATATCCATTTACAACATTGGTGCCTTTCATCAATGTGGTCTCAGTAATGCTGCATTTGGTAATGTGGTTTTAGGCAAACTTCTCTGATTAGTTTTCAACTGAACTGGTCCCTTTTCTTCCTCCCCACAAGCTGCATGGTGCTTAAATAGTCCCACACTCTGTTAATACCTGCTGTATGCCAATCTACTGCCCTATTGTCTTCCCAATGAAATTAGCTATTATAGTTGACTTGGGTACTGCTTGTTCAAAATAAATCTCAAGATGCGGTGCTCTGTACTCCTAAGCTGCTTCACAAGAACAGTGTGCAAAAATACATTCTCAACTACATTTTTATCTATTGTCTGCAAAATGCTATCCTGAAAGCTTTGGGATACTATCCCTATTTGGTAGTATTCTCAGTGTATGCTCTTTAACTCAGTTGTTATCAGCAGGGTACAGTTCTATTTATGCTATAATCCCTGTAGCAGTATCTGCTCTTCTGGTCACACGCAGTTTGCAGACCCCCCATACACACACACACACACACACACACACACACACACACACACACACACACACACACACACACACACACACACACACACACACACACACACTTCCCTTGTCTGAATATCCTGTTTTGTTATGCAGTATAACAGTTTTATTAACTGCATGTAGCAAATTTTCTAGTTAAATCCCATTACCCCACTCATGTTATCTGTCCCTTCCCCCTTACTGTGTCCAGGTCTGTTTTACTATGCAGTTATATTTTCTCTTCTTTTTTGTCATAATCATTAGGAAGGTAATTTTAATAAATACCTATCACTCAGCCAAGTCTACTAGGGACAATCTGTTATACTTTGCCCTTATCTGGAAGCAGCTCACTTACTTTTCTGCTGTTTGAGGATTGTTTTTCTTTGCTGCCCCAATCACTATCATGGGTCAGTCCACCCCCAAATTACCTTTATCTACTTTTAAATTTCCCATGCCACACTAAGGATTCCCTACCCAGAATCATTTGCATCATTTTTAATCCTGTTTCATAGAATAATCATTCCACTTCTCCAATTAGTTTCCAATTGAACTGGTCTCCTTTTCTACCTTCCCACAAGCTGCATGGTGCTTGAATAGTCAGATACCCTGTTAATACCTGCTGCATGCCAAGTATGTGACTGTCTCTTTTGTTTTCTGCATTTGACCAATGTACCTGGATGTCTAATACTGGTTGAAGTGTTGCACTCTGTGTAAATGCTAATTTTCTAGAGGTGCTGGTGATAGAATCAATCAGAACTAACCACTGATTTTTAACTGCCATGCTTAGATGGAAATAGTTAGTGTTTCTGTTGGAAACCAGGGGAGGGTTGTATTAGCTGATACCTGACTCAGCTACAATACATTATGCTCCAAAGTTAGAGTTACAGAAGGGTTGTTTGTATCTATTTGTTACTGCACTGTTACTGTCTTAGATTATTTAATGTTGGCATAATACTAGTCCATTCTGCAGTACAACATATACATGTTTTTAACTGGAATTTCCTGGCTTATGTTTGTTTGTCTTCTACTCTCCTGCTTCTTAACACTTTATTTTGTTACCGTACACTTTTGTCCTTCTCTATCATTACTGTTACTAATCTCTGTGTTCCAACTTCCTCCGCTCACCCATCCACCCCCACTATTCCTACTTTTATACTTTAAGTACTCCACCCACTTTTTCAGAAGTCTAGTCAAGCAAACCCCCTAATTAATCCTTTGTTCAGCTTTCAACACTTTTCCCTTAAAGTACTATACCCTTTAATAACATTAACCCTGCAAACCCTGCAAACCAACTGTTTTTCTCCACTTTTTTAGACTATGCATTATTATTATACATCCTTAATGAACACTAAACCCAGCTAACCAACTTTTTCTCCTTTTTTTTGACACTAAACCCTACATTACGTCTATAACACCAACAATCCCTCTTAAACATATGTTTACAACTAACAATGTTTCTGTTATCCTGTTTAGCTACTCTGCGAATACTCCACATCCATGCAACAACAGTATCATCTCAAACTCCTATACGTTATTACACAACACATACCTCCACTACCTGTTGGCCCTCTCAACACTGTAACCTTTCTAACATCTCTCCACAATTATTTCTCTATATTCCTCCCTATTTCTCAGCTCCTAAACAGCTTACCAGTACTCATAGCAAACCTTACCTTTATACTCCTTCCAACCAACTCTTCAAAAATATGGTACGCTATATCCTTATGTAATCTCCATACTGCTACTATGTGGAGTCATCCATCCTAACCTGGTCTTTATATTAACCTAAACTCCAGAGCATGTCCTAAAAACCTAAATATAATGACCCTTAACCTCAGAAGACTATGCAAAATACCCCCCTTGCATGCCTGGATAGACCAGAATAAACCAGACATCCTAGCCTTAATCGAAACCTGGCTAAAGTCTAACATAAAAGACTCTGAAGTAACATCTCCAAACTTTGGCATAGATAGGATAGAATAAAAAAAAGGTGGAGGGGTAGCCCTACTTTTCCCTAACACAGTTAACACCATATAATAACAAGATCCCTACATTTTCTAAACCTGAAATGCACATATCCTTCCTAAATCTTAATAGGTCAAAATGGATCTGCATCTTAGTAGTATATATTCCTCCATGACAAAATATTCCTCTTCTTGAAGACATACTATCCTGGACCTCGCAAACTGTACAACATGAGACTGTTATTCTGAGAGACATTAACACAGATTGGCAATTCATCTCCTTGAACTTACCAATAAATACTGTCAACTTCTATGTTTTTTCACAAATAATCAACTGCCCTACTCTAAACAATAAAGACTTTACACAACAATCTACTGTTCACCGGATTCTGGTATCACATCCTACCAATTTTACCTCTACAGGTACACTTTCTAATTCCCTTAGTGACCATCTTCCGACATTTTGGCATTAGAGGTAATACTCACCAACCCAAAAAACACACTCTGAAATCTGTCCATAATCTAACCAGTTTCAGTCAAGACAAACTGAATGAACTACTTAAAAAATAAATTGGACTGCTAAAACTTCTACCTTTCGATAAAGCAGTGCTGTATTTCAATACCACTTTTCTAAGTATTCTTGATACTCTGGCCCCAGTATGGACTAAAGGAATTAAAAATAATGCTACTCCATGGTTAACCAAAGCATGCAAAAATCTGATGAAAGAAAGGAACATAGCCTGGGGTCTCTGGAAGCAAAGAAAAAAGTGAGGAACATCTTATACTTTTTAAACAACTCTGCAACCAAGTTAAAAAGCAAGTGAACAAAAATAAACAATCATACTACACTCTCCTTCAACATGAGCACAAAACCAACCTCACAAACTTCTGGTCTTCTATGTCACCCCTACTTAACTCCAGGACAAATAAAGAACATTGCCCTGCTCTAAAATCACCTCCTTCCCAAGTAGCTAAAGACGTCAACAGTCACTTTACACAATCTATAACTGACATAATCTCAAAACCTACCCAAAACAGCCCCTCGTCTTCTACTTCCATACTTACCCTCAATACTGTCTCTTTATCTAGCTCTGACCCTCTCCACAATAACAGCCAAAACCTCCACATCAGTAACTCAACCACTTTCTCATTTCAGTCCATAACTACAACTGTCATAAAAAGACAAAAACAACAATATCACAGTGGTCACCAGCAGCACATAAAAATAAGTTAAATAAAAAAGAAAAGTGTTGTCAAACAGCAGAGTTCTTTAATAACTAAATAAAACAGGTAAGCGCTTTGATGGGAATAAGTCCACTTCTTCAGACCATAAACTAATCTAAATATACAATTTAAATAAATCAAACACCCAATCACATTAAATTTCCAAGTCCCATGACAGTAAAAATTAAAATCACATGATACAATAAAATCACATTCTAGGCTTCCTGCTTTTTAATCTGGGTCACAAAGAAACATTATCATTCAGGCCCCCTTCTTTATCAGCCTGTAGATTTAGTATCCAAAACAGCTCTTTATTTTCAGTGAAATTTCAATTATCACCTAAATGACTATTTTCTTTTACCAGTTCTATCACACTAAATTTAAAGATTTTGATACTAAATTTAAGTTTTTACTGTCACGTGACTTGGAAATTTAATGTGATTGGGTGTTTGATTTATTAGTTATTAATTATTTAAACTGACTCCAGTCAATGCTGACTCCATTGCATACCCATTGCATATGCCATCAGTATCCTAACCAAGACATCCATATTAGAATCACTAGTTCCCAGCATCTGGAAAATGTCTCCTGTTATTCCCATTCACAGAGGGGAAAGTCCACAGGAATCACAAATTTCCATCCATAGCCATTCTAAATCTCATTTCCAAAATACTGGAAAGACGTATTCACCAATGACTAAAATGCAATTCCTAATGCAACATAACCTACTTAAACATACTCAGCATGGCTTCCATCCAGACCACAGCACATCCACAGCTTTACTGTCCTTTACTGACTCCATAAATGGGACCAGAAATGCAGATAACTATCTATCTGCTGTATTTCTCGACATCTCAACAGCATTCAACACTGTCTCTCACCCCATACTCCTGGACAGGCTTTCCAACTTACACTTTACCTAACCCAACCTACAGTGTTTCAACAGCTCCCTGTATGATAGAAAACAAGCTGTAAAATGGTTAAATGAATTCTCTCCCTTTGTTCATAACCATACCAGAGTCCGAAGAGTTTCCATCCTTGGCCCTCTGCTCTTTAATATATTTACAAACAACCTTTGTGCTTCCTCATTCCCTGGAACTCTCAATATGTAGATGGCTCCACTATTATCTGTGCCTCTCCCATACTTCTACAACTGCTCTCCAAAACACAACAAGCAGTTACTATTGTTGAAATCTGGCTTACTAAGTTTCAACTATACCCTAAAAAAAAAAAAACTACTACTCTTCCAGCCCAAAAAATCAGCCAACACACACATATCAATTCAAAATACACTCAGCAGACAATGCCATTATTGAAATATTCCACCACACTAAACTTCTAGGAGTCATTGACAATCAACTAAAATTGGATCTCCATCTCCAACAAAATATTAAGAAAACTCACTAGAAACTAGGGATAGTGTAAAGAAACAAACACTTCCTGAACATTTCAGCTAAAGTCACTCTTGCTAAAACCTTCCTCCCCCCCTGCCTAATATATGGTGCTACTGTTCTTTTAAACTTTCAGACCTCTATTAGATCCTAAATGGAACAGTTACAAAGTGGCAAAGTTTGTCACTAACTCAAAAACCTACACACATCATTGTACACCATTACATATGCTTAACTGGCTAGAACTCCCTATAACCACCTCCATGATTTGACATAGTGGTATGCTGCTCTGACTATAGTGCACAGGGTCCCGGGTTCAAGACTTGGCAGTGAAAAACATGGTGGTAACACAACATTTTACTAACAGCTTGACTAGATAGGAGCCAAGGGTACTAGCTGCTAGATCAAGGTCCTAGGGAACTAACCAAAGGGGCGGTGAATACCGCACAATGTGGCTGGGCTAATATATGCCTTCAGGTAGATAGCCCAGTGCCTACCTATGAACCTATTATATCCAGCTCTTAACTGTACACAATGTAATCTACAAACCCTTAGCCATGCCATCCCTGATTAACATTGTCAAACCTTGCAAACCTAACAAAGCCCTACAGTCTGAAGACAAAAAAGGTATTACTATCTCCAAGCTGTCTAAAATACCATGACAGAGCCTATGCTCTTACATTGTTGCAAATTGCAAAAGTTTAGAACTCACTCCCCCATCTACAATACACAACCTAGTGCCCTTCAACAGTTCTTTAAAACAACATCTAAATAATTCATGGCTGTGTTCATGCTCTGCTCCTGGCTAGTGCCAGCTTTGCTTTTCTTTACTGGGTTTTACTCTGCTGTAGGATCTTTGCCAAGCTTACGTTCTCATCTCGTCGTATGTAATACTAACAAACACTGCTGAATGGAACAGATCTTTCTCTTCTATCCCCACGTCCTATACTTTATCCTTTCTCTTTTAACAATGCTTTCCTCCATCTTATAATAATATGGAAGTCACTCATTATCACCAGCGTCTAACTAAACAAAAAAAAAAACATTTATTATACTATATATTATGTTACATGTAATTAAACTGAGTTTTTGTTTTTCCACACCTGTTTCTCTGTTTTATGCTAAAAAGCTGTAATTTATTTGTAATATGTTGTATATTATGTCTGTAACTGGAGCTTTTCTCCTTGGGCCTCTGCTGAAAACTGGTTCTTCTTGAGCCAGTTGGAGTATCCCCATAAACAAATGTCAAATAAACTAAATAGATAAATAAAATGTAAATGCCATTTCCTTAGGGAGCCATAAGGACTGTTAATCCTATTGTACTTGCATTCCAGTGAGTCTTATTCTAACCCATTAAAATGTTGTTTTCTTTTAGCCTTGCATCTATTAACTGTCTTCAGACTTTCTTTTACATGTGGCTTAATTACAAGTGCTGGTAGCATGTACTGATACATTTTATGTTTTCATTACTTCCCAATGAAATGTGACGAGCATGCTAAGAAAAACGGTCTATCCCAATGCTATATTTGAGAAACTTTACTTATTTTTACATCTTTGTCACCCTCCCATCACTACTATGTAACCCATCATCTAACTCACTTCCTCCCAACCTCTGTAAAATGGCCATTGTCAAAATACTGAACTAGGAAATATTTTATAAAGTATTAATGGCAATTGCACTGTAGGACACCTTTATGTAGGTAAATACATCATACAAAACTCACAATGAATGTAGTACAGACAAAACATGTGCCAGTTTTAGTAAAGAACACTTGCTCATGTTAAGCAGTCGGCTTCAATGGCCTTTAAAATAATAGTGCCCTTGAAAGCCTCAGTAATGCTGTCTGATTTTGCTAAGTAGACACCTTAACCCTCCATGCTAACTGAAGAGTTTTGTGAATAATATTGATTTTTTTCTGTGAATTGCTGCCAAAGTTCCATTAAATGCAAGTGCCTCAGTTCTTAAATTCCATTAACTGCAAACGCCTTGATCCTTCAGTGTCCCAAGAGTTATGGAATGGTTATTTGGCTTTTTAGAACTCTGTCGTATGCAAAAGCAGAGAGGTAGATTGTTGTCCAGGTCTACTGAATAATTCAACAATTGGCCTTTACTCTCTATACTATATCATATGCACTTTACTGTAGAGGCCTGCATATTCCTTTTTCTTTAATGCATCTGTTAACTCTTTTGAAAACTACCCCTTATATAGAAACATCCTGTTACAGTTAATGACCACTGGAGATACATACCATACGCTTAAAACTTCACCCTTTTTTCTAATTCTCCCAGTATCTGTATGATGACCACACTCATAATTTATGTTGATCCATAGATTATCCTGCAAGAGTACAAAGTACTTCTTTATTGTAACAAAAACAGTGATGTTTATCATTCTCATATTGCTTGATTGTTGCATGTAGAACAAAGTCTGTGCTACTTTTTTAGGATTTGAGGAAAAATATACACTTATACATTAGTTCCACTTGGTGTCACTGGATCCTACACAGAATGAAAGACATAAAGTAAGCTTTTTGTTTCAAAATATTCTTCATAGACTCATAGAAACTGCGTTTTGTTCTGGCTATACTGCTCAGACAAGCTCCACGTGGGTTTACAGAGTGGTCCTAGCAGCAAGGAACTCAAAAAAGCGACTACCTTCTGGATTTAAGTATATTTGCTTTTTTTTCACTGAAAATAGCTTCTGTTGCTTACTTTAAACTAGCCTGAACTGTTTTTTTTTTCTGATTACTGCATTTATTTTTAAATCTGCACTTAAAGTTACATTTAGTCGAATTTAATCGAAAGTTTGCTTGTTTGTTTGTTTAATTTAACTGTGGAGGCTGCCCACTAAAGTGTGCTAGCCTGTGTAACTAAGTTATCACTGTCTCTGCATTTTCTGTGTATTTCTACAAAAAAAATAATCCTTGTTTTCCCGCCTTTCTCGACTAGTTTAGACCAGTATACAGGCATTGTTGTATTCTGGGCTGTGGTGTAGTTCCTGTGTTGTCCATTACCTTACTTGGATAGAAGGAAGTTTCTTTGCTCACCAGTGGGAGTGGGGAGCCTTGAGCAGCCTACCTGTCCTTGGGGGAAGTGACCTCAGCACAAGAAGCTGTAGTAATTGGTTGTTTGGGACCATTCCTAGCTCTTTTGTAGTTCACTGCTTAAAATCCGCCTTTGCACGGCTTTCTGTGGTCGCGCATAGCAGCTGGTTAAACAAGGTTAAACTTGTTTAAACAAGGTTGAATCTTTTCTGGCTCCGCCAAGTCTGCTCTTCAATTTTTCCCTTAAAACTGTTCTACTTGCAATCTAAACAGCCTGTACTCTATCAAAAAAGCTCAGCACTTGCTCCTAAAGCATTTTTATACAGGTAAAGCACTCTTAAACAAAAGAAAGTACTTCATTCACCTAAATTCTGTTGAGTACACATCTCCCTATAGGTCCTTTCTGACTCAGTTACACAGCAATCTTTTTCACTATTTCTAGCATGTCGAAGTGTCAGTTGCTGGCGTCCTCTCCTGTTCAACTGGTGAATCTGGGAATCTTGAGACAATGTTACAATTGCCTCATGTACACAGACAACCCTCTCCTCCTCCCAACAAATACAAATATATGCGAGAGATGCAACTATATAGCCAAACTGGAGGCTGAGCGCTCTCAATTCAGTACTGGCAAGACCAGTCAGGAGGAGAAGGTAACCATGCACACCACAAACCCAGTCTCACATAGAACTATCACAACAGCAAACCAAACACATAATCACACAAAAACATACTCGGAGGCGCTGATTAAAAATTTACCAAAACAACAGAGGCCTCCAAAGCAGACACCCAAGCAACCACCACCTCAAGACACAGCACATGCAACACATAGTTCACAAAGTCAGTGTGCTAAACAGTCACAGCCCTTAAGGCCAAACAACATGCCAGACACACTTGTAATAGGTGACTCCATAGTCAGACACACTGACGTCCCGCTCACCAGACTGAACAAGAAAAAGGTCACAGTAAGCTGCCTGTCGGGAGCTAGAATCCACATAACACAAGCACTCAGGTCACTCCACAGCAAGTACAAATATGACTCAGTCATTGTACATGCCGGTGTGAACGACCTGAGACGTACCTCCCTGGACTACATGAAAAGAGACATAGAGGAGCTCTCTGATTATGTAGCCCAGGCCAGTATGACCCTGACCCTGAGCAGCATCTTACCCTCACCAAGAATGATGCCACAGTACAAAGACAAAATGATCAGTTTTAACAATTGGCTTAATTACTGGTGTCATTCTAAGGGGATCCAATGTCTGTCTGCTTGGGATGACATGCTTGACAAGCCACGCTGCTTCGCAAGGGATGGCTTGCACCTGTCACCCCTGGGCTTCTGGATATTGGCCAAGGCTCTTGCCACCCCCATAGTGCCTTTTTTAGGCAAGGCTCAAATGACAAACCTACCTCCCTAAAAAACACAAGTGGAAAAAAACTAAGGGTAATGCTGCTCAATGCCAGAAGTCTAAACCTCAAGATGCATGCTGTCAAAGCCCTCCTCAGTATGGAGAACATCGATGTCTGTGCAGTAACTGAAACCTGGTTCAAGGCTCCTGAGAGCACCCCAGCACTATCAGGTTTTACCTCATATCATGCTTTCCGGCCCCAAAACTTGGACCGAACCACAAAAGGAGGGGGAGTATCCATTTTCATCAAAGATACCCACACCTCCAGGTTAGTGGCAACGCACAAAGCATTGGAGACTATCCAGGTGCAACTAACCATAGGCAAAACTGCCTTACAGTTTGTAGCATGCTACAGACCACCCTCTCAAACTCAGGAACCCCACACAGCCTTCCTGAAGACACTGGAGAGTATGAATGTCTCTCCAAATACCATCATTTTGTGAGACTTCAACTACCTAAACATAGACTGAGAACATTACTCAAGCCCAAAAACCCTAGCCCAAAGGTTCCTAGAATTCATAAACTCAAATGCAATGGAACAACTAGTCACCATTCCCACAAGAAGAGACAATATACTAGACCTGATCATCACAAACATGGGGACAAAATGCTCCACACCGGAAGTATATCCCTCTTTGGTAAGATCAGACCATAAATTAATCTCACTGGAAATCCACATCCTGCCCCCACCCCCTGCAGAAAAGACCACAGTGAAGAACTTCTCAAAAGCAAACTTCACACTTCTTAAGACTGAAGTGGTATCCTTCAGTGCCCCTGGGCCAGTGGAAACCACAACCCACACTGCTGAATCCTTTGCAAATGCCTTCTATGGGCACCTTCAAGAATGCATGGATCATGCAATCCCAAATAAAACCAAGACCCATTCCCCCAAAGGCAGGCGCCCGGTCTGGTGGACCCCAGCCATAAACAAACTTTACAACAGGAGGAGAAGCTACTACATGACAGAGCAAAATCCCTAAAAGGGAAGGCGTCTCTGATCAGTGCTAGCAAAAAACTACGATCACTCATAAAATCATCCAAGGCCAACTTTGAGAGAAAAATCGCAAAAGACACAAAAGACAATCACAAGGCCTTCTTTAGCTATGTTAGAAACCTGGGTGGAAACTCCCAGATATGCTCAGAGTTAGTCCAAAATGACACAAAATACACTGAACCCACTGACATTGCCAACATTCTGGCAGACAGGTTCAGTACAAATTTCTCCTCCCCTTCCCCCCAAAATGAGAAATAACTATCCCAGCAGAGTGTAGCCTCCCTAACATCTCAGATGCCCAGGTGAGAGCCGCCCTCTCTAAAGCTAAAAACACAGCATCAATGGGACCGGATGGTGTCCTGGGCTGTGTGCTACATGAACTCCAAGAGGAACTAAACCCACACATAAGGCTGCTGTTTAATCTTAGCCTTACTACAGGATACGTACCCAAAGAGTGGTGTATGGCAACAGTGGTCCCACTTCACAAAGGCGGTGCTTCTACGGACCCTGGAAATTACTGCCCCATAAGCCTGACGAGCCTGGTCTGCAAAGCTATGGAGAGGATCATTATGGAACTCATAAACAAAGACATTGGGGACCTACAGACATTGGATCCTACCCAATTTGGCTTTGTCAAGGGCAGATCCTGCCTTTTGAACTTGGTCGACTTTTTTGAAACAGTCACTAAGGCCATTGATGAGGGTAAGGCAGTTCACACAGCCTACCTTGACCTTGCAAAAGCCTTTGACACAATACCCCACTCGGGCATCATAGACAAACTCACCAGCTTAAATGTAAACCCATATGTCACAAGATGGGTTGCAAACTGGCTCAAGGACAGAACCCACAGGGTCAGAGTTGCTGGAGCTATGTCAGATTCTAAGCCAGTCACAAGTGGTGTCCCACAGGGCTCAGTCCTGGTACCCCTCTTGTTCGGCATTTATTTTTCTGAGGTACAGGCAAACATAGGAGGATTGTGGCTGACAAAGTTCGCAGATGACTGCAAACTGGGCGCCATAATTGATACTCCAGCGGACACAAACATCCTTCTGAGAGGCCTCATAGAAATGGATAATTGGTGCCAGAGCCATGGCCTTAAGCTGAACGCCAAAAAATGTATAGTCATACCCTTTGGGAAAAACAAGGTACCGACAAATTACCACATAGGTGGTAATCCATTAAGTACGGAAGAGGTAATCAGGGACCTAGGGACCCAGGTTGACAGTAACCTCTCATTTGACACTCACATTGCCAAAGTGGTTAGGAAGACCTTCTATATTGCCCACCTTATCATGAAGGGTTTCACATCTAGATCAAGAGAAGTCATTGCGCCCCTGTACTCTTCTCTTATCAGGCCAATGATTGAGTACAATGCCCCATTTGGGATGTATCTCACCCGACACCTGCAGCAGTTGGAAAGACCCCAAAAGTTCCTCACCAAGAGGATAAAGGGTCTTAAACATATGTCATATGCTGCCCGACTGAAAAACCTCCAGCTCTATTCAGTCACATACCGCCTACTCAGAGGTGATCTGTGCCTGACATACAAGGCCATGTCCAATCCTGAATTAATGGACATGCTCCACCTCAGAAAATCCAAATCCATCAGAGCCACGAGAACAAGTGACTTAAACCTCAACACAGAAATAAATAGGACATGCTGGAGGGACAGATTCATAACCCAGAGGCTCCCTACACTCTGGAACAGAATCCCAGTCCATGTTAGGCAGAGCCCCTCACTTACTCTATTCAAGAGAAATCTCGACGAGTGGATGGGAGATCGTTGGTTTACCCCGGGGGTCATCTCTGTGTCACTACTAGACAGAGGCATAGTAAACTAAACCCTAAAAGGGCATAGTATTCTCATCCTAAGGGGTGGTGTAAGCCACATACACTCTGGCTAGGCTTATAAATGCCTTAGGGCAGATAGCCTAGTACGAACCTATGACCCTATGAACCTATAAGGCAACTGGGCTATGTATACTTTGACAGCAGCCCCCCTTAGATATTCTTTTTCAGTGAGAAACAGGACAGTCATACTTGAGGTGACTTTGTGGATATCTATCCAGTTGTCTAACTCTTTTTTTAGAAGATAGTGGGTCACATTGCTTAATTTAAAGCTGAAGTTTATTCCAGAAAAAGGGTATGTGTGGGAGGGGGTCTTGAGGAGGACACTAACTTTGCAGTTGTCTATAGACTTGATTAGCCAACAAAGTAGATGCAAAATGCAAGATCCCCTGCATAGGGCCCTGATGAACACCAGTAGCCACCTTCATGTTTACTGAGGATGCACCAGCCACATTCACTACATGGGTTCTAGCACTCAAAAAGTTTGCTATCTACCTAACTGTGTAAAGGGCGATTTGGAGCTCATTCTGTTTCTGTTAGCATGTGGTATGGTGTCAAACTCCTTAAGCAGGGTGAGGTATTCTCTGTAGACATTATGTCTGCTGCCTTTGGATTCTGTTAATCTCTCATACATGTTGACCAGATTTATTAGATGTAACTAACCTTAACAAATATGGACTGCTGGGGATAAGGCCTTATAAGATTTTTCATGTCATTAATACTTAGGTCAGTTATGATATGTTCTATGGTTTTGCAGATGAGAGGTTGTTGGGTTAATGGGTCTGTAGTTTCTGTGGACAGTGGTATGTCTACCTTTCTGAAGTGGCATGACAATATTGTACCATACTTCTGGGACAAAACCATTGACTAAACTCAGATTGAACAGCTGTAAAAGCAGATTCACTAGGGAATGCTTTTTATGGTTTATCAAGCAAGCAGAAATAGTCAGGCCCCATGAATGATGTATTTTTTAGTCTGGAGAGTATCTTTAGCAAGTTTTCTTTGGTTATGATGGAGAGGTTGAGATTCTTTGGGATATGCGGGCTTTGAATAGTAGTTTGCACTGAACTGGTTTGCTAGTATTGCTATCTCTGCTAGATTCAAAGTAGTATAATTTTGCATAAGCTATGATCATTGGTGGGTTGTGTTCCTTAGTTTCCTAATGTAACTAAAGAAGGATATATAATCATCTTTAATTTCTGATGCTCGTCTCGGTTTGTGGGATGCCTTCATATTCCTGATGGTGCTTTTTTAGTTCTGTTAATCTTGATTTGAGCGTTGTTTTTGTTTTGCTATGCAGTTTAAAAAGCAGTTTTTTTCTTTTATTATATTTTTTATTTATATATGTGGACCACCAGGCTGGTTTAATTTTAAACCTCCCCTTTTACTTGGATTTAGTAGGGTTTACCAGGTCAATGCATTTAGCTAGGTGTACATGGAGTTTGTGTCTTACCACTTGCTGTGTTAGTGTCTAGGGTAATACAGTTAAACTTGTCTGTTGAGGTTTCATCATGGAATTGTAGAAGGTTTGTTCATTTGAAGTCTCTAAACTTTGTGATGTATGCATCTAATTATTTGGAGATATTGAAAGAAAACTTTACAATTGTATTTAAGCAGTGAATGGAGTACTGGGTAGATAGTAGATATTGATGCCATGTTGATAATGACCTGGTAAACAATATTATGCCCTCTAGTAGGTTCCCTGACAGTTTGGTTCAGAGAGTTTCTGTTATGAAATCAATGAACTTTTGGGCATAACCTACAGTTGAGGTATAGGATATTTATCATCGGGTAGTTAAAGTTTCCTATGATAATGGAATTACTATGTATTTTGAGTTCATCCATAATATTTGGGAACCTAATATGGTTTTAAGGGAACATACAGGAGGTCCTGTAACATGCTATGATGTGGTAGTTGGTCAAGTTTATTGTGATTGGGATTTCAATTATTCAGTTTCTGGGTGTCTAGGCATCTGCGTAGAAGTGATGTAGTCCCTAACAAATATGGATACTCCACTGCAACTACCGTCTGGATGAAAGGTGTGGTAGGTGCAAAATTTTGAGTTGACGGAGAACTTTTTGTACTTTTAAACAAGCGTCAGTAACAACACAGGCACAGGCACACGCGCGCACACACACACACACACACACACACACACACACACACACACACACACACACACACACACACACACACACACACATGCACACACACATACATGCACGCATACCCACACGCACACCTGCACACACGTGCTCCAAATGTAGCAGGACCTGAAGTTTATTATTTAGACTCCTGGCAATGTGCAGAGTGACCTTGATATGATTTTGTGCTTGACTTGTTTTTGTTAGCGTTGGAGAACCTTTAGCTGAAATCTGCCTAAGAGAGGCACAATGGGGATAGAACATGTTTTAGCCAAGATACAGAAGCCCTGGAATAAGAGGTGCAAACCATCCCTGGCAAAGCAAAAGTGACTGTTTAGCATCTCATTCCATGCTGGCAAATACTGGATCCCTTGAATGACAACAGCTCTACAGCCAATTATCAAAGCCAGTCAAGCTTTTCCCTGTACTTTGGCATCATTCAAGGAGAATGAAACAGTCTGCTAATAAACATGCATGCATTTGTGTTATGCATGGATAGCTCTGTCATTTCTCTCTGCATAGTCCTCATGTTTCTACACATCAGGTCATTCACACTCACATGGATGATTACAATGTTATAATCATATTTGTTTGGCTTATGGGCCTTTGGGCTTTGGTTATGATAGAGATCCTTAATCTTGAATGGCAACTCAGTGTCACCCTCTTGTTATCCAGCCTTAGGAAATTTGAATCGGTATACTGACAATATAGTATATACTAGTCTACCTTTGTTAGAAGGGCATGAAGCTGCACTAATTTTGGAATTATTAATTACCCAGTGACCCCTTACTATGCTGTGCTAATAGGTGTTGTAATGTTTGATTTACACTGAGCCCTAGGTTTACTTGGTCTTGGAGACTTAGGTGGGGACTTTTTAATGGCCTACATGTGTGATGGCTTCCTGTGTGTTTGTGTGGAATGCATGGTTTTATGTGTTGCTCACAGGTTGTGTTCATTTGTGAGAGGGAGGCCTCCAATCTGGCTAAGTACTTGTATCTCTCACATACAGAAATTAATGAGCTAAGCAGTAATTCATTGCCTGTGAGCATCAGGGAATGGTTACACTGCCTGAATATGCCAAGTGCTGTGAGTCTGGTAGCTGAGGGTGGACGAGCTGGTTGAGCTTCTGTTTTATTCCAAGAATATAGTAATTTATTTATAGATGGCTTGTATTTGCAGTATAGAAAGGGATAGATGATATTATGGGAATATGGCTTAAGACTTTATTGAAAATGGCTCATATTTCTAGTGTAAGAGGGGGGAAAGTAATAAAGAATAGTTCTCAGTTATCTAAGGTAGTACTGGGTTAACATCCAACTAGTATACAATGCAGGAATATAGCTACAGTCTCCTAGTGGGTGTGAGAATTACTAGGTTTGATTGTAATGAATGTGACACTGTAAGATCCTGCATCTATCCAGTACAGCACTGTATAGCACTATAAGGAGTGCCACCCAGCACTGTTTATCCCAGCTGGGGGAAAATCAACTGAATATGCCTACTGCTAGAAAACAGTAGAAGTTTATTTCTCTGCTACAGAACCACTACCACTGGTTCTTAAAAGCTAACACTTTACCAAAAGCTAGCTGGAAACTTATGAGAAAGCAGGCCAGGCTTTGAGAGGCACATGAGGTCATAGAACCTGCATTCTCTATGAGTGTCCCTGCTATAAACTTACTTTGAGATGCTCTTTATGGGGTTTAGAGGTGTGATCTGTGTTAGCGGCATTTCTGAATTTGAATCAGAAGTGCCTACCTTGGCATACTGATGAGCTGAGACAGTGGAACTTGTCTGAGGCTGCTATTATTTTTTCCTTCATAATACCGAAATCGATTGTCCTGCCAATTAACTTGAAAAGATGTCATTTTATGTGCTAGATCTGCTTAATTTGCAGGATGTCTTGCCATAAGGAATATTCCATGACAAAAATATTATCAATAATAATAAAAATAAAAGTACAAAAGATACTTTGGAATTAAACGATTCCCAAAAAGAATTCTCAGAGATTATGTGAAGAAATAAGAACACTGCTGACTAAACTTTTTAACAGTTCGTGAGAAGTAAGTAAGGCTGCTCAAGACTGAAAGGCAGCAGATTTATTCCTCTTATCGATAGTACTCACAATGTATAGGCTTATAACAATGTATAGGCTTATGACAATGTATAGACTTATGACAATGTATAGGTTTATGACAATGTATAGGCTTATGACAATGTATAAGTTTATGACAATGTATAGGCTTATGACAATGTATTGGCTTATTACAATGTATAATGTATAGGTTTATGACAATGTATAGGCTTATGACAATGTATAGGCTTATGACAATGTATAGGCTTATGACAATGTATAGGCTTATTACAATGTATAATGTATAGGTTTATGACAATGTATAGGCTTATGACAATGTATAGGCTTATTACAATGTATAGGTTTATGACAATGTATAGACTTATGACAATGTATAGGCTTATTACAATGTATAATGTATAGGTTTATGACAATGTATAGGTTTATGACAATGTATAGGCTTATGACAATGTATAGGCTTATGACAATGTATTGACTTATTACAATGTATAATGTATAGGTTTATGACAATGTATAGGCTTATGACAATGTATAGGCTTATGACAATGTATAGGCTTTTGACAATGTATATATAGGTTTATGACAATGTATAGGCTTATAACAATGTATAGGCTTTTGACAATGTATAGGCTTCAGGAAAGACCTTGAAACTATTTGCCTGTCAATTTGATTTAAATAATGGAGAAAATCATGTGTTCTCTGATGAAGAAAACAATGCTAAAATAGCTAGAATATCTGGAATCAAACGATAAGCAACTCATAGGCACATGTTCAGTGCACCTTTACATAAGGATTGTCATTCCAAACAGATCGTTTTGTTGACTGGATGAACAGGGCATTAAGTGGGGAAGTGATTTGGAACTGGAACAAGGCCTGCTTAGCCTTTAATAAGGCATTTGACATTGTAATCACAATAGGTTACCAAACAAATTTAGTATATTTAGGAAGGGTCTTGTGCAAGAAGCATGAATAAAACACTGGGTGGGCAACATTTTAACACAAAAATCTTAGTAAAGGAAATCCACTCAAAAGAAATCTAAAGTGCAGGATATCACAGGATATTTCTCACTACCATTTTAATAAGCTGTGCTGCAAACAGCCTCTGTAGAAGTGTATGTCCTTTTCTTGATGACAAAAGGTTATACGGAAGGGTTAATACATAAGAACTTATAGAAATGAGTAATACTTGGCAAGACTGTTGGAATGCTCTGAAATGTGCCAGCTAGATTTCAGTACAAAAAATTAAAATAATGCATCTGTAGAGCAACATTTCAGGAAAGATGCTTAACTAGATTTAAAGTAGCTGCAACAAATGAGGAAAAGGCCCAAGGGTAAATATTTCAGGCTTCCAAAATATAGGCAAACAATGTGCATTAGCAGTTATGAAAGACTGACAGGAAACTGACATGCATACTTTAAGGTATCACCAGATGAAAACAAGAAACAATTCTCCCTTGATAGTCACTTCTTAGTTCCCACTCTGGAACAGTCTGCACTTCTAGAAGTGTCATCTTCATAAGGAAATAGGCAGAATAGATGCAGCTTCAGATAACGGCAACAAAAATGATGCATTTCATATGAGAAACAGTACAAAATGCAGCACATCTGTCTGTCTTTTCCCGGTTAGGGGTCACCACAGCGGAACTCTGGTCTGCTAATGATTGGCAGTAGAGTTTTACATACTGGCTTGCCGGGCCTAATGCACAACCTTCAACGAAGGAACGCCCATTCACGCATGTCACCACACAGAAGACGCTCTAACTGAGAATCGAACAGGCAACGTCTAACTGTGAGGTGACAATGCTACCGTAGCACCACCACCACAGTAAAATGCAGCATGTACAACCAGTAATTTGAACCATGATTCAGCTATCCTGCCCGTGAACACTATAGCTAAGGATCTGATGAACTTTTTCTCTTTTTTTTTTTTATTTCCGCTTACCATATCTGCATTAATTGTTGCTTGTTGCTTTCCTCTGATTGCTTGGTGTAGTAATTTACTGGTTCATTTTCTCAAAATATCCTGAAGATGTCAGTGTACATGTTTCCAGTACGTGTGGGGCATCTATGAAAGTAGACACTTCCAAGGCATCATTGATTATGCACTGGCCCAAACCCTGCTTTTCTATCCCTGTTCTGGTCTTTCTAACAGAATGAAGAAAACACTCCTATGGAAGTTCAGGTATCGAGTATAACACTTCTCTTGCTTTAGCAACCTTGCTATATACACTTATCCAGTGTCAGTCAACAAATGGCCATGCTGATATGAGGATGGTTGAGTTAGTCCTCTGAACATGCTACAGTAAGGTCTGTGGGGGTCAAGCTAGGGGCATATTAGCAGGAATAAGTCTAGCAGTTGGCACAGAGAATTAAGACTCTGAGCTGTAGTTCCTGTGGTACAGGGCTTGATTCCCGCAGTCCTCATTTGCCTTCTGTGTCACTTAAACACAAACAGCTCCTGGGTCACACCTGAAAAGGTACTGTGTGTGTCCAGGGGGCCTGGATAACAATTGGGTATTATTGTTATTATTATTATTATATTATTATCATTATTATAGACCACTGTGTCATGACTGATACAGGTATTATGATAGTTTGGAGAATAAGGAACTAGGAGACTATTTAATGAAGAAGTGTTTTGGGGATCTAGAAAAATATTTAAGGGCACGGAGGGCTGAATGTTATAAATCTTTGGCAGAAAATCTTTCTGGAATGGAAAGTGACAATAATTCTTACTCAAAGGCTTCAGAAAGCAAAATACAATACTGTTTGTAACAGAGGCCATTAATGAGTCATAGCTTCCTAGGAAATTGCTAGGCTAATGGCTGAAGAGCCCTTACAAGCCTAACCAGTCTTATTCAGATTTTACACAATTTTATCTGTCCCTAAAATAAAGATAAGGGTTAGCAAGCAAGGTTTTGATAAGTTTTACACACTGCCTCTGTCTATAAAGGATATGGGTGTCACCACAGGAGTGAATTTGCGATTTCCAATCCATTGGTCCATATTACACTTGAAGATGGTCAGGGAAGGGCTCTACGTCACGTGAATAGGAAGCCAATTCCAGTGGAGGGGCAATCTCTGGGACACATATCTGTCCCTCCAGTATAATCTATTCCTGTCAAAGATCACGTTTAGATCTTTGGAGTGGTTAACCCTCATGATGTTAGTTTTGCGAATATGAAACATTTTAATCAGGGCTAGGTCAGAGACTGCCTTGTAAGTCAGGGATACATCACCCTCAGTAGTCAGTAAGAAACTGAATGCCGTGAAAGGGCTTTTAATCTGTCCGCATATGATATTTTGGTTACACCCTGTATTTTTTGGTGAAAAACCACTGAGGATGCTGCAGCCATTGCAGGTTCCTAATGAGGTAGATGCTAAAGGGTGCACTGTACTCAATTATTGGTCTGATGAGAGCAGACTACAGTGGTACGATGACATCCTTAGGTCTGGAATACCATGCCCTTGCTTATAAGCTGAACCACATAGAAGGATTTCCTCATCACTGTGGACACACAGTGGTCAAAGTTCAGATTACTATCTGTCTGCGTACCTAGATGTCTCATCACTGAGTCTACTCTTAGGGGGGTGCTATCACTGTTGTAATTCGCAGGGGTATTTCATTTCCCAAATGGAATTATTATGCACTTCTTCACATTTAGTTTGAGGCCATGGCTCTGTCACCAATCAGTAGTCTGCATCAGTCCTTTCTGTAGGATATCAACATTGTTTGGGGAGTCAGTGATTGCCCCCAACTTGCAGTCATCAGCAAACTTGGTCACCCAAAGGTCATCTACATTTGCCTTGACATCTAAGAAATATATCCCAAACAACAGAGGACCCAGCACTGAGCCCTGTGGTACTCCACTGGTGACTGGCCTCTTGTTGGATGTGGATTCCCCCACTCAAATAACGTGTGTCCTATCAGTGAGTCAGTTGGCTGTCCATTTCTTGGCTTAGAGGTTTATGCCCAGTTTTGTGAGTTTATCTGTAATACCCAAGTGGGGTATTGTGTCACATGCCTCAGGTCAAAGTAGGCAGTAACCACTGACTTCCCCTCATCCATGGCCTTGGTGACCTTCTCAAATAAGTCCACCACACTGAGCAGGCAGGACCTGACCTTGATGAAGCTGAAACAGGTTGTGTCTAGAGTATGGAGTTTTCATATGTCATTGTTAATCAGGCCCATGATTATCCTTTCCATAGCTTTTCACATGAGGCTAATCAAACTTATGGGTTTTTAGTTTTCTGGTTCTGTTGATGATCCCGCATTGTGCAGAGGAATGTCATTTGCTGTCCTCTACTCTACTGGGGCAAAGCCTGTCTGGAGACAGTGGTTAAATAGAAATATGAGTCGGTCTGCTAGGTCATGTTTCAGGCTATTTAATAGGCACCCTGTTATTCAGTCGGGGACCATTGGTGCAGTGTTTCTAGCTTTAGAGACTGCAGTGATGACCTGTTCATTTGCGATAACAGGCAAATGAATGGTAGAGGGTATTTCATGGTGAGTGACCAGAGTGGTGATGAGAAGGTGAAATTTGAGGTTTATTTCTTCTGGCTGAGTATAGCTAGTGCCATCTACCTATAGTCAGCACATTGCTGGGGATTTCCCTTAAGATTTTGGACATAACTAAAAAATGCTTTGTGGCTATCATTTGCTTGGGAGTCTAGTTTAGTCTCAAGTTGAAGACCTAACTATTTCCCTGATTTGCCTGTTGAGACTAATGAGGGGCTTTTTTCTCCATTGTACACCCTCCCTCTTACTTTCAGACATGACTTTCTTCCTTCTGTTCTATAGTCTTTTTATGCCAGATGTTCACCAGGGTGACTTGTTTTTCTGGCTAGACCTGGGTATATTTTGGTTGGGTACTGCCATTTCTATGCAGTTGTTTAGGTGGCTGTACAGGGCATTTGTGTATTCATCTGCATAGGTCTCCATGTTTTCAAGGTTAGGGAGAGCTTTAAAATTATCTGTGCTATCCCTTAATAGAAGGTAATTTGCCTTAGAAAATCTCTTTAGGGTTCTGGAGTTTCATGAGGGTTCTACCATTACATTTATTTCAAATTTTATGTTCTGATCTTACTAATGAGGACATTATACTGGAGGGGTGCAATGCTCCCCCATGTTTGTGGGTACTATATCAAGGATATTTAAACCCCCTAGTGGGAGTGCAGACAAACTGTTCCAGAGCATTTGCATTGACAAAGTCCAGGAATCACTGAGATTGCATGTTAGTGGTCATGTATGTTTCACAGTTTATACAGGGGTAGTTAATATCACCCATGAGTAGTGTATTGGGCTGAATGGTAAGTGACTGTAGTAATTTCAGGTATGCAGAGTGGTTTTCATGGCTCATGGTTGGTGATATCCTAGATTTCACCTCAGTAACTTAGCATTTTGATTACTGACCCTATTAAGCCATGTCAAAGGGTTATGATCAGTGAGTACAGTGAATTTCCTCCCATAAAGATAGAGCTGCAGCTTTTGCAATGCCCACACTATGGCCAAACACTTTCTCCATAGCTGCATAACACTCTTCTCTAGGTTGGAGTCTATGGCTCAGATATACCACTGGGTGCTCTTCTCCTTCTGCAGAAACTTGACTAAGTACAGCCCCCACCCAATAATTTGAAGCATCAACCTGCACAATAGATTCTTTCTTGTAATCTGAGCTGGCTAACACGGGGGGTCCTCCCAAAATCTCTTTTTACATTTTTGGAATGCTTGTTCACACTCTCTGGTCCACACTACCTTGTTCGGTTTATTCTTCCTAGTTAGGTCAGTAAGGGGTGCAGCTGTAGTACTGTAATTGGGCACACGTTTCTTAAAGTACCCTGCTGTCCATAGAAATGCTGTCACTTGTTTTTTAGTAACAAGAACTAGCCGCACTTGAATAGCTTCCACCTTGACAGGTTCTGGCCTAATTTTACCACTTCCCACTCTGTGTCCTAAGTAAGTGACCTCTGCCATACCCACTTGACACTTACTGGACTTAATGGTTAATCCTGCCCTACTTAATCTATCCAAGACCTCCCTAACATTTTGATCTGCAAACGCCCATAGCATAGTCTTCATAAGACAGTTAGTCTGGGGATGGTTTGGAGGTGATCTTTAGATGTTTCACCCCACAACTCATCCACAGACAAGTCAGCAGGTCTAACATAAACTTGGCACTTCAGTCAGTATTTCCCATGGAAAACCTAATCTGCTGAAGATTTTTAGCAAAGCATTTGCCACCTTCTCTGCCTCAATAGACAACAGAGTCACCACCTCAGGTTATCTGGTAGCATAGTCTGCTACCATCAACATATATTTTTTTCCTGTACAACTTGGAGTAATCAGGGGTCCCACAATATCCAGGGCCACTCTCTAAAATGGCTCTTCGATGACAGTCAAATGTATTAACGGAGCCTTAGCCTTCTCCCCTGCTTTACCAACTTTTTGGCACAGTTCACAAGTCCTACACTTTCCTAACACATCCCTCACAATTCCAGGCCAATTGAAATTTTGCATAATATTTCTTAGTACAGTTTATGCCCATATGATCTGAGAAAGGAATGTCATGTGCTATGGCTAAGAGTGGCAGACAGTAAGCTCTAGGTACCACCAACTGCCATATTACTTCACCTTCCAACTCACCTCCAGGAGTCCATTCTCTATACAACAAACCTTTGTTCCAGTGTGCAGACTCCCCACTTCCTTGAGTGTCAGGTACTTCCTTAGCCATCTCCCTCAAGCTTTGTAATGTAGGATCCATAAGTTGAGCCTGTCCCAACTCTACCTTCATGACCTTCCCCAGCTTCAATTCCAGCAGCCGTGCCTCACTGTCACTCTGGGTACCACCACTCACCTCGTCTTCACAGTCACCATGTCCAAGGGAACATCAGTACCCACCAGCTGTGGCTCACATTCAGACTTACTGCTACCAGATAACACCTTCTCTGAAACAGCCACCGTGCCAATCCCAGCTTCAGGTATGAGATCTTTCTGGGTTTCTCCCAGACTACCGGACCTCCATGCCTGTCTCCAAGCCTGACTTCATGTCACTGTATATACACAAGGTACTGCATCATCAAAATCATTCCCTACAAGGACATCTGCAGGAATATCCTCAAACACACCTACCTGCTTGCTTCCTCTTCCACCCTCCCAGTCAAGATGAACCCTGACCAAAGGTATTTGGAATGGGGTCCCTCCCAGTGCTCTGAATGGAGTGGACTGTCCGAGTAAGTACTGCTGTTCTCTAACCACTGCAGGTCCCACAGTGGTTATATAGAAGCTGTGTCCCTCTTAGACATTACCTGTTTACCATCTACTAAGATAGGATATAAACTTTGGTGATAATTTAGCACCCCAGTTGTTTCTAAACAACTTACTACTGGCAGTTTGTCATTCACACTTACTGGCTCCCTCACCTTCTGTTTCCCACCTTGCCTCGATGGATATTTGGCTACTATGTGTCTCCTGTGGTTACACTTGAAACATCCAATCCCTAACCGTGAACTTGGAGTAGTAGTTTCCCCCATTACTGGTGCACTCTTTTGGAGTGTTTTAGACTGTTCCCCATGGGTTCATTTATATCAATGTGCAGCACTGGGTATCCCTTTCTTATGCAGTAGTGCCCTGCTTGACAAGTAGAGATCCCTTTTTCTCCCCAACCCCTCTGCAGAGTTACACTCATGGTCTGATAACCAGACTTTCATGTCATCAGGCAAAGTACTGAGGGTTTGTTCCCTCACCAAAAGGTCTGCCAGTCCATCAAAAGTGGTAACCTGACACCCACTCACTCATCTGTGAATGTTAGAACTTAAGTCTGCAATATTACCACTTATACTTTCATCTGCCTTGTGTCTATGTTCACAAAACTTTTTCTATATGTCTCAGGTGTAAGTTTGAAGCATTCAAGCAGCAACATTTAATTTTGTCACAATTCAAACAATCTACATCATTTAACTTTGCTTCAGCCTGAACAGCTTTACCATGGAGTAAGGGAGGCATGAGACAAACCCAGTCCTTACGGTCAGCATCATATTGTCTAAATACCCTCCTAAAAGTATGAATAAAACTATGAAAGTATGAAAGTCATCCCATCCCTGTACTAAGGAAAAAGTTTACTGAACTTTATGGCTTTTGGGGTCTGGTTATTCCCTTCCCATTGTCTCCATGACCATCTTGAAGACTTTGAAGCTCCATTTTATGCTGGCACTGTCTCTCATTGTCCTTGACTCCTAAATACCTCGGTCTTTCTGCTGATTTTGGTTCAAGATGTTTGGCTTCCAGGCGCAGTTTCTACTCAGTCTCTAGATGTTGCATTCGCTCCTCAGCCTCCAGATGTCACATTTTCTGTTCGGCCTCCAGCTCCAGTCTACTTAACTCCAGCTGGATTCCCAGCTCCTCTGAAGAAAATGTGGACTGTCCTGTCTCAGCAGGCTGCATATCACCAACACCAATCTGGATATTCTCTGATTGGCTGGTCTGAGCTGTGGCTGTGACCAAGGCTGAAATCATTGCTTCCTTGGTCAGATTGGCATGCACCAATACTCTGGCTTCACACTTATTAGCCAACTGGACACTGGATCTTTGTTAACTTGCTAAAATCTTCTGCTGATATCCTTGTCTGCTATCCTTGACTATCTGACAAAAATATATATATATATATATATATATATATATATATATATATATATATGTATATATATATATAAAACTGTGGTGGACTGAAATTCTGAATGTTTACCCTGTGGCTGTCAAGTGTGCACACCTTAACTACAACTATCCACAAGCTACTGAAATTCAATTAAAAATCTCACCACTGCCACCGATAATGTGATGTCTGGTTAATATCCCACCAGACTGCCATCAATAATATGACGTCTGGTTAATATCCCAGTAGACTGCCACCAATATGTGATGTACCCCACTTAAAACTCGGGTCAGTAATTAAGGAGCCTCACTCCTCATTACTGACGCTAGTGTAGGAGCATCATGGAAAACACCAGACCACACAAGAGTAAAATTCCACATTTTCCCTTAAGAGCACAACAGGAACATGCTCTCTTTCCTGGGACTGTACTATACACCTTTGTCCTCCCAAAATGTAATCCATTATTATACACTTCAGAACAGTGTGTTCCAGTTTAAGACCTCTGACTTACTCACACTCAAAATAAATTTAAATCTCACACATTCTGACACTTATGGGAAGCCTGACACAGATTTCCATCTGTGTCCCCTCCCAAATGGTAAATGCTGCCACCAGAGCCAGATAGGTCTACTTGCCCTTCAAAGGGTGTTCATTTATTAAAAATTAAATATCAAAATAAATGATAGCTATGACCAGAAGCAGCCAGGCATTCAAGGTGACCTGGGGAGTATCAAAAGGTATAAGCCCTCTTTAAACTCTAAGGAATACTCTGATTGTCCAGCCACAATGTAAAGTAATGAAAAACATTTAATAATAAGTAAAATGATTACAATAATGTAAATCAATAATTTTCAATAAACACAATAATTCAATCAAAAGAAATATAAAATTAAACTGTAGGGCAGGAGACCATCATTTTCGAAAACCTCTATCTAAATAACTAAACCTTTCTAATCTGACTAGAGAATACAGTCACTGATCTAATCTAAAACATAACAGCAAGGCAAAGGCAGGCTTACAGTTTTTGGTGAGTCCTTTTTTGGGTATCCACTGCATAGCACTGTAATGGACTTCAACTCTTAACTAACTGCCACTCAACTGACTTCAGCAGTCTCTCTTATAGTCCAAGTTAACAGTCTCAGCTGTCTTACTTTTAAAAATAACAATCAGCTGTTTGAAAAAATCTTTTTTTCTGTCAATCATCTGTTCAAATAATCAGCTAGCAACAAGGAACATTCTAATGGCATCACCTACTGATCAGCTGATTCTCCACAGACAGTTTGTACTTTAGAATCTCCCTCACAAACATGTGCATTTCACACTGACAGATTCTTTAAACATTTTCTATAAACAGGGAAATACTCTACATTTTAAAAAACATATTTACATTTTCACAATTAGACATGCTGGCATACAATACAGGTTAATCTGAAAATATACACAAATCTACTGATAGATATGTTAACCCAGATGACTGTGTTTTCATTTTCTTCACAATATGTAGCTAGCAATGATATAATGGGGGATTTTGTCTATGGTCAAGTGGACATGGAGTAGCTCGAGTGAGTCATCCTTCTTGTTCATAGGTTCATAGGTTCATACTAGGCTATCTGCCCTAGGGCATTTATAAGCCTAGCCAGAATGTGTTTGGCTTTCACCACCCATTTTAAATTTATTTTGCTATGCCCTTTTTCGAGGTTAGTATACTGTGCCTCTGTCTAACAGTGACACAGAAGTGATACCTGGGGTAAACCTACGATCTCCCATCCACTCATCAAGATTCCTCTTGAAGAGAGTCAATGAGGGACTCTGCCTAACCTAGACTGGGATTTTATTCCAGAGTGAAGGGAGCCTCTGGGTTATGAATCTGTCCCTCCAGCATGTCCTATTTATTTCAGTGCTGAGGTTCAAGTCTCTCAAGCGCCAGAGCTCGATGGGATTTGGATTTTCTGAGGTGCAGCATGTCCATTAATTCCAGGTTGGACATGGCTTTATACGTCAGGCACAGATCGCCTCTGAACAGGCGGTATGCCACTGAGTAGAGCTGGAGTTTCATTAACCAGGCAGCATATGGAATCTGTTTGAGCCCTTTGATCCTCTTGGTGAGGTAATTTTGGGGTCTTTCCAGTTGCTGCAGGTGTCTGGTAAGGTACATCCCAAAAGGGGCATTGTACTCAATTATGGGCCTGATGAGGGATGAGTAAAGAGGCACGATGACCTCCCCTGATCTAGATGTGAATCCCGTCATGATTAGGTGGGCTATATAAAATGTTTTTCTAACCACTTTGGCCACGTGGTTGTCAAATGAGAGATTGCTATCAACTTGGGTCCCCAGGTCCCTAATTAATTCTTCTGTACTTAATGGATTACCACCTATATGGTAATTTGTGGGCACTTTGTTTTTGCCAAAGGGGATGACTATACACTTTTGGCATTTAGCTTGAGGCCATGGCTCTGGCACCAGTTGTCTGTTTCTATGAGGCCCTTTTGGAGGATGCTTGTGTCGGCTGGAGAGTCGATTATGGCACCCAGTTTGCAGTCATCTGCAAACTTGGTCAGCCACAGTCCTTCCGTGTTGGCCTGTACCTCCGAGAAATATACACCGAACAAGAGAGGTCCCAGGACTGAGCCTTGTGGGACACCACTTGTAACTGGTTTGGAGTCTGACATGGCTCCAGCAATTCTAAACATGTGGGTTCTGTCCTTGAGCCAGTTTGCAATCCTTCTAGTGACATAGGGGTTTATATTTAAGCTGGTGAGCTTATCTATAATGCCCAAGTGGGGTATTGTATCGAAGGCTTTTGTGAGGTCCAGTTAGGCTGTGTGGACCACCTTCCCCTTGTCAATCGCCTTGGTGACTGTTTCAAAGAAATCAACCAGGTTTAGGAGGCAGGATCTGCCCTTAACAAAGCCGAACTGGGTAGGATCCAGTGTCTGTAGGTCCCCAATATCTTTATTTATGAGGTCCATGATGATCCTTTCCATAGCTTTGCAGACCAAGCTAGTTAGGCTTATGGGGCGATAGTTTCCAGGATCCGTTGAGGCACCACCTTTATGGAGAGGGACCACTGTTGCTGTACACCACTCTTTTGGCACATATCCTGTAGTAAGGCTGAGATTGAACAGTAGTTTTATGTTTGAGTTTAGCTCTTCTTGGAGTTCATGTAGGATGCAGCCCGGGACACCGTCTGGTCCCATTGATGCTGTGTTTTGCTTTGGAGAGGGCGGTTCTTACCTGAGCATCTGAGATGTCAGGGGCAGCACTCTGCTGGGATAGATATTTGCCCTTTGGTGGGAGGGGAGAAGTTTGCGCTGAACCTGTCAGCTAGGATGTTGGCAATGTCTGTGGGTTCAGTGTATTTTTTGTAATTTTGGACTAATTCTGAGCATATCTGGGAATTACCACCCAGGTTCCTAACGTAACTAAAGAAAGCCTTGTGATTATCCTTAGTGTCCTGTGCAATTTTTCTCTCAAGCTTGCCTTAGACAATTTTATGAGTGCCCGTAGTTTTTTGCTAATACTGATCAGTGTTGCCTTCCCTTTTTGGGATTTTGCTCTATCATTTAGTAGCTTCCTCCTTCTATTGTATAGTTTGTTTATGGCTGGGGTCCACCAGACAGGACATCTGCCTTTGGAGGATTGGGTCTTGGTTTTATTTGGGATCGCATGATCCATGCATTCCTGAAGGTGTTCATAGAATGCGCTTATAAAGGATTATGCGGTCTGGGCCGTATTTTCCACAGGCCCGGGCTTTGAAGGATTCCACCTCAGTTTTGAGGAGTGTGAAATTTGCTTTAGAGAAGTTTTTCACTGTGGTTTTCTGGGCAGGGGGTGGGGTAGGGATGTGAATATCCAGTGAGATTAGTTTATAGTCTGATCTTACCAGTGAGGGATACACTTCTGGTCTGGAGCATAGAGTCCCCATGTTGGTGATGATCAGGTCCAGTATGTTTTCCCCTCTTGTGGGAGTGGTAACAAGTTGCTCCATAGCATTTGAGTTTATAAATTCTAGGAACCTTTGGGCTAGGGTGTTGGAGCTAGAGTAATGCTCCCAGTCTATGTTTGGGTAGTTGAAGTCGCCCAATATAATGGTGTTTGGAGAGACCTTTATATTTTCCAGTGTTCTCAGGAAGGCCGAGTGGGGTTCCTGTGTTTGGGAGGGTGGTCTGTAGCAGGCTATAAACTGGAAGGCAGTTTTACCCACTGTTAGTTGCACATGGATAGTCTCTGATGCTTTTGTGCTTTCCCACCAACCTGGAGGTGTGGGTATCTTTGATGAATATCGATACTCCCCCTCCTTTTGTGGTTCGGTCCAAGTTTTGGGGCCGAAAAGCATGGTATGAGGTATAACCTGGTAGTGCTGAGGTGCTCTCGGGAGCCCTGAACCAGGTTTCTCTTACTGCACAGATATTGATGTTCTCCATGCTAAGGAGAGTTTTGAGTGCGTGCATCTTGAGGTTTAGACTTCTGGCGTTGAGTAGCATTACTCTTAGTTTCTTATCCCTTGTGATACCTATGGAGGTGGGTTTGTCTTTTGAGCCTTCCCTAAAAAAGGTACTATGGGGGTAGCAAGAGCCTTTGCCAATATCCGAAAGCCCAGGGGTGACAGGTGCAAGCCGTCCCTAGTGAAGCAGCGTGGCTTGTCGAGCATATCATCCCAAGCTGACAGGCATTGGATCCCCTTTGAATGACACCAGTACTTAAGCCAATTGTTGAAATTGATCATCTTGTCTTCATATTGTGGCATCATTCTTGCTGAGGGTAAGATGCTACTGAAGGTCAGGGTCATACCGGCCTGGGCTACATGCTCAGAGAGCTCCTTTATGTCTCTTTTCATGTAGTCCAGGGAGGTATGTCTCAGGTCATTCACACCAGCATGGACAATGACTGAGTCATATTTGTACTTGCCTTGGAGTGACCTGAGTGCTTGTGTTATGTGGCGGATCCTAGCGCTCGACAGGCTGCTCACCGTGACCCTCTCCTTGTTCAGCCTGGTGAGCGGGACATCAGTGTGCCTGACGATAGAGTCACCTATTACAAGTGTATCAGGTGTGCTGTTTAGTCTTAAGGGCTGTGACTGTTCGGCACACTGGCTTTGTGAGATATGTGTTGCACGTGTTTTGTTTTGGGGTAGCGGTTGCTTGGGTGTCTGCTTTGGAGGTCTCTGCTGCTTAGGCAGATCTTTATTTAGAGCCTCCAAGTATGTTTTTGTGTGATTATGTGTTTGGTTTGCTGTCGTGGTAGGTCTATGTGAGACTGGAATTGTAGTGAGTGTGGTTTCCTTCTCCTCCTGAATGGTTATGCCAGTACTGAGTTGAGAGAGCTTAGCCTCCAGTTTGGCTATATTGTTGCATCTCTCACATGTGTTGGAATTTGTGTTTAGAAAGTGAATACAACCTCTCTGCTAAGTAGATCTCCCATCAAACGACGAGAAATTGCAAAAATGGTAACAGAAGATCTAGCCACGATGTTCACCAATGAAGAATCTCAAAACCAACTTCGATAAAATCAAAAACCAAGTTTAATGTAGTACAAGAATAAGGATGAGCGCTTTCGCATAGTGCAGCCTACGCTTCTTCAGATGTGTTGGAATTTGTTGGGAGGAGGAGAGGGTTGTCTGTGTACATGAGGCAGTTGTAACATTGCCTCAAGATTCCCAGATTCACCAGCTGGACCGGAGAGGAAATTGACAACTGTCCTTTGGACATGCTAGAATAATATTGGGAATTCCTTAATAATTGAAAACAAGGGCCAGTGGGGAGTGAGGGTGTAGTGCTTTTAATTTTTAGTGCTGACTTATATAATTGCTTTAGTGAGCAAGTGCCAGGTAACTTAAGTGCAATGTGTTACAGGTAGCTTAAATGCAAAAACGACAAACAGTAACTTTCTTTCAAGTGAAACAAGGAAATAAGTACAGTAAGCAATGCAGATATCACTAGTGATCCACAGAAGCTGAGAAGCGATTAGGTGGAATTAGCGTTCCAGGGAAATAACAAGCAAACAAACAAAAAGCATATAAACAAAGCTGGATTCAGCAGGCCTGGATCTAGTCTATGCTACAGCAAACGAGATGTACCAATTTCAGTAAGATACAGTTCAAATATTCAGGCAATATAAACCCTTAACCAGAAATTCCCAGCTCAGAAGGGCAGAGTCCAGCCTCTTCTCCCACAAGAGTGCAGACCACGAACCTTCTTAATGTAAAATAACTGGCCTGAAGCCCAAGTGCTTAAACCAGAACTAATACACTTTAAGAATAACAGACACTGGGCTCTCAATCAGCAGTTCCCAACTTAGAAGGATGAAAGCTACCTGTCCTGCCACCACAGTGCATGCCACAAACCTTCCTAATGTAAAACAACTGGTCTGAAGCCCAAATGCTTAATCCAAAAGACTTAGAATGATAGCTACACTTTAATCAAGTTACTACCAAGCAGTAATAAATACAATTGAATATTTTAGAGAATGCCTGGATTAGTGCTCAAGTTACACAAACAAAGCTAGATCCAGCAGGCCCGAATCCAGTCTATGCCACAGCAAACAAGGCGCACCAACTTCATTAAGAAGCAGTTCAGATATGCATGCACTATAAGCCTTTAACCAGAAATTTCCAGCTCAGAAAGGCAGAGTCCAGCCTCTCCTCCCATAAGAGTGCAGACCACAAACCCTCTTAATGTAAAATAACTGGCCTGAAAGCCCAAGTGCTTAAACCAGAATTAATACAATTTTAGAATAACAGACACTGAGCCCTCAATCAGCAGTTCCCAACCTAGAAGGATGTAAGCTGCCTGTTCTGCCACTACAGTGCAGACCACAAACCCTCTCAGTGCAAAACAACTGGTCCGAAGCCCAAGTGTTTAAACCAAAAAGCTTAGAATGAGTTACACCAAGCAGTAATAAATACAATTGAGTACTTTTAAGATGATGCAAAAGTAAAATAAAGTAGGTAGAAACACAAGTACAGTAAAAGCAGATGAAATTTTTTTTTCTGAACAAGTGCTGAGATCAAAGAAACAGATTTGAGTGCTGAAACTAGAAAACTGGCTAGTTATAAGAAAAAAAAAACTAAGCTAGAAGGCTTCCCTACAACACAGAAGGGTGTGGGGGCTCAGAAGCCTACAAATAGTCTATACCACTTAACAGGAAAGGCAGGAAACAAGCTTAATTTTTTTTTTTCTGTTTCCCAGATGCTCTCTTTGTACACAGTAGGAATGCCTGAAATCAGAATATGATCTCACTGCACTCAGTTGAGTGAGCAAATGAGATGGGCCCAGAAGGAGTATCCAAACACAAATTTACAAGAGGGGCGGGCAGTTTCAAGGCCACTAAGATTAACACCAAAACAAAAACAGGGAGGGTGCGTGGGACTAACTGAAGAGCAGAGTCAAAACTTCCAGTTCAGTTAATATTCCTGCAACACAGTTAAAATCAATTTAAATACTGTATTTTTTTGAAAAAAAAGTGCAGATAAAGGTACTTAAATTCTTTTATACATCTAGTTGAATACAGCAAGTTCTTAGCCGCCCAAAGCTGAGGTTTTTAAGCAGAAAATATTTCACACTGTACCACTTAAATAGGCAAGGACAGGTGCAATCTTGAGGTGTGATTTTTTTTTTTATGTAAATGGAAAGACTTTCTCTTATCATTTTTCCTTTTCAGAGGGTGGTCTGAATGTGTGATAGCTATTGTAGCCTTGCACTGCCAGTGTGCTTTTGACAACCATGAACCATGTCTTTGTAACTGCACATCAGCATAATCCAGGGTGAGAAGAGCTTCTGGGAAGTACAGTTTCTTGTTTAGACTCCTTGCATTGAGCAGCAGTACCATCAGTGATGCATTAAAAGAATTTGCTATGTTGGTAGGTCTGTTGGTTTGGCACTGCCTAAAAAAGGCACCATGGGGGTGGCTAATGCCTTGGCCAGTATTTAAAAGCCTACATGTGACAGGTGCATACTATTTCTGGCAAAGCAGCATGGTTTGTCAGTCATATCATCCCAGGAAGACAAATACTGGATCACCTTGGAATGACACCAGTAAGTAAACCAATTATTAAAGTCAATCATTTTCTGTTTGTATAGTGGTATCAGTCTTGGTGATGATAGAATGCTGCTCAGTGCGAGTCTCATACCCAGCTGTGACATGTATTCAGAGAGGCCCATCATGTATCTCTTCATATTGTCCAAGGAGGCACATCTCCGGTCATTCACACTGACATGGATTATGACTGATTCATACTAATATTTGTGCTTGAGTGAACTGAGTGCCTGAATGATCTGGTGAATCCTGGCCCCTGACAGGCAACTCACTGTAGCCCTCTTTTTTATCCATCCTTGTGAGAGGGGCATCTGCATATCTCAAGATGGAGTATCCTATGACCAAGATGTTTGAATGTGTGGTGTTTCACATTAAGAGATTACTTGTGGAGACACTGTGATGTGTATTTTTATGTTTAGTGTTTGGTGTTGACTTGGTTTTGTTTGAATGTGGTTTCCAATGGCAGCATATGGGAGGCCTCTGAGGTTTTTATAAGTTACTTGTGAGTACCTCTGCATATGTGGGTTTATGTGTTAAGACCTTATTTAGTGAGGGAAATGATTTGTATCTGCTGACATTCTGTTTGTCATTTGATTTGTCAGTATGTGAGAGTCTTGTCTCAGTTTTTATTAGGGTAACTACATATTTCACATACTCTGTTTGCTTGTTTCAGGATTAAGTGGTTGTCAGTATACATGAAACAATTGCTACATTGCCTCAGCATGCTCATGTCCACCAGGCTGGCCACAGAGATAGCATGAAAGTGCCTATCCGTGGCTTCAGGTGTTTCACTAGGAGTTTAACCAGAGAGAAGAGTGGATAAATTTAACTGGACTGGGATGATAGCACACAGACAAAGAATGGGTACATTACTCAGTGTGAACTGCAGCTATCCAACAAGGTGAAGCTGCTCTGAGCTCAACTCCGATGCTCCTAGAGCAGCAGGAGGATTTGGGAAGGTTGCAGAATAGTTATTGTAAGAGAAGTTTTAACTTGAAAGCATTTGCATCTATACAGGGCACTGCTAACTGCTGCTGCTGTATGGAGAGCAGCCTAGCTCAAACACTGGACATGTACAGAATAAAAAAAAAAGTTTTACAACAGCAAAGCCTACAGACCAGTCAGGAAAACACACAATATGCTTTCAGTCCGCAGCCCCCAAATTAGATAGGTTTACTAAAGCACACATCTGCCACATGAATGCAGCCAGAAAACCATCTTAATGTAAAAATGCTGGTTTTAGAGCTCAAGTAAAGGAAAGCCACACAATCAAGATACAATTGTCCTTTAAAACTGGCAGACACAATGTAAAGTACTACAATATTAGTGGAAGCAGTTCAGCTTTGAAACACTAGTAAAGTGTTAGAAATGTAACAAGTAATACATGATTCGTATGAAATACAGTAAAAATAATGAGCAGAAATGGAAAATGATACTCATTTTCATGCTTTTAACAGTAATACACACTGACGCTATCTTCTCTTGCAACAAAACGAAGAGGAAACGCAGTGTGTACAGCAAATTAACTTAATATTTAATGTAAAATAACTCACAATAACACACTACCACGGAAAATGACAAAACAAACATAATCCAAGAGTTTAGCGCTTTCACCTATCGCATGTAGGCTTCATCAGAACTCAAATCACAAAATCTGCACGTTTTAGCCTTATTTCTCAAGTCAGTTATATATGCTATAAAAGTTTAACCACACTTTTGATCCCTTGTGTAAAATATGTGCCTTTCCATTATAATATTTATCTGTGGGTTACACATTTCTCTAAATTTGAGTTCTGATGAAGCCTACATGACCTGGTGTGACTAAATTAAGCAAGGACAGCCAGTATGCCAACTGTTCAATTTGCATATGCAGTATTTATTCAGGTTGGTTTATTAACACCTTTGCCAAATGAATGAAAATCAAAATTAGAAATTAGACCTTCACAAACATTTGAATACATTTTTGCTTCTGATATCTATGTATTCCATGGAAAAGTATGACTGCAAGAGTATGCCAGGCAGAGATCCAAGTTTAGATATATCCTAGAAATCATTTTATTTACTTTATCCTTGATCAAGATACTAGAGCTCTCCATAACCTTTGATTCCCATTCTCATGACATTGAGAGCTGTACTGCCAGCGAGGTATTGCAACTTCATTTGACAATTGCTAAATTAAATGGAAAAAAAAAAGAAATAAACTTTGTAAAGTCAGATAATGCTTTAAAAAAGTTAAGCATGAGTTCTTGCAGCAGTCTGTTTCAGTATACGAGTTCATTTCCTACTGGTTAAAAGTAAGTTATATTTTTTACCTAATTGTCCACAACAAAAATGAAAGTGATGTTGACTTGTTTTACCTTGGAACAAAGCAGAACAAAAACTGTTTTAGGTTGTCATATCTGTAATTTATATTACACAGTTGCACAGCCTGGAGGTTGTTAAAGCCAATTCAGAGTGATGCATGGATGAATAACTACATTAGGGAAATTGAGTTGCTATCTGATAGGGAAATGCATCTGCTCTACTTCCAATTTGCCTGTAAAGCAGAGTTTTTGCATCTGTTTTCCCTGCCTTTTGCATGCAGAAGTTGAATGCATGGCTATAGAGCTGCAGGGCTTATATTTAATCACAGTATATGTTTTCAAGGTTTATTTTCAACAAATATAAAAATATCAGGATTTCTAGAAAAAGTAAGGTTGTTCAGTGAAGAGAAGCCAGATTTTGACTCAGTGAGTGCATCTGATTATTTGAACACACATTATCTCTGTCTTTGGCCATACAATGCAGAGTCTAATGAAAGATCAGTCAGAGAAAGTACAGAAGGCATTGGGACGCACACTTCTCCTCCATATTTAATATTGCTACTTTAAAGATTTCTTCTAGGCTTCCTTTCCTAAGACAATTTGCTGTCACGTACAATATGTAGCATCCTAGAGTACAGTCCTGGAGCAGAAAGGCAGCTGTTATGGAGTGCGCATTTGTTATTGCTGACTAGCAGTCAAGGCCAAAATATTTGGGTAATACACCTGAAAAGCACAAGGAAGGCAATTTTTCACTCCATGCCATATGCAGTATTTTTCCTTACAGGGAAACTAGATTTCCTGTTCATTTATCCATTATGGCTTAACTTTTTACATGCAAACCTCAGCTCAGGACTGGAACTATGGACTTATCTTAACTTGTTATGTGAAAAATATGCTAATTAAACAGAATAGGATTGGGTTAACATGCCAAAAATCCATTTTAGCATTTTGTGGAGGCACCATTGTGATAGAGCTTGTGATAAGCATGTTCATCCCAGCACAGACAATCTCATGAGCAAATGGCTTAGGACACTATAGTAATGTCAGTAGCATGTTGTAATGCATAGATTCATACCTCTCAACTATATAGATTTTCACAGAATGTCCAGATTTTTGCCTCATATTTTTGGTCTGCTTTTCATAAAATTGTGGTTTTCTGGCAAATTAGTTGCAAATATTTAAAGATTGAAGTTAGAAATAATGACAGACATTTGAGTTACAGACTTCATACCTTTCAGAAAATTCATACAAATCCAAAACCTGTTATTATATTAACTTTTTTAAGTTTGTGACAGCAATATTTAAAATTGTCCTTATTTTTAGGCCGTTGTCCAACTTTTATTTATGGCTTTGTCCAGATTTCTTGTTCCAAGAGGTTGAGGCATGCACAACATGCTGGACTTGACACTGAATTAGCAGGCATTTGAGCTGTAGCCAAGAGGATTGTTTCTATTTCTGGATACAGTCCCTCAGAGAGAACAAAGTTAAACTGTCTGAGAACAGTAACTGAAATCATGCAGTGACAGATAAGTACTTCAAAAGGAAAGCAAGACAAACATTGCTAAAATGTGGGAAATTAGTGGCTTCTGCTGGTATGAGATCTAATGGTGCCTTACAGCAGTTAATTTGCATGTTGAAGAGTCTGCAGTACAAGGCTGAATCCTTTTTGTAAAGGAATAAATTTATGTAGCAGGTTGTAAACCAAGGCCAATCAAAACTAAGCACATTGTCCCCAACTCTGTGGTGCACAGGTATAAGGCCATGACAGCAATGAAGACAGCACAAGCTCTAGTAGCAGCTTTGACACTGGAATAGGCAAGTTATGGGACAGGAATTCTGTTGCTTCATGCATTTGTGCCTTGCCTGGTGGAGGAATTGTGTGACTATCAAACAGTTTTTTCATGCTGCTGCAGGAAGCAACTGAAATCTGATCACAAATAGACAGGCTACAGCTGTCCTTTGTTGACCGAGTTAGTCCCAGTAGGCTAGTGGCTTCTTTTCAGGATACACCTGAGGTGAAATTTGTACCACTAGGAGAGATTTTACTTGACCACTGGGGAACTCCCCCTATTTGTCATTGTTATGAGTAGAACAGTGTTTGATTCTCACCTTTGGGAGGGATATTGGTTAGGTTTAGAATGGTCTGTTAAGAACGCTGACCTATCTATGAACTTACAAAACCATGAATCCAAAGAAAATGGAAAATTTAAAATTTTAAGAGTGTTTTCTGTAAATGTGAATAGTATTAAGGCTATAGTAAGAAGAATAGAGATTGTGGAGTGGTGTAATATGCATGATGTAGATATAATTATATTAGAAGACGCAAGATTTTTATCAAGTGAAGAAAGATTACAAGCAGAGAAAGTATGGGAGGAAAGAATCTGGAATTTGGGAAATGAGAGATGTTCTGGAGTAGTCGTATTCTATAGAAATACAGTAAAGATATTAGATGTTTGTTTGTGTCTTTCGGCTTTTCCCGGTTAGGGGTTGCCACAGCAGAACACCGGTCTGCTAAAGTAGATTTTTACGTGCTGGCTTGCCGGGCCTAACCCACAACCTTCAACGAAGGAACGCCCATTCATGCATGTCGCCACACAGAAGACGCTCTAGCTGAGAATCGAACAGACAACGTCTAACTGTGAGGCACCTCTACTGCAGCACCACCACCGCTGCATTGTAAAGATATTAGATGTAACTTCCCAAAATGGGAAAAATTAACCACTGTTGAATTAAAATAGAAAGAACAAGTATATAGAATTATAGCATTATATGCTTTTACTAATTTTAAAGAAAGGGAAAGGTTATTTCATCAGATTTTAGACTATGTAGTGATAAATATAAATATAATAATAGCAGGAGACTTTAATTGTGATTCAGGATGCAGCACAACTGACCCAATGTTTGCAATGAGATAGATAGTTGGGAAGAAGCAAGAGATGAGGAAAGTGTCCAAACTGGCATTCCTAGACATGAAGAAAGCATATGACAAGATCTCAACAAAGCTGATTTGGGCAGTCCTGCAGTGGTTTAAAGTCCCAGAAACAGGGGTAGAATCAGTGCAGACTATGTGCAAAGGTCCAATGACTCCAGTAAGAATAGTATTCACCAGAGGGGTTCACAATGGGAGTGGGTTTGCATCAGGGTTCAGCTCTAAGCCCACTGCTGTTCATACTGGTGATGAACTACATTAGCAAACAGGTCAGATGGGACAGAGCAAAAAGTTGCTGTATGCAGACAATGTGGCATTACAGGCAGACTCTGAGCAAGAATGTCAGCAAAGGATAAGGGAATAGAATGTAAAACTGAAGGCACATGGGATGAAATATAGTACAGATTAGACAGTAATAATAGCAGGAAATTGAGGAAGTCCAAAGAAGCTGAGAACTGGGATACAATGGAAGATATTGCAACAGGTTAACTGCTTCGAGTATCTGGGAAGGGTGGTTAAAGAGCAGGGAAGCCTGAATAAAGAGGTCAAAGCTAGAATAAGAGGGCCTGCAGCCAAATGGCATAGAGTGTTAGGTGTAGTCTATGACAGAAGAATGCCAAAGAAGCTGAAAAGTAAGGTGTACAAAACAGTGGTGCGACCACTACTGTGTGGTACAGAAACCTGGGAAGTAAAGACAGAGCAGGTGAGGAAGCTATAAGTGATGGAATGAAGTGCCTGAGGTGGGTGGTAGGATGTACACTGTGGGGCAGACAAATAAATAATTATATAAGAGCAGAAGCCAAAGTAGCTCCAATTGTAGAAAACATCAAAGAGAACAGATTATGGTAGTGTGTGCACATGTGAAGAAAAGCAGAAGACAATCTGGTGAAGAAGATTTGGAACAGACAGGAAGAAGCTAAGAGGAAATGTGGGCATCCAGCAAAGAGGTGGATGGATTGTGTGAGATAAGATCTATGACAGCTAAGCATGAGTGTTGAAGAAAGCAAGAGTGTGGCATTGAAATGAGAGAAATGACAAAACTTAACACGACACCCTGACCTTATGTAAAAAAATGGGAAAAGGGGAGTTGATGATGAAGATGAAGAAAGTATTACTATGAGAACATTTTTTTTTAAAAAATACCTTGAATGATAGATGATATTTATGGAAAAATGTATATTTTTTACAGAGGCAATATGATATAAGAAAAGTAGAGAAAGAAAAATATAAAAGATTGTATAACGATACATTAGGAGGTGGACCTCAAGTATAAACAGGTTATATAACAAGAAAAAGAAACTGATGTTTATGAATAAGAGGGAACTGACTCAGCAGAGGAAGAATTCTCTCCTCAGCTTGAACAAGCATATCAAACATGTTGTGAAATCCTCTAAAGCTAAGTATGAAGCTAAAATAGTGTCCGTAACTAAGGAAAATCAGAAGGCAGTCTTTAATTACATCCAAAACCACCGAAAAGGGAATGCCCAGCTTTGTGCAGAAGTGGTAATAGATAGTGCCACTCATGCTGCAATGGAGGAAATCACCAACCTGCTAGTTGACAGATTTGGTGCGAACATCACCCCCCTGGCCATACCCCAAAGCATACCTGACACCAGTCCTCTGCCTAGTATCTCAAGAGATAAGGGCTTATCTGCTCTCTCTATCTCTGAGGTCAAATACATGACCTCAGTGGGACCAGATAACATCCCAGGATGCTTATTAAGCAATCTAAAACAGGATCTAGTAGACCAACATAGCAGTCTTTTTAACCATAGTGTGAGAAATGGCTTTAATCCAGCAGAGTGGAGAACTGCAACAGTAATCCCCTTACACAAGGGGGGACATCAACAGACCCTGGGAACTATAAACCCATAAGTCTAATCAGTCTCATCTACAAAGCTGTGGAAGAATTATCATGTGCCTTATCAATAAGGACCTAGGCGACCTTCAAATTCTAGATCCAACCCAATTAGGCTTTAAGGGTAGATCAAGGACCTCTCTGAGAGTCACCAAAGCCTTGGATGAAAGTAAAATGGTGTGTACCTCCTGTCTTCACATGGCCAAGGCGTTTGGCACAATCCCCCCCACTCAGGCATCCTAGTAAAACTCTCTGTTAGGGATTAACCCTTATGTCACTAGATGGGTAGCCAGTTGGCTCACCAACAGAACACATACTGTCAAAGTTGGTGACTCCACCCCTACCAGTAGACCTGTTACCAGTGGCATACCACAAGGTTCTTGCTGGGTCCTTTATTGTTTGGAATCAGTTTCTTGGAAGTCCAGGCTAAATTATACAGCTTTTGACTTACCAAGTTTGCCGCAGAGTGCAAATTGGGTGCAATCATTGAGTCTCCCAACAATGTTAACACACTACAGGAAAGGCTAACACAGACAAATGAGTGGTTCCATGGTCTAAAACTAAACACAAAAAATTGCATTATTATTCCCTTTGGCAAAGTAGAAAACCCCACCAACTACAAGATTGACAACACCCCCCTTAGCTCAATCCCAATGGTGCAAAACATAGGAACACAGGTAGATAGCAATCTGAACTTCAACCACCAAGTTTCCTGTGTGGTAAGGAAAGCATTCTATGTTGCCACCTCATAAATGAGGGCATCCCATCCAGGTCTAAGAGTGTTGTAGCTCCACTGTTCTTGACCCTCATCAAACCAATAATACAGTACAATGCTCTCTTTGCCATGTACCTCAACAGACACCTGCAGACACCACAGAGGTTCCTCACCAGGAAAAATATAGGTCCTCCAAACAATGACGTACGTTGATAGACTAAAAATCCTGTCACTGTACTCTGTATTATATAGGCTGCTGAGAGGAGGCTTGTGCCTGGCCTATGGGCAGTCTCTGACCCTGCACTGATGGATATGCTTCACATACACAAATCTAATGGCACAAGAGTCACTCACTCTTGGGATCTTAACCTAGCCTGTGTCATTAACAGAAGATGCTGGAGATACAAATATGTCTTCCAGAGACTGCTGCTCCTCTGGAACAAACTTCCAATTCACGTGAAGCAGAGCTCCTCACTGATCCTATTCAAGCGCAACCTAGAAAAATGGATGGGAGACTGCACTTTCACCTTGGGGGTGGCACCCATGTTCCTCATGGAAAGGGGTTGTCTGTGTTGACCATAGACTAGTCCTGCAAAATACATTCAGTTAAGGACAGATGGGGCAACTTGTGATTAACATGGCTATGCTTACAAGGGCTGTATGGCTGTTAGCCTAGTAACCTCTTATGAACCTATGAATGATAGAAAGTACTCTGACAAGGGAATAGAACTGTATGAAAGAGATCAAGAAAAAATGCAAAAATTGTTATATAAACAAAGATATTTTTAAAAGGAGAAAGATTAGAAAACAAGATGGTAGTCTAATGAGAAAAATAAAATATGCAAAAGGGGAAATGGAATGCGGGAAAAAGATTATGACTAGTGTAGTATAATATGTACAAGAAATGTTCAAAGGAAAGAGGAAGATAGTGAAAACACAAAGTAGAAAAGTTAACAAAGAGTTGGAGAAGGAAATATCTTTAAATGAGCTAGATAAAGTATTACGAAAATTAAATATAGATTCGTCTGCAGGACCAGATGGAATTAGGTATTAAATGTAGAAAAATTTAAGGGATTGACAAAAAAAGAAATATTTTTAAAGATTTTAAATGACTAGTTAAATGAAGGTTTTATGTATAAGGAATTGTATAGTGAAATTGTTAAGTTCATATGGAAGAAGGAAGATGGAAGGCAATTAAAAAAACGAGACAAATCATCTTGAATAATAATGATTATAAGAGCTTTTTGTTGAAAATAGTAAAACGAGATTTGAAACTAAAATGGAAAATATTATGGAAGATAGTATATATAGTATAAAGGAGAAGGGTTGTCAAGAATTATTAATGGCAGAGAAATTGTGGATGATATGAATAGAAAAGAAGTGAAAATCATGATAGGAGACCTTAATAAGGCATTTGACACAAATGGACATGAAATTTTATGGGTAGTAATGAAGGAATATAATATAGGTGAGAAAGTTTGGAAATTGTATATCTCTGAGTATAATAATACAAAAGTAACCATACAAGTAAATGGCTGGTTAAGCCAACAGGTACATATGAAGAGTGGTGTAAGACAGGGATCTCCAGTTTGTTGTATACTCTTTGCATTAGTTATGAATGTGAGTATGTGAAATAAATCACAAAATGAAGTAGATAGAGTATATAACACCTAAAGGTTAAGAATTCCGGTTCTGTTAACGTATGTAGATAACCTGATAATAATTTTTAAAAAAATGTGGATAAAAGTAGTAATAATTCGTCTAGAGGTGATAGGGATGGCTCTAAATAAAAATAAAAGTAAAGGTTTAGGTGTTAGTAGAATTCAGTTTGAAAAACAGAAGGAATAAAATAAACATGTCTTTTCTGGCGAACATATAAGTTATCATTCAGAAAAAAAGGGCTTATTTGATAAATTCAGTACTGATGGGAAAAAATAGCATACTTAGCAAGTGTAGTTATGTTGCCAAGAGTATTTGAAAAGAAATTATTGCAGATATATATTTTTCATTTATATGGGGTTCTAGATCTAGTTTAGTAAGTAAATAAGGAGGAAGGAGATTTAGGGTTAATTAACCAGTGATATATGCTGCTTCATTAAATTTGCACAAAGTGTTAAAGCGGATAAATGAAAAAGATGAAAGATTAATGGTAAAATTGTATAATTATAAGTATGATAAGTTTTGAGGTATGATAAAAAAGAGCAAAAGATAAAAAAGAGTGTATAAATGAGGAAATAAAATGTTACCAAGAAAAAAATATTTTTGTGGAAAATAAAACTTGACGATATAGAAAAAGATATAAAAGTTATGGTATAAAAATGTAATAAAATATTACTATGTAAAACCATGGAAAAATCTAACAGATGAAAAAAATTAAAAGCTAAATTTATTTATTTATCTTTGTTGACCGGGAAAAGTCTGACTGGATAAAATCCAATTTCAGCAGAGGCCTGGGGAGACGAGCTCTACATTGAAGTTACACATGATGGACATTTATTATTGCAGGGTAGAAACATCTAAACATGAGCTTATTTGCATGATTTTTAAATCAATCCATCCATCAACCCCTTTTACCCATTTTTGCTCATGGGGTTGGGGTGGCACTTCAACAGTGACTATTACAGCAAGTCAGTGACCGCTACCTGTGATTAAACAACAGATGGCATAATTAATTTTCATGTACGGACTGCTCATTTTAGCCATATTACTGAAGGTATACACATCAGATATCTGACTGCAATCAACAATGCCAGCCTTAGGTAAAATAGAGCACTGCACAATGGACTCCATGGGGGGCTCCCTAAAGCACACTAGTCTGCCTGTACCACTTCTGCACCTCCCCCTGTTTTTCACTCACCCTGAACCCAGACCCTCTAGCTACATTAATTATTCTGTGTTTTATCACATTTGGTCTTACCTTTTACAACCCTCCCAAGCTTTTAATACAGCCTAACTGGACATGACTCCACTGGAATAGGTTTAGATGAAGTGACTGAATTAAGTTGGGGGTTTAGAGGTCACTAGGCCCCCACCCTAAAGTCATAAGGTTCTAGATGCTTTGTCCTTCAAACACTGGACCCCACCCAGTTTGGGTTCGTGAAGGGACGATCTTGTCTCCTGAACCTGATTGACTTCTTCGAATCAGTCTCCAGAGCCATGGATAAGGGTAAGGTGGTCCACACAGCCTATCTAGATCTTGCTAAGGCCTTTGACACCACTCCCCACTCTGGAGTCATAGACAAACTTACTAAGCTGAGCATTAATCCCTACATCACCCAATGGGTTGCTAACTGGCTTACTGATAGAACTCACACTGTAAAAGTAGCCGACTCCAAATCCAGCTCCAGACAAGTGACAAGTGGAGTACCTCAGGGTTCAGTCCTGGGACCGCTCTTGTTTAGCATCTACTTCTCAGAAGTACAGGCCAACACTAAGGGACTCTGGATAACAAAGTTCGCAGATGACTGCAAACTGGGAGTCATTATTGAATCCCCAGATGATGTGGATACCCTACAAAAGGGCCTTACAGAAACAGATTCTTGGTGCCAGAGCCATGGGCTCAAGCTCAATGCCAAGAAATGTATAGTTATCCCCTTTGGGAAAAAACATGTACCCGTGAATTACCATATAGGTGACAGTACACTAAATACTGAAAGTGTGATAAGAGACTTAGGGACACAGGTGGACAGTGGTCTCACCTTCAATAACCACATCACCACAACAGTCAGGAAATCCTTCTATGTGGCACACCTCATCACTAAGGGCTTTTCATCCAGAAAAAAGGAGGTCATTGTCCCACTGTACTCATCCCTCATTAGACCCATTATAGAATACAACGCCCCGTTTGGTATGTACCTCTTAAGACATCTGCAACAACTGGAAAGGCTGCAGAAATACATCACTAAAAGAATCACAGGCCTAAAGCAGATGCCCTATGCTAACCGCCTAAAAAACTCCAGCTATACTCTGTCGCATATTGTGTACTCAGAGGCGATCTCTGCTTAACATACAAGGCCATGTCAAACCCAGAGCTGTTGGACATGGTACACGTAAGAAATCCCAATCCCTCAGAGCCACATGCTCCAGGGATCTAAACCTTGTCATCACAATAAACAAAACATGCTGGAGGGATAGGTTCCTGACCCAGAGACTCCCCAGACTCTGGAATAGATTGCCTATACATGTCAAGCAGAGTGCCTCTTTGGCCCTCTTCAAAAGGTACCTTGACAATTGGATGGGAGAAAGGAAATTCACCCCAGGGATCACGTCAGTCACCCTGCTAGACAGGGGTCCAGGGAAGTAAATAGTGTGGGAAGAAATAGCCAGGGAATTGTTATGGCTAGGCTTGTATAGGCCCTAGGGCTGATAGCCTAGTACCAACCTATGAACTTATGAGGTGCATCTTACAGCCTTTTTTAACCTTTGTATTCTATGGGTACCTAAAAAAATCAGTCATATTTATTTATTTTTTTTAATGAACAATAAGTTGTGTCTAAAGCTTAATGATCAAAGCCCACAAAATAGTAGCTCCCCAATAATCTGAGAAGACAAGTTCTTGCAAGGATATATAAACCTTATCTTGAAATATTGCATTCCTGTGTATACAACAAGATAGGTACCTTCTGTGTACCCCTCTGCTGTTATATTTGGATGAATGTAAAAGCAGAAATGGCTATAGGCTTTTATTATACAGTTGAGGGTCAGGGAGAAGAAAACAATGTAAATGGATAAAACCCATACAGAGATAGGAATTACATGCAGATTCCATGCAGAACACATCACAACCATAAACTCAACCAGAAAAGCAAGTGGAGTTTGAAGACAGTACTACTCAGTGTGATACTCTGCCAATCAATCAATCTGTCAAGCAATGCAATCAGTTGCTGTCACACATCCTGCACAGACAGCCACTTACTGAGTACAATGCTGATGTCTGTGCAGAAAAATGGAAAAAGAAAATATTATGGGCCACTTGCTACTTTTAAGCATGATGTAATCCATCCACCCCACATACATGGTCATTTTCATCGCAGATAATCCATATACTCTTCTGTTATAGCCACTTTAGTAACTGTGTACCTAAGACATCTGATCATGTTAAAAATAGAGTAAAATATTCCAACTGGCTTCACACAAATACACACTATGTCTGCCATGTAAGAATACTGACTGCTTAACTTAAACAAATGGCAACAATGTCAATCACTTTTTTCCACAGACAACCCCTGTATCTAGCAGTTATATCCAATGATATTGACTGTATATGCCACAGGGAAAAATGTGGCAAAATCAGGGGTGTGCACCCTCCAAACATACTTATTTACATGCTTATACTGATTTGCCTGAACACCACAAACTGAACAAAAAAAGCAGACCAAAATGTGAAATAAAATCAGAGGCAGTTGAGACCTTCTGTGGACCCTTCTCTCATCTTAACTCAAGAATATTGTACAAAACCAACAATAATAAAAGTTCTGACTTCAAATACAGTTTTTAAATATAATCATAATTCTCTCCAACAATAATAGAGCAAGACGTTTTCCTTCAACATGCATTTCTTGAGTACTAAGATGTATGGAACTCTTAACTATACTCTAAGAACTTAAATGTAGCCATTCTTCACTTACCTGGTTCCAGCAATATCATCTGGATGCCAGCAAGTTGTAAAATGGCAACAAAGTCTCTCTTCATTACTGCCTGTAACCTTGGGAATTTCACAAAGATCTATTCTGGGCCCTCTCCTTTTTATTATCTTTACTAGCATTCTTCATACTGCCACCCCACTTGCCTCCATGATTCCTCCCTGATTTGTGCCACCCCGACAATACAAAAACTCCAAAAAAATCACCCAGCATTTATTTAATGTATTGGAATCTTGGCTAAGCAATGCATAACTTATACTTAACCCTACCAAAACAAAACTCATGCTCTTCTATCCAACTAAAGCTGCAGAAGCCCACCCACCAGTCAGTATCTCATCATTAAACCATACAATTATTTCTCTAGTTTCATAAGCAAAATTACTTGGAGTGGTCATTGACCATAATATAAAATTCGACATGTACGTATCACAGACCATAAAAAAATTCACAAAAATTAAGAACCCTGTATAGAAATCGACACATTCTAAATAAATCTGCAAAGACCACTATAGCACCCCATCTTATCCCTACGCTACTGTACGCCTCACAGATTCTTACAAACATTAAGAAATCTGACCTAGCAAAACTTGAAACTTGCTATAACAGAAGCGCAAAGTTTGCCACAGTAACAAATTTCAGATCCGATCATTCTTTGGCTTTAAAACAACTATATAACAAAATAAATCCAATGGGGCAGGTAAACGCTCAGGTTCACAGTAAAAAGTTTTAAAATCAGT